>NC_092873.1:377981102-378282436 GCF_028372415.1 Notamacropus eugenii | reverse complement strand
GTGGCTATTTATATTTTTGGACATGATCACTGTGGGAATTATTTTGGCTTGACTATGCATATTTATTATAAGGTTTTGTTTTTCTTTCTTTTTCCATGGGGCAGATGGTAGAAAGAAAAAACTGATTTTTGTTAATTTTTTTAAATTTTAAAGTAGGTTTTTTTAAAAGAGCACTATTCCCCAGTAGACAAATGGTCAAAAGATATGAAGAAACAATTCTCAAAAGAAAAATTTCAAAGCATTCAAACCACAAGAAAAAATCCTCCAAATCACTTATAATAAGAGAAATATAAATCAAAACAAGTCTGAGGTTTTACCTCACACCTTGAAAATGGGTAAAAATGACCCCCCAAAAATGGCAACACTCATTGTTGGAGAAGGGGAAGGAAGATTATAGGAAGATGGCCACACTAATATGTTGTTGGTGTAGTTGTGAAATGGTACAGCCATTTTAGAAGCAATTTGGAATTAAGCAAATAGACTAAAATGTCTATACCCTTTGAACCAGAGACATTATTACTGCACATTTCCCGGGAAGCCATCAATGAGAAAATAGCCCTCATATACTCCAAAATACTTATAGCAGCACTTTTTGTGACAGCTAAGAATTGGAAACAAAGTAAATACCCATCAATTGGGAAATGACTAAACAAATTGTGATACATGAATGTTATGTGTTACTGTGCTATAAGAAATGATGTGTGTGATGAATACAGAAAAGCATGGAAAGATCTATATGAACTGATGCAAAGTAAAGTAAACAGGGCCAAGGAAACAATATACAGTAACCACAACAATGTAAATGGAAGGAACTGCGCACCAGAAGAAATAAGTGTAACAAAATTACAAAGATCATTCTCTTCAGGTGAAAAGATATGACACCCCCAAAACTCTTCTTTGCGGAGGTGGAAGGTTCACAGTTGGAACAAACACACTGCACGTTTCTGGACTTTCTCAATGTGCTGATCAATTGTGCTGACTTTTTTCTTCCTCTCTAAAATAAAATACTACTTTTCATATAGGACAGCTCTCTGGGACAGGGAAGGGAGACAGAGGATAATATAGTAATGTAAGAAACAGAAAACATCAGCTAAAATAATTACATACACAGTATCAATTTAAAACAATTATATATAAAGTTAATTAAATATGATATACATGACATGTATATTATAATGATACAAATATCAATAAAAATGAAATGCAAAACACTAAATAAAAAGCACTGTTCTGAAGTCAAAAGATATCTATTTAAATCCCACCTCTGATGTTTACTCTCTCTCTCTCTGACTTTGATCAATTATTTAATCTCCCAGGCTTCCATTTCCTTTTCCATAAAATGAGTTTGTAGTAGATAGCCTTTTAGGTATCTTTGAACTTTAAATCTGGGCCTCAGTTTCCTAATATGCAAAATGAGATAGTTGAGTTATAGGTTTCTGTAATTCTCTTCCAGCTAGTTGGTACAGTGGATAGAGCACCAGATCTGAAGTCAATAAGACTTCAAATCTGGCCTCAGACATTTACTAGCAGTGTGACCCTGGGCAAGTCACCTGACCCTGTTTGCCTCAGGAAACGGAAAACCACTCCAGTATCTTTGCCACGAAAACCCCAAATAGAGTCATGAAGAGTAGAATTCGACCGAAAAATGACTAAACACCAAGAGCAAAACAACAATATACATCATCTTATTAATGCATTGTGGGTTCCTTGGAAGCAGGGCTCTGTCTAATGTAAAGATCTAAAAACCAGAATAAGGAAAGAGGTAATAAGGAAGCATCTAGCTGCCCTTAATGAACTCAAGTCATCTGGACCCAAGGAACTACAACTCCAGGTCTTGAAAGAAGCATGGTAGATACAAACTGAGCCGATGGGGTTTGGAGGTTTTTTGGTTTTGCTTTTTATTCTAAACTTAACACCAGACAAAAGTAGCACTTTCACAGACATAGCAAAATAGAAAAAAAAAAGTTGTACATGAAACCGTGAATCTTTCACACGTACAACTTGCTTTCCTTCTGATGAATGTAATAAATTCAACATGTAACATTCTAAGCTATACTACTACTTGTCTGCGATTCCTTCAGGCCTTCCATCTGTTTTGTCTTCTATGTATTTTTTTTTTTAAAAAAAAGGTTTCAACAGCTTTTTTTCTTTATTTTCCTTTTTTTTTTTTTTTGACAACCCTATTTCATCCACCCCCTCTTTTATCCTCCCCACTTCCCCACACTGGAGAGAAAGGAAAATAAAAACATTTTACTAACAAATATGCATAATCAAGCAAAAAAAAAATTTCCATCCTGGTTGTCTGAAAGCATGTCTCTCCTTCTATAACTTGAGTCTCTCACCTCTCTCTCAGGAGGTAGGTATCATCTTTCATTCTTCCTTTGGAACTATGGTTAATTATTACACTGACCAGGGTTCTTAAGTCTTTCATAGTTGTTTATCTTTATAATGCCATTGTTCCTGCACAAACTATTGGAAGAGGTGGCTAAGTGGTGGTGGTGCAGCAAATAGAGCACCAGCCCTGGAGTGGGGAGGATCTGAGTTCAAATCTGAACTCAGACACTAGGTATGTGACCTTGGGCAAGTCAATTAACCCTGATTTCCTCCACAAATGAATAAATGAACTGTTTGGATTTTTTCCCTCTTCACTCTGTGTTAGTCTACATGACTTCCCAAGTTTCTCTGAAACCATCCTTTCCATCAGTTTTATTGTTCAGTAGTCTTCCTTTACATTCACATATTATAATTTGTTCAATCATTCCCCAACTGATGGACACTTCTTAGTTTCCAGTTCTTTGTTATAACAAAAAGAGCTACTATAAGAATTGTTGTACCTTTGAGTCCCTTTGCTCATTCTTTGCTCCCTTTAGGATGTAGTCCTGGTAGTGTTATCACTGGGTTAAAGGGTATGCATAGACTAGTGACTCTTTGGGCATAGTTCCAAATTGCTTTCCAGAATAGTCATAACAATTACACAGCTCCACCGACAGTGCCTTTATGTGCTCTTTCCCCCATAGTCTCTCCATAAATTCTCATTTTCCCTTGTTTGCCAACTTTGCTAATCTGTCGGTGATATTTGAAAGGTTATAGAAAATGAGAGAGATACCACAGAACTACAGCAGAACAAATACATCAGTTGTCAAAAATGGAAGGGGAACAGAATCTGCAAACCTTAAACCAAGTAGGGTAGCTTTGATTTCTGGAAAAACTCTAAAATGAATCATTAAAGACTTGGTGAACCTCAGGAAAAGGAATGATTTCATCAAGAGCGGGTCACTCATGATGGAAAATGCTATTATCCACATCCAGAAAAAGAGCAATGGAGTCTGAATGCAGATCAAAGCAGACTATTTGCTCTCTATTTTTCATTTGTTTCTTCTTTCTTGTAGTTCATCCCATTGATTCTAATTCTTCTTTACAACATGACTAATGTGCAAATAGGTCTAATATAAATGTATATGTACAGTCTATATCAGACTGAACAGTGTCTTGGGGTGGAGGGAGAGGGAGAAAATTTGGAACTCAAAATCTTATGGAAGTGAATGTTGAAAACTAAAAAATTAATTAATTTTTTTAAAAAAGAGTAGGTCATGCCTGAAGACTGATACTCAGAAGAAATACTAACAATAGACAGATAAATCTGGGTTCCATTTCTATATGATAGTAATTGTCACTATTTTTCCCTCATTTGAGGTTTGAATTGAGAATAACTTTCTTGACAGAAAATTAATTGTTGGGAGAGGAATATGATAGGAAACACAGGTGACATTAAAACAAAAAAATATCAATAACACTTTTTAAAAAACTTTTATTTTCGGTTTTTATTTTTTCCTTCCCTCAAGCCCTTCCCCCACTTATTGAGAAGGCAAGCAATATGGTACCCATTATACAAACGTTTATATTTTAAAAGTGAACCATGGGAGCAACTAAGTGGCAAAGTGGATAGACCACCAGCCCTGGAATCAGGAGGACCTGAGTTCAAATCCATCCTCAGATACTTACTAGCTGTGTGACTCAGGACAAGTCACTTAACCCTGATTGCCTCCAAAAAAAAGTATACTGGGAGCATGATTCATACACAGATCCTCTCTGCTTACTCATCTGATGCACCCTCCACTTGTGGAGAGCCTGAGGAGCTTGCTTTTGGAAGATTCATAATGTCATGTAAGAGAAATTCCATGGAGAGACCATGAAGCTTGCATAGACATTCTGTAACTGATTCCAGTTGGCTAACTATATGGTTGTATGTTTTTTCAATTGGATGCCTACCTGGAACTGTCAGTATCTTCAAAACAAATCCTGACTCAGCTTTGAGCACCTCTTTATTTCACTCACACATAGGTGACCTTTTCATGAGTGATATCCACTGAGAGACCATGAAGTAGGAGAAAATTTGGTCTTGGAGTCTTGTTCTTAAGAGCAGGAGACCCCAAGAAATGAGGCTTAATCCTTAGTCCTTTTCATGCATTCTTTTCTAATGTAGGTGAAGGGAATGGATTCTCCAGCCTCAGTTAAGAAAGCGAGCCACAGGAATGCAGAGATTGGAATCTAGGCTGGGTCTTGTAGCCAGCACAACACTGAGACTGACGAGTGAGGGGCAATCATCAGGGGTGATATTTGGGACCCTAGAACAGCTGCAGGATTCAGGCCGCACTCATGCTGCATCTGACCAGAAATAAACTTGGTAGGACTGAAGTTATGAGGAACTGAGTTAAATTTTGAGCCTACTCCCCAGACGTTGGGATAGTAGGGGGCTGAATATGCCATGAAGGTACAGGGGAGGGAGGGATAAAATGTTTGTATCTTTGTTCTGGCTTTTTCCTCTTAAGTAAAAACTAATTAATGTAATGTTGTTAAATTGCTAGTCACTGACCCCTAACTAATGTGGGCAACACAGCCTTTAGGGCTCAAATTGATAGCAAAAGAGAAATATAGCTATCCAGAATTATCCCCTGGAACCCTGAAGTAGAGACATAGCTTGGTTCTGGGAGAGGGAGCTAGAGCAAACACTCTACAGTAGAAAAAAAGGCAGGTCATGACAGACCAACCTCATTTACTTTGATTAGGTTACTAAACTGGTAGAACAATAGAATGTTGTATAGACACAGTTTACTTTGTGCTTGGTCAGTTGTTTTTCAGTCATGTCCGACTCTTTATGACTCTATTTGGGGTTTTCTTGACAAAGATACTGGAGCAGTTTGCCATTTCCTTCTTCAGCTCATTTTACAGATGAAGAAACTGAGGCAAACAGGGTTTAGTGACTTGCCCGGGGTCACACAGCTAGTAAATATCTAAGGCCAGAATTGCACTCCGGCTCCAGGTCCAGCAATCTATCCACTGCTCCACCTAGCTGCCACATAGTTTAGATTTTAGCATTTTATAAAGCACCTCATACTATTCTTAGGGATAAGATAGAAGTGGTGTAAACAACATTGTGTTTAAGTGGATTTGGAACTGGTTGAATGGGCAGACTTAAAAGAATTCGATGTCAACTTGGCAAAAAATCTCCACAGTAGTGCCCTAGGGAGTGGTACTTGGCCCTGTGCTGTTAGGGTTTTTATTAATGATTCAGATAAAGGCAAAGGTGATGAAACTGGCAGATAACACAACGGTAGAAGGGACAACTGACAAACTGAATGACAGGATAGGACCCCTGAAAGATCTTAACAGACCACAGCATTAGATTGAATCTAGACAAAGTTGAATAAGAATGTCTTATCCTTGGGTTCAAATATCAACTCCACAAGTACAAGATGGTTAGACTGCAACTTGAAAAAGATCTGGGGCTTTCGGGGACTACAAGCACTATAGAATTTAGCAGTATAATGTGACGGTCAAAAGCCAACCAACAGTTGGAGACTTGGGCTGCATTAAGACAAGTGTGACTGCACTTTCTCTAGACAGCTGGAGCATTATGGTAAATCCTGGAAACCACAATTTAAGGACATTTTGAGTTGTAGAGAGAGTAGAAGAAGGCAACCAGGAAAATGAAGAGCATGTGAGGATAGGGAACATTTAGCCTGAAGAAGAGGAGATTAAATAGGGGACATGAGAAGGGCCACCACGTAGAGGCTTTAGACTGTTTCTCTTTGGCCACAGAAGGGAGAACCTAGAGTAAGAGATAGAAGTTGATAAGAGGTCAATTTAGGCTTGACTTCAGGAGAAACATTTTAAAAATTGACTTGTCTGAAAATGGAATGTGCTAATTGGGCAGGTAGTGGGTTCCTATTCATCAGAGATCTCCAAATATTTTTAAATAAAACATTCATTAAACCCTTATTGTGTACCAGACTGCAGAGGCTACATAACCAAATGTCAAGTTGGCTGGATGCCTTTTCTGATATGGGCTAGCCTAGAGAGCCACTAAGGTTCTCCCCAACTCTGATTCTATGATGTAACACTTAGCACAGTGTTCTACATTATTCTGTTACTGGGTCTATCGTTCATTGTTATGATTTATCCTTCATTCTCAAAAAGGACCTTATCAGGAAGGTGATGCTATGACAACGCAAGTGAATTTGATTTAACTGACGGAGCGCTGTGCAAAGTCACCAGACTTACTTTCTCCTCCTGAGCCATCTGGGTCCAGTGGTCAGATGTAGGCAGGACAACTGGAGATGGTCACCACTGATTCCATAAAACAATACTTAGAGAACTGAATTGAGCTGAGTTGTGTTAACTTTGAGGGGAGAAAATTTCATTTCCTCACTAATATTAAAAAAAAAAAGCCCTCTTACCTCCAAAGACTCACATTGACAGACAGACAGACAGGGAAGTTGCCACCTGGAGCTCCCAGGGACTTTCCAGCTTCCTCCTAGCACTGTCTAGTCCTGTGGCTCCTCATCCCCTCCCCTCTCCTCCCTTTCCTGCATCTCCACCCCACTTCTGTTGATTTTGACATAAACAAGTTGAGAAACAAGTAAGTTAGGAATCTACTTTGTAGCAGTGGATGCCACAGGGGAAGGGTGGAAATGAGGTTGGAAGAGTAACAAAATTCATTGAGTAATCCTTCCAAAATGGCAGATTCCCATCTATACTGAGCCTGCAAGTTTAGGGCAAAACTGTTCCAAGCATTCGAGTGTGTAACACCAACTGCCAACCCCTTCGGGGGAAGTCCCTTGGGTGTTCTTCTCCCACTGTTAAGTCATACTTTCCTTGTTGGATGTCTGTGAACACGTTGTTACACCATGACTGGTATCAACTAGAGTGCCCATAGGGTCAAAGAAGGAAGAGTGCCTCTAAAATCTCAAAATCTATGTCTAAAATCTAATGATTCTATGTTAAACAAAGGGAAGGTGGGGAGTAGGGAGCAGACTGAACCTGCTTCCTAGACCCACTTCCTAGAAGAAAACTCCCATTTTTAAAAATTCAATTTTGTTTTACATTCAGGTCCAAATTCTCTTCCTCTTCCTTTCTCTCTCCCAAGCAAGAAAAATGAAACCTGTGACAAACATATAATAGTCAAGCAAAACAAGTTTTTGTATTGGTAAAGCCCCCCTTCTTGAATGGAAATTCACCTGGCATCTAAAATGCTAGGGACAAAAACTGAGTCATTATAGCAACTAGGAGGTGAGAATCTTGGGTCACACTTGACTAACAGTATTAGTCTAGAACAGGTGTTTGGTGAGGTTTAAGGAAATCAGAGAAGTAGGAGAAGATGATTTCTCAAGCTGAGTTTTAAAGGTTAATTAGGAAATTAGTCAATAAGCACTTACTAATGGTAAAAACAGTATCTGCTCTTACTGAGGAGCCCACAATCTAATGGGAGAGAAAACATACAAAAAACTATGTACAAATAAGTTTTATTAGGAATAAATAGAAAATAATAAAGAAAGGCACAGGAATTAAAAGGCGGAGGGAAAACATCCCAGGCATAGGGAGCAGAATGGAATGAGGGAGAGAGGAGCTAAGTATTTATAACAGCTCTTTTTGTGCTGGTAAAGAGCTAAACAAAGGGCTGCCCATCAGCTGAGGAATGGTTGAACAAGTAATGGTTTTGTAATATCATGGAACCATAAGAACCATTGTGTCATAAGAAATGACTAAGAGGATCATTTCAGAGAATCCTGAGAAGATTTGTACAAAGCATGGCAGAATAAAGTGAGCGGAGTCAGAAAAACAATTTATCCAATAACAGCATCCTAAACAACTTTGAATTAACAACATCACGAACAACTTTGAAAGCCCTAAGATCTCTGATCAATGCAATAGCCAACCATGATTCCAGAAAATTAATGTGAAGCAAGGTCCCTACTTCTGACAGAGATGATGTCTTCAAGATAGTGAATTGGACATGTCCAATGCTGGAATTTGTTTTGCTTGACTATGAACATTTGTCATAAGGGCTTTGTTTTTCTTTTAAATTGTTGGGGGGAGAACTTGGAGAGAAAGAAAATAAACATTTGCTAAAGGAAAAATTAGACGGGAAAGGGGGAATGCAGGCTTTGATCCAGCCTGAGCTGAGCCCACAAAATGACCTGTCCTGGCCCTAATACAAGAGGGGAAGGGTCCTGGGAACATTTGGAGCTTAGAGCTAGGAAAGAAAAAAATAAATTGATTGCTCAAGCAGGGGACAGCTTCTTCCGGGGTTATTGGATTTGCTCAGAAGAAAATAATATGAATCAGAGTTACTACATGGCCCCAGCAGGTCTCTGGCCTCAGGGCTTCTGGGAGAGTGGGATTGCCTAATCTGTGTTGATGAGGAGAAAGGAGAAGCAGCAAGGGGCAGAGCCTCCACTTCCCCTTTTGATTCTAACCATGGTGCTCCAAGGAAGGGATGAGTGAAGAGCCATTGGCACAGGCAAGGAAGACAGAGTCAGGGACAGGGGGACAGTAGGAGGTCTGAGGTGCCAGGAGAAAGGATCATTACTGAGGTAGGAAAAATTTCATTTGACACATGGAGAAAGTGTGTTGTGAGAGACAGAAAGAGGGGAGAAGATGCAATGTGGTACAAAGGAAAGATCTGAAGTTAGAGGATCTGAGTTCCAATTACACCTCTGTTTCTTTACTTAGTTTCTTTTCTGTAAAATGAAGGGAATGGGTTAAATTATCTTTAGAGTTCCTTACAGTTTGAGAGAAGAAGATTATGGGCGAAGGATTCATCATATATAGGGAAAACATCGGGAAAAGGGGAAATATAGTCAGTAGAGAATGGCAGCTTTTCACAGGACAAGGAACTACAGACAATAAATCAATGTCAATGTTAAACTTATATGCTCCAAATACCTTAGCATCTAAATTCATAAAGCAAAAAATTAATTGAATTGCTAGAAGACATAGACCATAAAAAAATGTTGTAGCAGGAGATTTTAAGTCTCAGTTTGGGACAAATCTAACAGAGAGATAAACAAAAGGGGAAAATGGAATTGAATAAATTACTGGAGAAACTAGAACCAAAGAGACTCATGGCATCTTCTAAATGGGACTGTGAAAGAATATACGTATTTCTTAGCAACACATAAAACTTTTACAAAAATCAACCTTTTATTAGGACACAAAGATATTGCAAATAAATGTAAAAAGGAAGAAATAGCATTTCACAGTGAGTCAAATCCTGCCTATCATACATACTGGCTGTGTGGCCCTGGACAAGTTATTTGACTTTTCAGTGCTCTCAGCAACTCTCTAAGACTAGAAATTACAGATATGGTGCCAGCCTGCATTGGTAGATGAATTTCCTCATTCCAGAGTTCCCTATGCCAAGGAAATCACAGATCTAGTCCCTTATCCCTAAGCAGAGAAGCAACAGTTGATACAGAGCTCCAGATCAACCTTAAATAAACTTTAATAAACTCAGACAGGTTCTAGATGTACAAAACTCCAACTACTGCCACCATGACACCCAGATTCTTACAGAGTCTCTACTCTCTCTAGTTCCCTAGGGTTCAATGTAGACCAAGTCCTTTTTTCCCCAGGTCAACTGAAATACTAAAAATCAATGGTCGGATTTTTCAAAAGGAGCTTTACAATGTAGGGAATGTTTCTACAATACTGTTTTATCTGGGGTGGGGACAAAAGAATAGGGAAGGTAATTAGGAGGAACTTGGGGAGAAGGTTCAGTGGAGGCCTCCAAGAAAGAGTTTCATTTTGATTATGCCTTAATAAACTATCTGGCTACTGTATACCAAAAGTCTGTGTCCTGTGAGTGTGAGGTCACTATTAGATGAAAGATTTAGATGCAGAACAGACATAAAACCATAGGTTTCCTACTTTTGAAAAAACAGTTGGATAATACTCAATATCATCCCCTAGCTAAAATCAGAACACAGTCAAAATGATTTTCTTAAAAGTTATTCAGCACTGCTGTTCAAAGTCATGTGACATGGTAGGAGGCAGAAGCCCCTCACATATGTGCAACAGAGATATTTGGATGAAATCTTTTGACTGGTGGCTTGAGGAGAGTGACATCTGGTAGACAACTCAACTATTACCTTCCCTAGGTGGATAATTAATATAATGACATTCTGCCCCCCTGTAGGCTTAAGGCCCAATGCATGGGCCAATTTGAGCTGCTGACACTCCTGCAGTGCCCCAAATGTTAAGTAGTACACACATGCAGTGTGACAAACACACTACCATGGGTGTCACAACAAGAGGGAAAATGAAACAAAACACAAAAGTCATGCTAGGTAGCTGTAAGTATTGAAGGTCTATTTGTCAATCAATCAACAAGCATTTATTAAGTGCCTACTAAGTGCCAGGTACTGTGTAAGGCACAGGGATGCAAATACAAAGAATAAAATTATTTCTACTTTTAAGGAACTTACATTCTAATGGGGGAGAAGACAATATATGGATGAGTATATATTGAATAAATTTAAAGAGAATAAATGCAAGGTAGTTAGGGAAGGAGAATACTAGCATTTGGAAGGACTAAGGAAAGTCTCATGTAGAAGGTGCTGCCTAAGTTTCACCTTAAAGGAAAAGAGAGATTCTACAAGGCAGAGGTGAGAAGGGGGTGTATTCTAGGCATGGGGATGAAGGCATAGTATGGAAAGGTGCATGATGCAGGGTTGTATTTGAGGAACAGAGAAAAGTCCAGTTTGACTGGATCTCAGAGTGGTAGAGGAGTAATGTCCAATGAGGCTAAAAAAAGAACTGGTACCAAGTTATGGAATGCTTTAAAGCTAAATAGAAGAATATGTATGTATATAGGGAATATATATAGCAGATTAGATAGATAGATGGCTAGGTAGATATAGACGGATAGCTAGACAGATCTAGATAAAAAGGTGAATAATGGATAGATATATAAATAGATACATAGATAGATACATTCATACATAGATAATAGATACATAGGTAAATTCAAAAGATAGAAATTGTAGAAAGAGAATAGACAAGATTCTAAATCAGACTCTTGAGTAATTCCCACAGTTAGGGAGTATAATATGGATGATGAGCCAGAAAAGTGGATTGAGAGGAAACCAACAGGTAGGAGAGAACAGTGTCACCAAAAGAATATCCAAGAGGAGAAGGTGGTCGGCAGTGTCAAATGTAGCAGACAGGTCAAGAAAGATGAAGACTGAGAAAGGACTATCAGATTTGGTAATCAAGAGATCATAGATAACTTTAGGAAAAGGCAGTTTCAACTGAGTGAAGAGATCAGAAGGCAGATTGCAAAGAATTAAAGAGTGAGAGGAGATTGAGTAAAGACAGTGAATGTCAATAGCTTTTCTAGGAATTTGGTTAATAAAGGGAGGAGAGAAATAGGACAGTGGCTTGAAGGTATAGTTGGGCCTAAGTCTCTCTCTCTCTCTGTCTCTGTCTCTCTCTGTCTGTCTCTCTCTCTCTTTCTCTCTCAACATAAGAGATAGGCATATTTGAAGGCAGTGGTGAAGGAACTAGTAGATCGGAAGAGGTTGAAAATTCAAATTAGAAGAGATGATTGAGATTGTAACTGTTGGTGAAGATGGTGGGTGGGAAGGGGGATGGGACCAAGCACACTAATAGATGGGCTCACTTTGGCAAGAAGAAAGACTATCTCAGTCAGAAGCTGAGGAAAGGGAGTGAGAATGGGGGGAGGGAGGAAGGGAGTGAATGTTTATTAAGCACCTATTATGTGCCAGGTACTGTGCTAGGCACTTTACAAATATTATCTCATTCAAAAGGGAGAGGATGCTAAGGAGTTTTGAGATGAAGAGAATGGAATATGAGAGAGCCTACAGAGAAGAGGATTTGACTTGTTTTCCTTGGGCCAAGAATTTAGAACTAGAAGCGATGGGTGGATATTGCTGAAATATCTACTGTCATTTATTATTATTATTTAGTACCTAATATGAGGCAAGGCACTGTGCTAAGTGCTTTACAAATATTATATCGTTTGGTCCTCACAACAGCCCTGAGAGAGAGGTACTGTTATTATCTTCATTTTACTATTGAGCAAACTGAGGAAGACAGCAGTTAAATAACTTTTCCCAGGGTCACATACCTTACTAGTGTCTGAGGACAAATTTGAACTCAGGTCTTCCTGACTCTAGAACCAGTGCTCTATCCATTGTGCCATCTAGCGGCCTTAATTTAAGAAAATAAAAACTTCCTAAAAATCAGAGCTCTCCCAAAGTGGAATAAACTACCTGAGGAGGCAGTAAGTTCCCCCGACCAGAGGTATTCAAGCAAAAGCTGACTGATCCTGTGTGAGAGCATAGTAAAGGAGATTGCAGTTCAGTTAGTAGCTGGACTAAATGAGATGTCTTCCAACTCTGAGATTCTGTGATTCAGAATTAAGGATCTCATGGAGCACAAAAGTATCTTCTTTATAGAACTCAGTCTAGCTCATCTGGGCTTGGTAGAGACAGTTCAGAGAGTTCCCTTTGCCCTTGTACTCACCCCTCGACTCTGAAAACCCTGAATGAGGATGATCTTTCCTGATCAGAGCCCAAAGATTCCTCTCCTGAGCTCAGGTCATTCCTATCATCATCAAGCCTTCCTTCCAGGAGTCCCCAAGGTCACTACTATAACACACTTACATGTCTAGGCAAGTTTCATTTCAGTTGACTACTGTCAGATCCCATATTGTCTTTTCTTAAAACTTTATAAAATGTCAGAGGGTCTGCCTCTACATTTACCACATAAATCTCTGCACACTCACAGCAAACTAGGGTCCCTTCCTCCACAATCTCTTTTTGACCATTTTATTTTTTTTTTTGCCACAGAGTTCATCTGGGGTTATACAGTTGAGATCAGATTTGGGATTGGCTAGGTCATCTATGGTAGATGTGGTCATTAAAAGCATTTAGACTCAAACGAGTCCTAAGAAAGAGGTGAGGTTGGAGGAAATGTCTGTATCAAAACTATGTGGAGAATATCCAATTGAAATGGAGTTGGAAGCAGGGGCTATAGATCTGAATACAGTCTGATACTAGTGATTCCGGATGAGTCACTTCATTTCATGAGTCTGTTTCCTCATCTATAAAATGGGAATAGTACCTAGATCACCTGTCTTATAGGTGTACAGTGAAATAAGTACCCTTTAAGCTTTAAACTGCAGAAATATGAGTGATGCGTGAGGCCAGTCTCTCAAAATGAGATAAACATTGTAACCTCCTTTCTGCGATATTTTCTCTTGTCTCCTTGTCCCAGTGAAAAGAGCATTGGAGCTGAAGTCAGAGCACCTGGTTTCTAAATCTATTAGAGATGAGTTAGTTTCTGTCTGTGTGACCTTGGGTAAGTCATTTAGTTTTGCTGTACCTCTCCTATTGCACCACCTATAAAATGAGGGGATTCAATTGGTTGGTCTCTAAGGCCATTTTCAGCTTTCCACCTATTATCTTACGAACTTTTGATCTAAATTGGTAATGCCAAGCAACACCCATACAAACTCCAAAAGACAGGTATTAGAAGGCTACCTGGCCACAGTACTGACTTGTGAAACATCTAATAATAGCTTAATTATTGATTTATAATAATGATGATGCATATTTATCTAGCACCTTAAAGTTTACATAGTATTCTCCTCATTACAACCTTGTGAAGTAGATAAGACAAGTATTAACCCCATTTTACAGATGAAGAAATGGTGATTGAGAGATTAAGGGGCTTGACACTAGTCTACTATAGCATAGTGGGTAGTTACCACAAATGGCAGGTCCTCACACTGGAGAGGTTGAGTCATTTGGGAAAGTAAAGCTGCTGAAAGGAGCCCCTGAGAACAGAGCTTTGTGATGGGAAAAAGGCCAACAAGAAGAGAGATATTGTTAGGATTTGGGACCTCCCACAGAGACCCATCTCAGCCCTAGCCTGCCTGCCTCCAGCCCTGTCTCTTCCATATACCCAAGGGACAACTGCATCCCTTCCAACTGCCACAACCCATTCTTCTACCAGGGTTTATCACCTCTAAGGACCAATGAGAAACAGGATGCAACCTCACAATTTTCCCCAGCCCTGCCTTCCTGTCCCCAACACAAACACATAGTCCTTTTGAAGTTTTCTAAGAGTGTTTATTCCCATAAGGAAACTGAAAATCATCAATGTTAGAAAATCAAAATGTTAGGATCATGGGATTTAGAACTGAAAGGGATCTTAAGACTCATCTAGTCCAGCTGCCTCATCTTAGAGATGAGGAAACCGATATCCAGGGAAGGGGAGTGGTTTGCCCAAGGTCTGACAGAGACTAAGTGACAGAACCAGGATTTGAACCCAGCTCAGAGATCATCTCATTTGCTACCTGCCATGTCCCCATTTTACATATAAGAAATCTGTGGTCTAGAGTAGGGAAGGGTTTGGGTTTTTTTCCTAATTATCCCCCAACTCAACAGCAGCAGGGCCAGGAACTGGAAGCTACTCTCTCACTTCCCATCCCAATGTTCTTGCCTCTTCTCCACCCAGGAATTTTGCCATCTCAAATATTGTTCAAAATAAATAGTCTAAGACTCAGGCATATTTTTGTCATGTAGACTTTTTTGTATTATTACAATCATAGCCTTTGTAATAGAATTTAACTTTTACTCTGTGATATTCAAGTCAGAAATTGTGGAGCCCAGAGATTCTATGAGCATATTCCCCAATCACCCTACTTGTTTTAAGAATAGGTCTTTGCCTTCTTTTCTTCTCACCATCTTAGCCCCATGCAATCTCTCACGTGGCTTCTATCCTTATCAGTCAATAGGACTGCTTTTCAAGTAAGGGCATGCTGGACCCGGAGGAAGTCTATTTATTGTTAAATTTTCAGTGTGAACATTTACACCTTGGAAATCCACAAATCACAGCTGGATTTATTGTTTTGTTGATTGTCTAGATATAAGAAAGTGATGAAAAAAATTATGATAATGCAGATTAAATTTAAAAGTATGTGGAGGGTACTTCTTTATGGAGAGCCGGTTATTAAACATTTATCAGCACATCCCTGCTCTCTTTTAGTTAAAACAAAAGAACTTTTTAAAAAAAATTTTCATGCTTGTTCTCTAATGGAACTAGTGCTGCCGACCAAGGTCTTTTCTGTGAAATGAAATTTTGAACTGAGGGCTGCCTCAGTCACAGGGTGGTTGACTATGACTGCAGTGCCAGAGAGCAAAGAGATGAAATAGAGACCCTGGAGAACTGAGCATTAATGCCTAGCAAGCTGTCGGCCACTGTCTAATCCTCAGCACCTTTGGGGCTATTGCTGAAGCCCAGAAGTCTCCAGCAGCCCTCTTCTTCATCAGCCAGAATGGGAAGAGACTTGCTTACTGTGTAGTCTCACCTTTCTGCCCCCTTCTCCCTGCCTGAGTGGGGCAGCATCTGATTCCAAAGCTTACTCTGTTTTGTAAAGTTAGTTTTCGTATTTCTAAGTAGTTTTAATATATTTTGTAGGCTAGATAAATGTGATCTCTCTAGCTGTTATTGACCCTTGTACGTATTGCTTTATTTGTGAGTGCGGGGACTGTAGCAGGGAGAAATTGTGTTTAGGTGATATTGATATACATATCGGGGCCGCTAAGTGGTGCAGTGGCCTGAAGTCAGGAAGATGAGTCTTGAGTTCAAATTTGACCTCAGACACTTACTAGCTGTGTGACCCTGGGCAAGTCACTTAAGGTTGTTTGCCTCAGTTTCCTCAACTGTAAAATGAACTGGAGAAGGAAATCACAAGCCACTCCAGTATCTTTGCTGAAAAAACCTCAAATGGGATCATGAAAAGTCAGACACAACTGAAAAACAACTAAATTAACAACAATTGCTATACAGAGATACAGAAAGGATCAGAGTTCAAACTCTGGTGCCCCAAAGTACCAGGTCCTGGTGGGAGGCTGAAGCAAACTGAAAGAATCTTTTGTTTTTAATTCATTGATTTTCAGATATACTTCCAAAAGACTGAACTAAACTGGATTTTCCTTCTGCCCCTCAGGTTAAAATGAGTCAGAGTACCATTTTGCTCTCTATGACAAGGCTGTGCTTTGGGTCATCTGGCCTTAATCACTCCACAGTTTCTCATGCTTACACAGTTCTCCGCAGGGATAAGGAGACCGTAGTCACTCATGACAAAGATACACTGTACTCTACATTTTAGGCACAAGTCTGCCAGAGACAATTTGTATTAACTAATTCAAAGCATTTTTGCTTAGAGAGAAAATCCAAAAAGAGAAATCTATCCTGCCTTTAGAAACCTTGTTCCGACACAAGCTATTTTCCCTCACAACTTGTCATATTCTGACAAAGACAAAATTCAACAATAAGACACATGGTGCCTGTCAACTCTGGAGCCCCTTTCCTGACTCCCATTCAAGTTAACAGGTCAGGTCTCCAGAGTAAAGGTGCTTTCCCATCGATTATCAGTTCATTTAAGTCAGCTAACCAGACTTAAATAGCTTTTAGAGAAACAAGTTATTGACTAAGAACCAAAGTACAAAAATGTCCAAAGCTGGGATCCAACTCTACTCTATCTCTGAGTCCCTGGGGTGAGTAGATTCAAACTGAAAGTGGTAACTAATGTGAAAGGTGACTGAACCCTCCTACCTTTTAGAAATATTAAGAAAGTGTTTTTACATTGGCCAAATCCGAAAGAGAAGCCCTTCTTAGCCCTTTTTAACTATTAATGGTGGAACAAGGTCTTGCTCACCTCTCTCCAGACCATTCCAGGAAAGCACTCCTTTCTGAAGAAAGTAGGACAGTGACCACAAGGAAAAGGGGCTCCAGACTGATCCACCTAAGAATAGTTCTCTCTTTCCCCATGCCCTTCAGGGATTGGGGTAATTATCAGAATTATCTTCAATTTCTTCAGTTAAAAGAAGAATCTTTTGAGCTCACTTTTTACCACCTAGAAAGAGAACTCTTAAAAGCAGGGGTTCTTAATCTGAGGATCATGAACTTGTTTTGTTTTTTAAATATTTTGATAACTGCATTTCAATATAATTGATTTCCTTGGTCTTCTTTCATGCACTTAAAAACATCCTTCTGAAAAGCAGCTTCACTAACTAGGCTGCCAAAGGTCCAGGACACACACAAAAAAAGATTAAGAACTGCTTTAGAGGGGTGGTCAAAGAGGAATTGAATGTTTCTCTAAAGGCGTGCTAATGCTTGCCTTCTCAATAAGGAAGGAGAAAGGGGAGGGAAAGGGGGAAAGAATCTGGAACTCAAAAGTTTTTGTAAAAGATGTTAAAAATTGTTTTCACATGTAATGGGGGGGGCGAATAAAATATTAAATTAAAGGCATACTGAAATTTTAAGTGTCTTCTTCTGTTTGATGAAACACACTGTTAACTGCTACCTAAACTCTGGACCCTTGCTCAGTCTTGGCTGTGAAATGTTCTTTGTTCAACAAACCTAATGATCGTGAGTTCAAAATGACATACTAGAGAGATGTACAAGAGCATGAGGAGACCGTACATTTGGACATTTTTCTTTCTAAACAGAAATGCTTAGGTTAAAAAAATCACAAATTGAATCCAAGACAACTCCAAAAGACTCATGATGGAAAATGCTTTCTACATCCAGAAAAAGAACTATGGAGTCTGAATGCAGATCAAAGCAGACTATCTGCTTTCTCTCTCTTTTTGTTGTTTCTTTTTTCTTGCGGTTTCTCCCATTGGTTCTAATTCTTCTACTACAAAATGACTAATGCGAAAATAAGTTTAATATGAATGCCTATATCAGATTGCATGCTGTCTTGCGGTGGGGGGAGGGAAGAGATGGGAAGAAAATTTGGAACTCAAAATCTTATGGAAGCTAATTTTAAAAACTAAAATAAACTTAATTTTAAAATGTTTTAAATTAAAAAAATAAAAGCTATTATATAAAAAATAATCACAAGTTAATAAGCTCTTCTGGCAGGCTTGTCCCTAAAATGCAGGGTGAAGAGCATCCTTTTTACATCACCAGCATTTTCCCCACTTCACTTCTGGGTGGGGCACAACAGATGGATGAGACACATCCTTGCTTGTAGGACTGATATTCTAGCTTCTGGATCAGTTCACTGATAAAATCGAGCAGGTTGATTCCCACTTGCCTTGGCTGCTGTAGCTACGGAAAACTCTAATAAAGGCTCTAGTTGCTTGACCTTGTCTGGTTCTTCTAACATTCAAAACTCATGAAGTATAGTTCAATCTGTTCCTTGTGTGATACTCATTCACCTAAGATCAGGAAGGAAGGAATATATTGGGAAAGACAGATAATACATGCATTCACAGCCTCATGGAAGTCTGTGTGGCTAGTATTGCCTGCCTCTCTCTCTCTCTCTCTCTTTCTCTCTCTCTCTCTCTCTCTCTCTCTCTCCCCTCCCCTCCTCTCTTTTCCCCTCCCCCAGAGTCTTACTGTCCTTCCTCCTTTGAAAGAGGACAGGGAAGAGAACCGGCTTTCACCTCCTTGTGCTTTTTGTGTGCACACTCAGTTCTGGCTCAGCAGCCAATTAACATGCTTTTTTATCACCTTGTGGTAAGCCAGCAGGAAATCATAAGAGAATACTTTCACATGCTCTGAACAGAGGAAATAGAGTTACCTTTCCATCACGCACTAGCACCAACCTCACCAAACTTCCATGTGAGCTGATACTGAGAAGAGCACATTGGGAATGGTGCAGGGACTGAACTCATATTGACCAGAGTTGCAAAGCTCCGGTGCAGGTTCAATGAGCGTTATTCTTCACCACTGTGGTTAACAAAACAAGTCACTTAACTCTGCACACCCTGGGGAATCGTTTTCCTAAAACTGTTCAATCTCTCTTTAACTATTTTTTCCTTAGAAATTCCTCTTTCAGAAAGGGGTGGTGATAGAAGGGAGGGGCAGATTGGGGGAGGGATTAGGCAGAAGCAAAACACTTTTGGAGAGGGACGGGGTGAAAGGAGAGAGAGAAAATAGAATAAATGGGGCAGAGGAACAGGGTGGAGGTAAATACAGTTCTCATGGCTTTTTTTCCCTTTTGTTCTGATTTTTCCTTTACAATATGACTAATGTGGAAATATACCAAAAAAGAAAAAGATCAAAAAATGCCTCTCTCAACCCAAAGGTGAACACAAAATACTACATTAGCTGAATTAATCAAAGACTTCTTCCGTATCTTAATAGGATAATTATCCTAATCATTTCTGGAAGGAGTCTTTCGAGGACTGGTTAGGCCCGCCCTTCAATAGCTGGTCAGGCCTTGATAAGGATTACAGAAAAAAGATTTCAGTGCAGGGCATTGTTTGAGAACTGATAGTTAAAGAAAGACTGAGCGGATTTTCTCTTTCAGGTGGTTCCAAGAACTTAAAGTATTGTTCTAAAGTTATTTTTGTAATATATTCCCTAAGGCACTCCATCTCCCAACTCTGACCATTTTGACTGGCTGTCTCTTCTGTCTGAAATTCTCTCCCTCCTTATCTCCATCTCCGAATCTCTGGGCCTTCTTTCAAGTTCCACCTAAAAGCCCATTCTCTCCAGGAAGTCCTTATCTTCTCTTAATTGCTAGTGTTTTCCCTCTGTTGATTATCTCCAATATGACCTGTATATATTGTGCTTGCACATAGCTGTTTCTGTGTTGTCACTGACATTTGTGAGCTCCCAGACTTTGCAGAACCTGGACTTCAGTGGGATTTTTTGGGGGGGAGGGTACCTTTTTTTTTTTTTTTATCCCTAGTGATTAGCACATTTCCTAGCACATACTAATCCATTAAAAAGTGCTTGTTTACTGTTTACTGACCCTGAAGAGTCAATAGGGGACTTTAGGCTGATTTTATACTAAAGAGAAAAAACTGCCTGGTAAGAAGAAAAAATTGTAACTGGACCTGGCCCTCAACACATATATTCCAAAGGTGGGGGTCAGAGTGGGGAGACAGCACTTTCAGGCTAGTTGTGAGTCTCTATATCTCCTCCACCCTCTGAAATTCCAAAACACAAGCGAACAAGCAAACGTGGCACTTGACCAGACATCAGCAAGTATGGGGGAAAGTCTGTGGCAGTATCCAGATAACACCATATCTGAGTATCAGACATTCCATACATTGATGTTGTTAAGATTTCTGGTCACTACCTTGTTCAGCAACATGAGGTTAAAACATTCAAACTAAGTTTCTCTGGGGGACAGTGTGATTCAAGACTTTCTTTTGTCACATCCAGTTTTATTTTGAGCACACAGATGAAGTTTTTGCATCTTAAATCTTTAGCCTGCCACTAGACATTCATTGAAGGTCATAGAATCACAAAATTCTGTGGTTGGGAGGAGGCTTGATATACTGTCATAGTTTCACAAGCTCATGCTCTCAGGGCCATATATAAGAAGCCACGATCCCTGCTGAGAGGGGAAGGGGAGAGAGATTCCTTCCTACCCAAACCAAGAGCATGAGGGAATCCTCTAGGTATTTCAACAGGCTCAAAAGATAGGAAGAAAGAAAAAAGGTTGGATTATTCTTATTAAAGTCTATGGAGTGGAACACACTCCTCCTGCCTCAGTGACTAATCATCTTCATCACAGGTCACCAACCTCACCAACCACCCTAGGCCACCAGGATGCAGAATCATCTCTATGGGCAGAGCTTCAACCTGTGTTGAGGTTTATGGGTACTCAGGACCAAAAAATACCAACATACCAGGTCTCACCCAAATGAATTTGACTTAATCCTTCTTTCAGCCAAATAAAAACAAAGTTTATTTAAGACACACCATATTGGGTAGATTCTTAAGGAGTCTGGATATTTGTGAAATTTATATTGACAAAGGGTTTGTATTGACAAAATCTGAGCTGGATTGAATCTCAGAGCTTTCATGGAGGCAAGATGGAATTTATATACAGAAAGACTGATCTAGGGTGGCCAAGTAGTCTAGGGTGATGGGAGGGGTCTAGGGAAGGTCTTGATGGGAACAGATAATGGAGGGCTAGGCTAAGTTAAGGAAAACAGATTTGGGCATGAAAAGCCAAATGAAGTGGGAAGATTCAAGGGGAGGGGGGGTTCCCAGAGTCTATACTCCATCACCTGTGCACATCAATCAATAAGTGTCAGACCTGAAGCCAGAAAGACCCAAGTTCAAATCCAGCCTCAGTTCAATCCAGGCTGTGATTTATAAAAGGTTAGAGAGACATAGTTTCTGAGTAATTAATCATTATGTTAATTATATTAGTAGATAATTAAAAATGGCATTCTCAAATGCCAAAAACCCCTCTTGGAACCCACTCAATGCTTACATGCCCTTGGAAGACTAGATGTTCCTTATGATGGCAATCAACTCTGGTTAACAATCAATGAGAAAAATGTTGTTGTTTATCTTTCATTCTTGATGAGGACCATGACATCAGTTGATGCCATGACTTGCAAGGGAATTGGATCTATGTGAGGTAGGGCTGTGCAAAGTCACCAGCCTTGGTTTTTCCTCTGGAGTCATCTGGGTTCAGTAGTAAGATATAGATCAGGAGGACAGGAGATGGTCCTGTATGCACTGGGAGACCTTGGCCTTTTTAAGCTGAGGTCTTTCTCAGGTCACAGTTTGACTGAGGCAATGCTCATTCAGTGATTTAAGGCTAGATAAGAAAGAAGGCAAAGAATGATCTCTCTTACCTAGTTTGTTTTGGTTTTTTTTTAATCAATCTGGGAAGGGTCTCTGGCCAAAACAGAAACAATAGCTATTTACATTTACTCTGAGCCAATCATGGCCCAAACAATGATCAAGTAGGGCCTGGCCTGAGACCTACTGTTGGCCAATCAATGAGAGGCAAGGTGATTTGGGTTTAAGGCATGGTCCTTAAGAAAGAAATCTAGCCAGTAAACCCCAAGATATCTTGGGAGGTTTCAGCATTCAAAATTTACATTCCTTTGGGCAGAGCATCCCCAGCAAAGGGAAAGGCAAAGGGAAAGGAAAAGGAAAAGGAAAAGGAAAAGGAAAAGGAAAAGGGGAAGGGGAAGGGGAAGGAGAAGAGAAAGGGAAGAGTTGTGTTGCCCAAATGGCCAGTTGCCAGTGGAACCCCAGTGGAGCAATTCCTACTACTCACAAGGGTTGTTGTTTGTCCTTCTCAAAGAGGACCATGATTTCAGGGAGGTGAAGCCATGACATGCAAGTGAATCTGGCTCTCATGGATTGGCCAATAGGTCCCAGGCCAAGCCTCATTTGGTCACTGGGACCTGATGGCTCAGTGAATATAAATAGCAACTGCTTCTGTTTTGGTCAGAACCTTGAGGGTCTTCCCCTCCCAGATTGATTTTTTTTTAGTAGGTAAAAGAGGTCATCCTTTGCCTCATTTCTTAACCTAGCTTTAATCACTGAATGGGTGTTGCCTCAGTCAAACTTAGACTTGGGAAAGATCTTAGTTTGAAAAGGCCAAGGAATCCCACTGAATCCTAGGCCATCTCCATTTATCCTGATCTATATATTTCTCTGATGGCATGGTCTTCTTTGGCAACGAGGGACAAACACAACATGAGTAGAGGCAGTTGCCAGAATGGGGACCCAGCTAGCTGGGTAACTCAGCTCCGTCTCTCTTTTCTGTCTCCTCCCCCCCTTCCTTCTCCTCTTCAAAGGAAGGTAAATTTGGATGGCCAGAGGATGCCCAGTTAACTTAGGGTTTACTGGCTAGATTTCTTTCCTTCCCTTCCCTCCCCTTCCCTTTCCCAAAACCTTAAACCTACTGCACTCTGAAGCCTATAGATTTGTACCACAGCAGACCCCTGCTCAAGAGCCACTTAATGACTGTTTTCTAGACCCTCCTGACTTAAGAGTGATTATCAGTAGTAACAGTTGCTGTTTCCCTCCCAGCCTGATATAGTTATTTTTCATTGCCTAATTAAAGGGGCCATCCCCTGATTACTTCTTAAACAGGCTGCTTGTTGGCATGGTCTTCTGATGAACACAATATCTGGCCACTGGACCCAGATGGCCCCAGAAGAGAAAATGAGACTTTGCACAGCCCTCCCTCACTTGGATCCAATTCACTTGCATGTCATGGCATCACCTCTCTGATGTCATTGGTCCTGTTTGAGAACAAATGGTAAACAACCACCCCTATGAGTAGTAGGAGCTGTCCCACTGCAACTGGCCATTTGGACAACACAACTCTTCCTCCCTCCCTCCTTTTCTCCTACCTCCCTTCCTCCCTTCCTCCCTTCCTTCCTTCCTTCCCTCCTGTCCTCTGCACAAATTTTGATCCCTGAAACCTCCCAAGATATCTTGGGATTTACTGGCTAGATTTCTTTTTTAAGGACCATGGCTTAAACCCAAATCACCTTGCCTCTCTTTGACTGGCCAACAATAGGTCTCAGGCCAAGCCCTACTGGGTTATTATTTGGGCCCTGATTGGCTCAGCGTGAATATAAATAGCAATTGTTTCTATTTTTGCCAGAACCACACCCCCCCCCCCCCCAGCCGAAGATCTTCCCATCCCAGACTGATTGATTTTTGACTAGGTAAAAAGAGAAGAATGAATATTATAATGAGGGGCAGACTTATTCTAATGAGAGGCTGAAGAACATGACTTTGATCACTCTGGCTCCCAGACCACCCCCAGCCTCAGGCAATCTAGACGAAGGATCTACCCTGCCCGGATAACCCAGAGAAGAACACAAAGGGCTTCCCCACTTGGGTGGGGTCTGAACAAGATTGAGGAGAAAATTAATCCAATTCCTTTTCAGGACTGTCCTTAAGATGTTGACTTGATACTGAAGAGAATGAGGAGATAGGGAAAAAAACCCTGGATCTCCCCAATAGCTGGTTATTTAATAATCATTTCTCTCAAGACATGAGCTGTGTGATCCTGGGCAAGTCACTTAAGCCACTTTGCTTCAGTTTCCTCACCTATAAAATGAGCCAGAGAAGGAAATGGCAAACCACTCCAATATCTTTGCCAAGAAAACCCCAAATGGGGTCCTAAAAAGTCAGGCACAACTGAAAACAACTAAACCACAATTTTAAAAAACTATGTATTAAATGTACACAGCACATTGTACTCTGTGCTAATTACTGGAAATGGCCTAACCTCAAAGAACTTACATTCTAATGAAAACAACATGTGCCTTAGATAGGTATATATAAGATCTACACAAACCAAATGCAATGAAACTTTGGAGGGGAAAGCACTATTAACTTTGAAGATGAGGAAAGCTCTCCCATAGTAGGTATCCCTTGAGCTGAGTCTAGAAGGAAACCTGGGACACCAGGAGGAAGGATAGAGGAGGAAGAGCATTCTACACATGGAGTCCAACCACAGCAAATGCACAGGGATTGGAGTGGAATGGCATGCATGGGGAGGAACAGCAAATAGACAAGTATTGGCTGGATTATAGAAAGCACAGAGGGTAGTCTACCTGAAGGTAAGATAAAACCACTGGAGTTCATTGTAGGCAGGTGACAGGGTGGGCCTACATCCCTTTGGCAGCCATATGAAGGAGTATTAGTGAGAGAGGTGAGACAGGGAAATGAGAGAGAAGGCTATTGCATTAGCTCAAGGGAGAAGTGATAAAGACTTGAAATAGGGCGTTTGAGTGGAAAGAAGGGGAAATATCTGAGACACAAAGATCAAAACAACATGATTTTGCAATCGACTGTATAGATGGGGGAAGGGTGAAGAAGGAAGAGTCAAGGATGACACCAAAATTGCTTTTTGTTTGTCCTTCCTTCTCCAAGAGGACCAGGACATCAGGAAGGTGATGCCATGACTTGCAAATGAATTGGATTTAAGTGAGGGAGGGCTGTGCAAAGTCACCAACTCACTTTCTCCTCCGGGGTCATCTGGACCCAATGCCAAGATATAGATCAGGATGACTGGAGATGACTCAAATGCACTGGCAGACCTTGGTCTTTTTAAACTATGACCCCCAGTAGGTCTCAGTTTGACTGAGGCAATGCCCATTCAGTGATTAAACTTAACAAGAAATGAGGCAGAGAATGGCCTCTTCAGAAAAAAAAAAATTGACCTAGGAGAGGAAAATCCTCAAGGTTTCTGGTCAAACAATTGCAAAGTTTGCTGGGAAAATGGTAGTGCCCTCAAAAAGAAAAAAGAAGTCTGGAAGAAGGAGGGAGGGTGTAGAGAAGAATGAGTTCCATTTTGGACATATTAAGTTTGAGATTCCTATAGGGTTATTTTGAAATTGAATTGATTTGAAATTAAATTAAAAATTAATTTGAAATGTCTAACAAGCAGATATGCATTTGGTGATGTGAGACTAGGTATCAGGATTGAGACTGAGACTGTATTTATAGACTTGGGAGTCCAGTGAAGGCTTTCTAGTACCCATCTAGTGAAGATACTTGCGAATTGACATTCCAATGGAGCAGACTCAAGCCAGTCTCCAGGAAAAGAAAGATTAGAGAACCTCCAAAAGTTCTCCTATGGACTTTGCATAGGAGTGGTGGCACAGAATGGCAAGAGTGCTGCTCTAGAAATAAAATACTTTCAGTCAAGAAGAGATAAAAAAAGGAAAAAATTAAAATCAAAAAGGACAATTTTACAATATATAAAGTAAATGGAAAGTAATCTGGTAAGGGAATGCACTAGCTTCTGGGGAAAACTGTAAGAGGCCTCCTATCAAAGGTAGAATTTAAACTGAATCTTGGAGCACGTCAGAGAAGGTAGAAGGAAGAGGAGAGGAGGCAGAGCATTTCAGATATTGGCACCAGCCATCACCAAAGCAAAAAGATGAGAGATGGAATGTTGTGGGCAAAGAACTGCCAATAAGCCATTTTAGCTGGATTGTAGAGAATATATGGAAAAATCAAGGTATAAAGACTACAGAGTTAGAAGAGGTAGATTATGAAGGACTTTGAATGCCAAACAAAGCATTTTGCATTTGCTTCTGGAGGTAACAGGGAGGCCATAGGATTGAGCCACTAAAAGATCATTACTAACTTTGGAGAAAGCAGTTTTCAGTGAAATGATAAAAGTTGGAAGCCAGGCTGTAAGAGGTTAAGAAAAGAGTAGGTAGAGAGAGGTGGGAGCAACTATTGTAGACTTTTAGAAGGCAGAAGAGATATAAGGCAAGAGTTAGCAGAGATGAAAGGACCAAGGGCTGAAAGTAATAGGGAGACACTATACCTCCTTGAGCAGGAGTGATATGGTCAGACCTATGCTTTAGATAAAAATACCTTAGGACTCATGATGAAACACACTATCTACCTCCAGATACAAAGCTGATGAACTCAGTGCATATTTCCTTTTTCCCTTTTTTTGTTGTATCTACTGTGCCCTAACTACATATTTGCAATGGGTTTTTGTTTTGCTTGTCTTCTCAGTAGGTTGGGTAGGGGAAGGACAGCAGGAGAGAATCTGGAACTGAAAATAAAATTGAATATAAGGGGAAAAAAAAAAGAAAGATCTTAGCAGGATGGATTGAAATTGGGAAGAAACTAGAAATTCAGGAAAACCAATTAGAAGAATATTGTAATAATCCAGGCAAGTGTAAAGGGTTTGAACTCATTGTGAAAGTGGAAGATATAAGAGATATAAAGTAGATGTGATTTGGCAACAGATCAGATATATGAGAGAGAGTGAAGAGTCGAGAATGACACAAATTTTGAGTTGGAGAGAATTGTGTCTCAATCTTAACAGAGAAGTTTAGAAGAAAAGAAGGTAGAGGAGGGGGAAGAGATAATGAATTTTGTTTTGTGTTGAGTTTGAGGAGACCGCAGGATATTTAGTTTAAAATGTCCAAAAGGCAGTTGGAGATGTACAGCTGCAGTTCAGTAGGATGCTAGGGCTGGATGTATATAGATATTGTGATTATATTCATAGAGATGACAGTAGAAGCTGATAAGATCTATAAACTATATCTACTACTTTTACCCAATCTAGTCAATTACTCCCACCCTTGGCATCTTCTCTTACCTGAATACTCTTCTTGTTAAGATCTGTCACAAAAAGGATGTGAACTCAGATGTGTGGTCCTGGATTCTGATATCCCACCTGAACTTTAAAGTCAACGAGCATTTATCAAATGCTTATCACCTGCCAATATTGTCCTTAAGAATCTTACATTCTAATGGGGGAAGACAGTATATAAAAGGGATATGAAAGAGGAGGAGAGATAAAAAGGGAGGCAGTAGAGAAAGTCCTGTGGAGAGTCATGAGTGCAGCCTAAAGAGAAATGAAGGCATGGGTGGCTTGGACCTTCTCCTTAAAATGGAAGTTCTGAAAGAAATCAGCCAATCAGAGGGAGAGGATACTTCCAGTTGGAGATATAGTCCAGGAGTGGAGTAAGTTTCCAGAGTGAAGATGTTTCCATGGCATAGTAGAGAAAGTCCATTGGAGAGTCAAGAGTACAGCCTGGTGAGAACTTTTGAACTCTCCTGTTTGCTCTTCCTACCTTGACTTCCCCTCAATTAATCAATCAATCAACAAGTATTACTATTAAGTGCCTACTACATGCCAAGTGTTGACAGTAAATAGGGATACAAAGACAAAAATAAAACAGCCTCTTCCTTTGAGCAGATTACATTGTGTCTGGCCAGTAAATATATAAACATAAGTAAACACAAATTAAAGTGAGCTTTGCTGGGGTGGCAAAAGCATCTGGAGGTTAACAAGGAAGACCTTAAGTAGGAGTTAGCTCTGGGGCTAAGGAAACTTGGGATTCTAGGAAGCTAATGTGAAGACCACATATACCCCATGTTTAAAGAACCCAGAGACAGGAAACAGAATGTTGTACGTGAAGAATGTCAAGAAAATCAGTTTGGCTAGATCGAAGTGTATCTGGGGTTTAGTAAACCTGGAAAGGTAGGCTGGAGTCAGGTTTTAAGCAAAGGAGATTGTATTTGAAAGTTGATACCTTTTTGAGAAGTAATAGGGAGCCATTGAACATTAAGTAGGGAAGTATCCTGGTCAGGACTGTGATTTAGAAATAGCACTTCAGCAACTGGTTGGAAGGGGAAATTAGAGAAATTCAAGGCAGCTCAGTCAATAAAGAATAATCCAGCAAGATGTGATGATGAGCCAGGGTTGTATGAGGAGAAAGGAGGGAGAAGGTAGATGCAAAAAAATGTTGTAGTGTAACTAGTGGCAGTAATGGATAGAGTGCTGGGTCTGGAGTCAGGAAAACCGGAGTTCAAATCTGACCTCAGACACTTATTAGCTATAGGACCCTGGGCAAGTCATCTAACTTCTGTCTGCCTTAAGTTTCCTCATCTGTAAAATGGGGATAACAGCACCTACCTCCCAACATTGTTGTGAAGATCAAATGAGATAATATCTGTGAAACACTTAGCATAGTATCAGGTACAGAGTAAGTGCTTAATAAATGCTTTTTTATTTAACCTGGAAAGACTTATATGAACTGATGCTGAGTGAGGGGAGCATAACCAGGAGAACACTGTGCATAGTTAAGTCACATTGTGCAATGACTTTGATAGACTTGGCTCTTCTCAGCAATGTAAGGTTCTAAGACAACTCCAAAAGGCTCAAGATGGAAAATGCTGTTCCACATCCAGGAAAGGAATTACAAAATCTGAATGCAGATTGAAGCATACTATTTGCTCTCTCTTTCATTTTGTTTTGTTTTTTCTTTCTCCTGGTTCATTCCACTGGTTATACTTCTTTACATCATGACTTAGGTGAAAATGTTTAATATGAAGGTATATGTAGAGCCTGTATCAGATTGCATGCTGTCTTGAGGAGGGGGTAGGAGAGGGAGGGGGAGAAAATTTAAAACTCAAAAGCTTGTGAAACTGAATGATGTAAACTAAAAATAAATTTTAAAAGACAAATGCTTTTTTCTTTCCATCCTTTCTTCCACTAAAATCAAGACTTGGCAATCTATTGAATATGAGGATTAGGGGGTGGGAAAAAAGTGAGGATGACCCCAAAGTTGCAAGATGAAAAACATTTTGATGACCTCAACACAAATAGGGAAGTTAGAAAGAGGAATGGGTTTTGTGGGAAAGGGGATGAGTTCTGTTTTGTACATTTTGCCAATCGTAGTTCTGAGTATACATTAATAAACTGACATGAAATAATAACCCAGCATCTGAAAACTGTAAGTAATGTTCCTGAATTTGTAAACCTGAGGACTAGAGTCTTGAGACCTAAGATAACCCCAACAATGTGCAGACACCCTGGGAGGCTTAGGTCGGCAATTTCCCTTTCTTAGTCTTTTTCCTAAAAGAATCCTAATACAGTAAGACATTATTTACTCCTATAGAAACCATGTTTCCTCCCCCAACACATACATACACATGCTATGTGTTTATATCAATGATCTTTCTCCCCACTCTCTTTTTCTTTTATGGTCTGGACTAATGATTTTTTCTGTGTAGAGAGCCCCCCAAAGGATTCCCCTTACCAGTGCAGAGCAGTACCTGTTCATCATTTTATCATTCTGGAGTGTTGTGCCTCTGAGCATTGATAGGTTAAGTGACTTGCCCAGGGTCACACAGCCAATACGTGTCAGAGGTCAGATTTGGGACCCAGTTTTCAAATTCTGAAGTCAGTTGTCTATTTGTTATACCACAGTGTAAAGCATGTACATTAAATATCCCCAATCCAATCTGACAAGGGGAAGAAGGGGGAAGAGAAGGAAAATAAAAACCTATTAGGTACCTACTATGTGCCAGG
The DNA here is from genome assembly GCF_028372415.1 of Notamacropus eugenii. Lineage (NCBI taxonomy): Eukaryota > Metazoa > Chordata > Mammalia > Diprotodontia > Macropodidae > Notamacropus > Notamacropus eugenii. Next base: position 378,252,528 of record NC_092873.1, on the reverse strand, counting down.
CACCATGTTCTAAGTGCTTTATAAAAATTATTTCACTTAATCCTCACAATAGTCCTGGGAGGTATAAGTGCTATTAGTAGCCCCATTTTATAACTGAGGAAACCAAGGTTAAATGACTTGCCCAGAGTTGAATAGCTAGTAAGTGTCTGAGGCTGGACTTGAACTAAGATCTTCCCAACTGGGCCTGGAGTTATCTACTGAGTCACCTAGCTATTGCCTACTGTGCACAAGAAACTGTTTTAGGTTATAAATACAAAACCAAAATGTATCCATTCACACGAGGAGCTTATATTCTATTAAGGGGAAAACATGTAAATAGGCAAATATAGAAAGGATAATTTGAGAGAGAACATTAACAAGGGGAATCAGGAAAGGCTTCTTTTAAGAGATAGCACATGAGCTGAATTTTGAACAAAGATAAAGATTCTAAGGTGGCTAAGTACTACAGTGAGCCAGGCCTGGAGTCAGGAAGACTCCTCTTCATCTGACCTCAGACACTTAACTCAGACATACACAGCTGTGTGACCCTGGACAAGTCACTTAACCCTGTTTGCCTCAGTTTCCTCATCTGTAAAATGAGCTGGAGAAGGAAAGACAAATCACTCCAGTATCTTTGCCAAGAATACCCTAAATGCAGTCACAAAGAGTTGGACAGGACTGAAATCGCTGAACAAGAACAACAAAGATTCTAAGAGTTGATAGGGAGTACCTTACAGGCATGAGAAATGCAAAGGCAAAGAAGTGGGGAATGAAGTGCTATATTTGAAGAACAATTAAGTAGGCTGATTTGGTTGGAATAGAGAGAGCATGAAAGGTAGAAACATGTAATAAATCTCCAAAGACAGGCTGGAGCTGGGTTGTGGCAGTCCTTACTTGTCAAACTGAAACATTCACACACTCTTGGGCCCTGGTGCCCATTCTTCTTGGCCAAAAGGACCTTTCTCACTGACTGGTCTGCTGCCTTCCCCAAAAATTAAAACAGGGAAAACTGATGGCATAATCTCCTGACAGAGTTCACTGGGGAGGATACTTTCTTCAAGGGAAAATCACCAACAACTCTTCCTCTGGTCTGCCATATCTCAGTTTGCAGAAATACCTCTCCAAGACAGGATGGCATTCCAAAAGGGATCCCTATGTGCTCCCTCTTAGCACTTTTGTTTTAATGGCTACGCCCAGGGAAGGGATTAGAAAGTGACTACCTCTCTGGATAGTGCAGAATGCTAAATGCTCCTTTCCCTACTCAGCCAACTGCTTCTCTAAGGGGAGAGGATGAGGGAAACAGATCCCAAGTATGTAAAACCCTAAATATGCCAATGAAGGAAGCTGCTGACCTTAAATTAGAAAGCTTGCAGGTTTAGGAAACTTAAACATCTCTCACTCGATACTGGAACCCAGACCCAAGGCACATATCTTAACTGCTCAAGGTCAAAATAGGATATCTTTTTCCTTAAAAAGTCACAGGGGAAGGAAGCTGTTCTCAGAAAAGTGTCAAGATGGAAAGGAATTATGTTACTGTTTTAAGAGCACTAGATTTAGACTCAAAAGTTCTGGGCTCAGTCCTAGCTCTTCCAGTGACTCCTTGTATCAACTTGAACAAGTCCATTGAGCTCTTCTGGGCCTCAGTTTCTTCATTTACAAAATGAAGGGATTGTATGAGATGACTTACTAAATTTTTTCCAGCCCTAAATCTATGATCCTGTGTGATTAAACCCTAGTCAAAAAGTCATGCTCTGAACTTTTAATTAAAAAAATAAATCATGGGTGTTAGCATTACTGGTCTTGTACTCTAAAGGAGTTTGAATACATTGCCTACCTTTCAGCCAAAGAGTTTCCATGTGAAAACTATGAACCTTACAGCTTAATCAAGGACTGGCATTTCTTCTGGTCCCTGGCCACTGCTTCAGGCCAACCCCTCTCGCTGCTAGTCCCTATAAGATTTGGAAGGGTGGACAACATAGTTAACTCCCTCACCCCATCCAAGAAGAGACAAGAAAAATAGTTAAGGGATACACTTCTCAGTAGCCAAAATAATCAGATGACATTTCATTAATCACAAGACATAGTACAGCCTGAAGATAGAAGCAGGTTCACCAAAGCCTTATGTAAAGAAGGAATAGATGGCAAAGCCACAGCGGGAAGTTAGAAAAGTTCAGTAGACAATCTCAACCTTTGAGAAAGACTTCACAGTGGAAAACTGCCAGACACTATTTACAGTGTCCCCTATCACAGATAGAATATACACTAAATGGTCCTAATGCATCCAATATAGTATTTCTAGTGCTACACATTGAGGCAATGTGCTTGTAGTGGATTTGGCAACAAGTGAGATCTGTGTTCAAATCTTGCCTCTGATACTTACAAGCTACATAAGCATGAGCAAATTGCTTAATTTCTCTGAGTCTCAATCTTGTTAGTTGTAAAATGGAGAAAATACCACCTGTATCTCTGACCTGTTGTGAAGATCAAAATGAGAATGTATGCAAAGTGCTTTGTCAACCTTGAAAAACACTATGTAAATGCTGGCTACTCTCTACCAAAGTCCCACAGGTTGGTAGCAGGATAATGAAAATTTTCAACCACAACTCTCAAAGAACATCCACTAAATTGTAGAGGGGTTTCAATCTGTCTCAATGGGTTACTAATAAATTATGACTCCTTTAAGTACTGAAACAATATATTCTTGTATCCTCAATACTTCAAGGTTTTCTGTGTTTTCTGGGGAGAAAACAAAATGAGATGAGACAATCAATTTGGTGTTTTGAATGTGAGGGTGAAAGAAAGAACAGAAAAGGGAGGTAAATTAAGAAAAAGAGAAAACTGACTCTCTGGAGGAGGAGGGGGTGGGTGGGAAGTAGAAGGAGAGGAAGAAGAGACAACAGAAATGCTTGGCCACCAGGACACTTTGCTTCTCATGCTCTGGTTATCAATGTGGCCTCATCTCAAATCCAATTTTTAGCCTCCATCTCCACGCCCTCCACCTCATGTCTTCAGCACAATCCTTCCTGAGTCCACTCCTCTTAACAACAGAAGCTCCACAGACTTCACTAACATTTACCAAGTTTGTTCCCTACAGCCACAGTAATCCTTGACCTTCCAAGGTCTGATTAGAAAGGGCCAGAAGTACCAATCTGGTGTATAGAGATCAGTGAAAGAACAGGGCCAGAGGAGACATAGTCACAGGCTCCCACAGGGCGAGGGATGAGTTAACTAGTGTTTGGGAAAGTCTAGGTCCAGGGGTCTCTCAAATCAGCTGAACACGGTGTCTGGAACCTTCTTTCATGAATATCACCCACACTTAATATACCAGACAGAGGCCAGGCCCACAGAGGGAGGAAAGCAGAAAGGAAAAAGATTACCTTGTCCACTGTAATTAAATTAAATCTCCTCAACCTTTGTTTAGATCTGTCTCATATAAAACCTCTTCTCTGTCCATGGTGGTATCATCCTTTCATGATCCATCTTGTTAAATATCAGAAAAAAAGACGTTTGACACACTTCTCAGAAACAGTAATTTTATAAAAGGCTTTCTCTTTATACCCATAAAATGATACAATTTGCAAGTATAGAAATGTGTCATAAATTATATGGAATGTTCCTTAATTACAGCTCAATGCAACTTAGCACTTCCCCCCTCCCTAAAAAACAAGAGAGAGAACCAAAAATAATATATAACTGTGTGTGTGTACACACACAGATACAAACACACACACACACATATATATATACATATATGTATATATATCTTAGACAAACCAAACATGAAAAAAAAAATCATTTCCTCTTTGGTATAAAAATCAGACTCTCACCTTGAGAGAAACACCAAGACAAACATGATGTAGTTTGCAGACTGCATGACTGACAAGGCCATTCTTGTCCAGACTCCGGCCACTCTGGACCCTGTTTCCCTTTGCCTCAGTAAAACTCGTCCTCACAGGCCCTCAAATCAAACAATTAAAATCCACCCCATCCCTCAAAGAAGAAAAAGAAGGGTTTTCCCAAGGTTGATTTGGCAATGGAGGAAAACTATCACTGTGAGTGAGGAGGGCACAGCAAAAGGGGACCAAGCCATACTGTCCTTCCAAACCTGGGTTCTGTCTGTGCGGCCCCAGGGTCAGGCCCAGGTCCACCAAGTCCTCTCCTGGAGTTCCAGGCACTGTACCTCTTCTTATAAAACCTATAATGAGGCAGGGACACAAGAAACAACCTACTGCCTAGAACCAAAAAAGCAGTTCCTTCACAGAGGCTGCTGGGAGGGGGCAGGACATGATTCAGAACTAGGGCATGGCCCAGCCATGCTTCTCGTCTCTTCTCGTCTCAGGGCAGTTGGGGGATCAGGGAAAGGGGAAGGAGTGAGGAGCAGCAGGGTCAAGTTCCCCTTTCTGCCGGGACCAAGGCCCTCTACCAACAGACAGTGGGGCAGAGCCAGATTTGGGGTGCTGAGAGAAGGAGTTCAACTACAAAATATTTTGGATCTAAAATTAAAATAAAGAAAAACCCACATCTTTTTTTTTTTCTAGGCCTAAATTCTGCTTGGGTGCAGCTTAACATTGCCTACCATCGCCCAGGTCCCAGCCAGCACTCACACAATCCTCGTGCCCAAGGAGGCAGGCAAGGACCCCAAGAGCCTGGTGCTAGAACAGGAGGGTGCTATACTTGAACCTCAAATTAAGGGAGGGGAAAGGACCAACACGACCCTTCAGGTTGCCCCTTAGGTAAGCTACTCCCAAACTGCTAGACAGGGTAAAGCAAACCCCCTGACAATGTCTTTTCTGCATGCGCCTCCATACCCACACGAGGTTCTGAGAGGGGCCCAATGGGCACCAACTTTCTTCCCCAGAAATCAGGACACCAACCAGAACGGAGAAATCACTATAAAGGCCTCCTCCACTTGCCAAGTAAGAAAATAAAACAAACCAAATACAAACATGAACCTATGCATGACACATGACAGGGTGTGAGGGGCCCCAGGCCCCAACAGCTTCCGGGCTTCCCAGCATAATACATTCTTGTGTAATTCAGGAACAGGGAATCTTGCGGTCCCCTCCAAGGATTAGGAGTAAAAAAATAAGGAGATTTAGTGAGTCCCACTTTCCCCTTTCATCCACCCAACCTGTGGACTCCCAGGCAGAGTGGGAATAGCTCTCTTTCTGCAAAAGGTCCTTCTCTATGTTTTTGGTTCCATATCTGTGTTCCCCTACTGAAAGTGGTCCTCTGTGACCCCAGCTCTGCTCTCAGTACCTCCATCCTCTCCACTGGCCTGCTTTTGAGCTCCCTCAGCTGAGGAAGTTCTCAGCCATTCTTGGTGAGAACAGCAAAAAGGAAGGGAAAGAATGGTGGTGGCAAGACCACCGGGGAACGCGACCCAGCAAAAAGGAAACCAGAAAACAGCTTCTCAGAGACTCTGTTTCCTCAGTGCCAGGCTGGTACCTAGGTGCTAAGTCCAGCACCCAAGCAAAGCAAGCGTCTCAGCACATCCCGGTCACCACCACAGGGGTGCCCCAGGCTGTAGCCCATCACCCTTTGAGGGGCTTCTCAGCCCCACCACTAGGGCTGCTGGCGCTGTCACTCTTTTTCCTGCGCAGAGTCTCAATCCAGCTGGAACTGGAGCGCGTGGTGAAGCTTGAGAGGGCAAGAGAACTGAGCCGCATATTTTTTCCAGACATAATGAGTTCCCCAAAGCCCTCTTGGTGGGAGAAGGCATAACCAGAGCGCCGAGAGCCTGTGCGGCCCACCCGCCGCATGCATCGGTGCTGGGCCTTCTGCTTCTTCCTCACCAGCTGTGTGTAGCGGACCTAAGGGATGACAAAAAAAGGAGGGAGGGTCACCTCTATGAATTAAGTGAATTAAGTAATTAAGCGAAGAGTTATATAAGAGATGGAAAGGAGCAGAAACGGTACAAGATCTGCAGCCAAAGCTCTGGTCTAGCGTGAAGGAGGGCAAACAGAATTCAAAATATCTAGAGTGAGGGAAACTGACCGCCATGGATCCATCTTTGATCTCTGGGCAGTCTGGAAACTGGAGACTCAGGAGGGCTCACCCCAACAAGCTTTCCACCACCACAAAAACAGCTTAACTTTCCCCAACCCTTCCCACACAAACAACTGGCCTCTCACCGTGTCCGAAAGCTCAGGCTTCAGGTCCAACTTTAGGAAACGGAAGGCTACCACAGGCATGATGCAGACCACTGTGGTAAGCACAATTGTGAACCAGACTGTGGGCTGGGCCAAAGTGTTCTGGGCATTACCTATGGAAGGAGAAAACAATCATCAGCCCAAGGGAGGAGGGAAGCTGAGGGAAAGGCGAAGGGATGACATCCTTTCAAATTTCTATTCCTGTCATCTAGACTCAAAATCCCAGGATTAGTTCCCTATTTCCCACATCCAATGACTCACAGAGCTCTGTTCATTCTTCCTTCGCAATCTTTTATATCTATCTTTCCTTTTTATTCCCACTGTCACCACTCCATTTACAATAGCCTTTCCAAATTAATTTTATGCCCTTTTCCCTCTAATCCATCCAGCCATATTCATCATTCTAACACTCTACTATGATCCTCTCTGTCTCCAAATCAAAAACTTTTGAGGATTTTTCACTTCCCACTGAATACATTCAGACTCCATAGCCTGGCATTCAAGGACAACTACACTCTGGCTCCAAACTACTTTTTCTACTTTCCCTCCCTCTACTATCCTACACATAGCCTATTCACAAGTCAATCTGGACTATCCTCATTGCCTATCCATCCTTTACCTAATCTCACCTCTGGACCTTTGCTCAACCACAATCACTACTTATCAAAATCCTATCTGTCCTTCAAAGGCCACTTAAAATGTCACCTCCTCCAAGAAGCCTTCCTTGATTTCCCCAGCCCAAAATGCTCACCATCTCTTATGAATTTCTGCTGTTTATTCTGCTCCCACTTTTATTACAAGCTGCACTGGGAGGCACCTATTTGTACGAATCTTCTCTCTATCAGATATATGCTCCTTGAAGGTAGAGATGACATCTCAATTATCTTTGTGTTTCCCCAAGTGCCTAACACATTGCTGGTAACACAGTGTTGGCACATGATAAATGCTTGACCAAATTAATTATAAAGGAAATAGAGTAGGCACTCTGAAGTCCTAGGCTGGGCTGGCCCTAGGCAATGTTTAGTTCTCTTACTCATCCAAAATGAGGCTTTGGGGACTCACCCACAAATCGGAACTGGTTGGGAAACATCTCAAAAAGCCCCTTGCTGTGCATGGCAAAGAGGATGGCAAAGTAAACAGCCAAGCTTCCCCAGATGAAGAAGTGGTTGATGGCTGTCCAGTAACCTGTATCCAGCCCAATCTGGGAAGGAGAAAGGGGATCAAAAGCAGAAAGGGCAACCACAACCCACAAACCGGGAGAATGAAACCATGATGCACAGAAGAGCGTACATCAAGGGAGCCCCACCATGAAAATGTCCAAACAGGGAACTGACTGAGTAAGGTCAACCTTACTCAGGGGTCAGGGTAGAGAAGGAGCTACAAAGCACGCTGAGATGCTTCATACCTGCACACTGACTACGATGACCAATGAGGTGGCCACAGTGACAGCAAAGGACTGGTAGTCAGCCAACTGGGTGCCATCATCCCGCGTGGCCTCAGCAAACACGCCATAGGGGATGAAGAACATGAGTACTGAGGTGTAGATGCCTTGGGCTATGCAGATGAAGAATTCCCGCTTGTTAAAAAGAAGGTTGAGCTGGCCTGGTTCATAGAGTTTGGGGTACTCCATGCTCCGCTGTTCAGGTACATCCTGTAAGGGGATGACTCATGCTGGGTTGGGAATAGTCACGATTTAAGGTTTACAAGGAAACATGCCACCCTAAATTCAGCCTTGGTATCAGTTTACAAAAGCCCAAAACTGGCCACCTTTCTCTTTTCTCCCTCCCAGATCCTCTGCCAAATGGATTTAGTCTCAAGCCAGCGATGTACACCCCCACATAAAGATACCCTGGTATTTATAACAATGATATGTCAACAATGACAGGTCAACTGCATGTATTTCACAGAGGAGCAAGCACATGTCCTCCCAGCCAGGTGGGTTTGCTTCCCACATAAGCAGGAAATGGCTGATAGAATGTCACATTCTTCCAATTGTGCAGAATGATTTATTCAGTGAAGCCCTCTTAAACACCAGCAATTCCATACCTGATCAAAGACCCCCATGGCCAGGACGGGGAGCGAAGTGTATACAATGTTATAGAGTGTGATGAAATATTGATCATAGACGGTCTATAGAAAGGGAGAGATGGAAAGAGGCATAAGTGTACAGAGACAGAGAGGGCAGAGAGGGGAATGGGTGATGGGAGGATACCATCTCACATAAGGAAACTGCTAATTCAGAGGCACTCCTCAGCTCCCTCTCTAAAGCCAACCCTCACCGAAGGACCGTAAGCACTCAATACCTGGGCTGAGAAGCCGCAGAAGAAGCCAAACCAGAAGTGGACCATGGTGAAAGCAAAATTCTTATAGAAGAAATAACAAAGGAACTTGCACATGCGCAGGTAGGACCAACGTCCATGCACCAGCAGAAGGCGCTGTAGGAACTTGAATTGAGAGAAGGAGTAATCTGAGGCCAGCACTGCCTGTATCCCTTCCTGTCCGCTGATACCCACTCCAATGTGAGCAGCTGCAGAGAGAAAAGGTGGGAAAGTCAAGAAATCCACAACACAGTCCCAGACCTTTCCTTACTCCCTTAAAGCTTGTTCCCAAGAGCTGGAATTAGGTGGGCCTAGAAGATTCCAGAAGAAGAAAATACCCCCATCAGCCTGTACACCCTACACAAGCATCAAGTGCTCACTCTTGATCATGCTGACATCATTGGCACCATCCCCAATGGCAAGCGTCACAGCCTTCTTGTACTTCTTCACCAGTTCCACCACCTGGGCCTTCTGCAAGGGGGTCACCCGGCAGCAAATGACCGCTTTGCAAGCACAGGCTGTTTCCAGGAACTCAAGCTCCATGTCCGCTTCCAGAGCATGGGCCTGGGAGGTAAAGGACATGTCTCAGACTCCCCAAGTTCCCATCTGGAAACTCACATCCTCCCCCAACCACCACCAGCAACTTCCTCTGAAGACAAGCAGAATGAGGACAAACTAGTAGGTGAAGACTATATGGAAAGATCTCAGACAACTGGACAACAATATCTTGTTTTTCTGACTATCCAAACTCCATAAAGTGAAGGCTTCAGGAGAGCCTCCGGTCTGAGATATGGGATGGTATTCCCTTACCAGGCTATGACCATTGATGACCAGGGCATACTCTCCAGCAATAGCCTCCAGGACAGATGTGAGCTTGGAAGAGGAAAGTTTCTCCTGATAAGAGAAGCCATTGCCTACTGTACGAGATGACTCCATCATCTTCTCCCGGGCTTTCCTAAATAGAGAAAAGGAATTGGCTACGTTGAGTATAGCATGTACTGGGGCATTTCCCAAGGGAATAAGAACTTGGACCTCAGTCTAAACAAGAACAAGGAAATTTCCCAGCTCTAACCAAGCTGGCCTAGTACCCACCACCTCACCACTATGGAGCAGACAGGGTCATCCCCGCCACCACCTCAGGCTTCTCACCTGAGTTCCTCCCGCACCTCCAGAACAGTGTGCCCAGTGACAATAAACACTTCTGTCATGTCATCCGTCAGCATCTTGCAGGAGTAGCCAATATTTACTGCAGTCTCTAGCAAGGGAGAAGCTCAAGATTTAATAGACAGAAAGCACTGGGAGTGAGCAGAATCTCCTCTGTCCTGGGAGATGGGAAGGGGGTATTCAGGAGACTTAAACTTAATAGAAGAATTGACTGGTTATAAGATCTAGACTCAAGCCTTTTCCATAGAGGGATATACTCAGCAGAGGAGAAAGACATAAAACAAAAAACCTTGAGTTAGACAGATATCCAAGCCTGCTTCACACATGTGGTCTTACCTTGCTTATCTCCAGTTAACACCCAAATCTTAATATTGGCCAGAGTCAGAAGAGCAATTGTCTCTGGGACCCCTTGCTGTAACTTGTCCTCAATGGCTGTTGCACCCAGCAGCTGAAAAAGACCATAATTGAAGAGAAATGAGATCTCATCAATGTTTTTCATCCACAGCCCCCAGAGCGCAGGTCCCTATGTCTCTTACCATCATGTCATTTTCAACTTCCTCATAGACACTGGCCAGTCTGTCCTCCCTGCTGTCCTGGGCTAAGCTGGCTCTGAGTCGTCTTTCTGCCCATTCCTCATAGTATTCTTCTTCCAGATCCTTGTAGGCCAGGACCAAAGTCCGCAGCCCATCCCCTGCATATTCCTGAGAGATAAAAGCAGGGGTCAAAACCTTTGGCCCCCAGAATGGTGCTGAGAGTTGGCAGGAAGTTAGAGTTCCCCTTACTCTCTCTACACTCACATTCAGATGATCCATGGTGGTATTGAGCAGTTCTTGGTTGGATGGGTGGAGTCTCTCCAATAGGATAGTGTCAGCTCCTTTACAGTATAGTCGGATCTTGCCCTCTGGATTCCGTACTGTAATTGGGAGAGAAGTTCCCAGAAAGATTCAACAGGCAAAGACTCACATAATGTCCTCTCCTATATTCTGACATGAGATTTCAAGTGCCCCTTGGCCCAGAAGTGGGACCCTCCTCCGAATGCAGGACTTCACCCACTCCAGGATGGAACTACCCCCCAACATTGCCCCAGACCGCTGACCTCACCTATGACTGACATGCGTTTGCGAATATTGTTGAAGTCCAAAATGGCCAGGAGCTGGTAGGTAATGGCTTTGCCCATCTCATGAACGGTGATTGTCTTTGGAGTGCGTGAACGGAACACGAAGCCAAAGTTCCTGGCCGCAGTGACCAGGGCCCCTTCATCCGGGGACTGAGCTTTGTAGTACAATTCCCCTGGTGAGGACAAAGCAAGCTCCCTCTGAGTAAACACTCACTCAAGGGACCATCATATCCAGTAAGCCTGAACCTGGACTCATGGCAGAACAAAAACTCCAAGAAAGAAACAAACGAGCCATCATGAACAGCTGAGGCCAGCTTCTCACCTTCGTTCTTTTCTTCAGACATGACTGTGTGACACAGAGAAAGGAGCCGAAAGAACTCGTGGGTGTGGGGGTCCCCCATCTTCACTGCTTCTAGTAGACTTGGGTCCCAGAACAAGAATTTTTTGTCAGCCAGGGGGTTGAAAGAGAAGTCAATGGGCTCAGGTCTCTAGAACAGACACAAGTTGAGTGTGAGAACGGCCATGTAGTCCACAGTCAAGGGAGGCTGCTCAGCTGAATTCCAATGAAGGTGTTGCCCCTTATCCTATGCCTAGTCAGTGTATATCCCAAGCTTCCCCTCCTCACTGCCAACCCCTTTGGAAACCTAGCACGCTCCCAAGCAGGCCTAGCTGATTCCCCTTCAGTGCCTGAAGACAGGCTATTAATGAGGTACAGGCTAGTACTGTCATCAGACCAGAAGTCAGCATTCTCATATTTCCTCCCAATAATCCTTACCTGTAGATTACTCCTAGCTATAAAAGTTAATACATTTGCACCTTGTCAGTGTTTAATGACCATATTAGAATAATAAATGAGACTGGGCCCTACCTCGCCCAATTCAGCCTTGTGTCCCAAGACATCGAAGACATCACCTGCCAACCACACACATCCCAGGAAAGAGATAAAGACAGAGCATTAGAGTTGGTATTTCAGAGCAAAAAGGGGGTAGGGTGCAAAGGGAAGCTTTCCACCAGCTACATGGAGCGCTAATCACAAATCTTTCAAGCAGAATCACTTACATCATAAAACTAATTCTAAAGGCAAATCGGGGCTGTAGCTCCTACTAACTTTGAAGGAGCCATCCCCTACTCCACCCAAACAGCATTCTCCCCAGAGACAACTCTCATTCTAATACTCATCCATGCTTTCCCAAAAGCCTCTCATTCTACCAGATTCACACGTGTAAAAAAAAAAAAAAACAAAACCTCAAACAAATACAAACGATGGCCATTGTGTTAAGGTTAGTGCAAGAAGCAGTCACTACAAGGACGTAAGCTCTGCAAAACCATCAACTCCTGTCCATGCTGTGCCAGCAGCTCAGCTCTAAGGGCCACTACAGCATGGTAGCCAATCTACAGGGCACAGAAGAAAACCCAAGGCCATTTCCCAGAGACTCACAAGGCCCCTGTGCGGTAGGCAGAAGGTACTGCCTGCAGATCCACCTGGAGACTCAGAGTTCAGCCTAGAAGTGCCACTCAGTGGCCAGTTTCTGAGGCTTCCTATCAGCCAAGGAACTCCCCCGTACCCTGGAGCTAGGACCAGGGCAACAACATGAACAGAGTATAAGGGAAGAAATACTATCACCTACTCCAAACAGTACTTAAAATTGACCTTTCATAGGACTCCACTGCAGTCCACATCAGGAGAAGCAAATTCCTCAAATAACGAAAAAACCCTCCAGTTGAGGGGTGGACCCCTAAATCCCTTCCCATACTCTGAATCCAACACTGGCGAGGGCCTCACCATAGCTTCGCCCATAGATGGAACACTTATTGAAGATCATGATATTCTGTGTGAGGGTGCCTGTCTTGTCAGAGAAAATGTACTCCACTTGACCCAGCTCCTCATTTAGTGTTGTGGTGCGAGCCTCCGCAGGTGTCCGCTTTTTCACACAGTACATCTTCTTATCCCAGTTGATGAAGTAACTGTGGCCAAGGCGTATCACTTCCACACTGCATGGGGCAGGGGCAGGGGATGGAGAAGGAAATAAAGCTTAGGACCATCCCCAGAGACCACAATCTCTAACAGGACGAGGGAGAAGGAACACCACCCACATGAACCACAGGGCATTCGTTAGCTGCAGACTTCTACCAAGGACATCTGCCAGGGGAGAAACAAGAATGATGCAGGAACCTGGGAGCAGGAGGGGAACACCGTGCCCAGGGATGGGGTTGGCCACTTATACATGGCAAAGGAACCACCACAACCCCTGCCCGCGAGTCTCTCTCCAGACAGAAAAGTGGAAAAGACCAGAGCAGGCAGGAGGACCACAGGTAAAGGAAGAGGAAGGGCTGCTAACTAGAAAGGGAACTTCGTTCTTACCTCAGGGCTAATAATGACAGAAACCATGCAGAGAAAAAAACAAGAGAAAGTATGAGAGGGAAGAAAGAAAAGAGAAAAATAGTGAGGTTGTTGGGCATGCCAGGGCAAACAAACTTCATTGTGGAAAGAACCAAAAAGAAGATTCTGGACAGGATTTCTTGACCTCCCAAATGCAAGGCAAGAATGGGCCTATAACCTGGCTTTTGAACCCCACACCTATTCTGAAGCACTCTGAAAGAAGAGGGAGGGAACAAGGAAACTTGGAAGTCAATACCACCATACATACACAGTTTTTTTTTGGAGGGGGGGTGTTCTTTAACTTTTCAAAATGTTTTTATATCTTTTATCTCCAACTAGCTAGGGGATTTGAGCAGTTGGCATTTTTAGAAAAAATCCTGTTTCTAGCAGAAAATGGAGCTAAAGGGACACTGAGCTCATATCATCCTAGTACTCAGTTCCCAACCCTGATCCTATCAAATCATCCTATCAAATAGATCCTATCAAATTCAATTAAAATACTAGGAAAAATCTGGGTATCAATGAAATCTCCTAAAAACACTCTGCTTAATTTGCCAAACACCCTCTTCCCACCCTACCCTCCATTTCAACCTGACAAGGCTTAAGAAGAGGAATTTTTCTTGACTGTGATCAATGCAATGACTAATTTTAAACTCAGTGGTCTAATGATGAAATATATCCCTCTCCTCTCAGTAGTGAGGTGGTGGGTTACAGGTGGAGAATGAGGTATATAATGTCATACATGGTCAATTTTTCCATTTATCTTGCTTAAATGTACTTTCTTTGTTACAAGGAAGGTTTCTTCTGGGTAGGCTATTCAGAAGAGACAGTAATTATAAAAAAAGTATCTTCGACCTCTGCAACATACACCAACACACACCATTACGTACATCAACATGCAATACTACTGATTGGAATGACTTCTTTTAAAAAGCCAAACTTTATTACAAAGATGCTTCATTTCCTCTCCCTATCCCCAACAAGAAAGAACCTTTCTTGGACAGCCTGAGAGGATACAGTAACCATCATTTGTTAGTAGGCATGGAAATAAGAATGGGCTTAAATGCTCAAGCCTGAAAGAAATCAGGCTCTGGTTGAGCAAACACTTGGGCAGTATGTACAATCATGCCTCTTCATGCTATTTGTATAGTATTCTGATTTTTAAGTGCTTCCCAAACTATTGGGTCCTTTACTTTTCTCAGCATTTCTGTTAAGTGGGTAGAACAAGTATTATCAGTCTCATTTTTCATGTGAGAAAACTGATTCATTGGGATATTAGAAATGACTTGCCTGTGGCCATATGTAAACGTTCTTCCTTCTTTTTGGAAGGAACTACACCACTGCCAGAACACAGAATATGGAAGACTAAGACTGTTATAATGAGTCAAAACAAAAGGCAGCAGAGATGAGGATTTTTAAAAAATGCTATCTGCAAAATTGTTTCCAGACAAATTCTCAGGTCCAAGGCATTTAGAAAGAAAGGAAAGGTACAGAATCATAAATTTTCAAGGTTAGAAGGGATAATAGAGATCATTTGGTCCAACTCCATCGTTGAAAGGGGTCCAGACAAGCTAAGAGACTTGCCCAAGGTCACACTGCTAGCCAATGGTAGAGTCAATATGGGAACTCAACTGGACTCCAAGTCCAGTGTATAAATTCCTATCTTACTCTGCCGGTTCTCACTCCAACCTATTTTCACGTGACCGATTTTTCCTAAAGAACCCCTATTATATATCACTTCAGTACTTACAAACTTTCAATGTTTTCTCAAGGCCTATTGAATACAATTCCTCGGAGCCTCACATAAAAACTTGGATCTCACCGGTCCATTCAGGCTTACCTGTCTCTACTGCCCAATATATACCCCATGTTGTGGCCAAATCAGAACACGTATTATCTGAACAAATCTTGCCCCTTCCTGATCTCTTTCCTCTGAATACCTTCAACCCTCACTTCTCATCATGATATTACTCAGGCTTCCAACACTGTCTCCTCCAAGAAGCTTTCCCTGCTCACCCCATCCAAAAGTAATTTTCTTCCTTCTCTGAACTCCCATGGCATTTTCTTCGTACTATTCATTGCCATATACCAAAGTTATTTACGCATAGGTTTGATATGAGTTCCTTAAGGGCAGAGACAATGGTCTTCAAAGTACCTTCAAAATACGGTAGACAGTATATGTTAAATCTGTTTAGTTAAGTTGGTTTTCATAAGAATATATCACAAAGTATCTAGTTACTGTGGTGAGAGGTATGATACAAAGATAACCAGTTATGTTTCACCTTTTTGTCTCCTATGAGGACTCCAAGTTACATTCTTTGGAATTATAACAGACTCATAAATATGAAAAATTGCTAAGGGGGCTCCTGATATTTCCTAGGCAGAGGAAGCACATACCTGACATAGAGTGAAATGGGCACCACAGTGTTGAGGATGATTATGTAGGACCAGAAGGAGAGAAAGCCGGAGAAAAAGGCACTGTCCACTGCCTCATCCCATGGCAGGTAGACCTGGAAGCGTGCTCCGACCTCATACTCCCAGATGGCGTTACCAATAGCCAGGATCACCCCCATGCAGACCAAGAAGCCAAAGATCTGTTGGACAAAAGATGAGGGATCAGCTCTACTAGGCAGGGAAAAGTCACCTTACTACCATGTAGCTACTCCTAGCCAAATGCCAACGGGTTGAAAGAAGGTACTACTTCCACTCTGACGAACCCTCAAACAGGAGGCAGCTTCCCTGCTTACTTGGGATCAATCTGAAGTTCACAAAGCTGAAAATGTTAGAGTGTTCAAGGGCCACCAGGGGGCGATCCAAATCCACTGAGCGCCAATTTCTGCCATATTAACTCTGGCGAAGTCTGCCAACAGCCTGATCAGGACCAGGGCGGAAGCTCCTTCACCACAGAAGTTGGCGTCAGGCTTCCTAGAGTGTGTCAGGGGTGGGCAGAGGGGCACAAAAAGGGGAGCAGTACTCAGATTTCTAATGAAGCAAGAGAGAATTTTAGAAACTGCCAGAATTAAGTCGGAAATTTTCCCTCTGGGACTCTATACTGAGAAAGGGTAAAAGAAAGACCCCGTTATTCCCCTCTAACATAGCAATGTTTTCCACAGATATTCCTTCCCCCCTCCAACGCAGGTACTGTAGTCAGTCAAAGAGAAAACAACCCTCAAGGACTGGTCCCCTGTCTCGGGCTAAAAAGCTGCATTAGGGTACGTGCCATACTAGATCATCCATAGAGCTGGGATCCAGAGGAGGAAATCCACTGGAATTGTTTTTGTTGTTGATTTGTGCATATGTTACTAAGGTTCTTGTAACATTTTCCAGATCTAAAAGATCCTGAAATAAACACAGGCTTTGACTGGATGTCTTGTCAGTGACTTTTAAACCAAAACTCAAAACTGGAACGCTGACTGTGGAAAAGAGACCACAGGAGATACAAAAGCCACAGCAGTGTCCAGTCTTACCCAGAGCACCAACGTATTCATCAGCCTGTCAATGCTCGTCCTTTTGAACTTTGTCCTACCACTGTTCTGCATCAACTTCGTATCAGGACCTGAAAGGAGATGGTAAGTTGGGACAGTTAAAAGAGAGACTTTCCTCAAAGATTCTGCCCTCATGTCCAGAATATAGAACCTCACCAAAAATTCAAGCAAATGCAGGTTATATTGCTAAAATTTGGGGCTGGTAGCCTTGCCCTTACATATTCTATCAGCCTCAAAGTCTTTCCTGCCACACATCTCAAGCACTAGGTTGAATTCCTAACTGCTTCTCACTCAACTCCTTGGCCTTTGGGAAAATCACCTGCAAAGATGACCAGTCCAAAGCACCACTCAGTGTTGCGGAGCACACAGCCCCGAAGCAGCATGTTCTGGTTGCTTAGGGGAAACTTGTTCTCCTTCCAGTAAAGGGTGCCGCTGAACTTATCCAGCTTGTTGTTGGGAGGTTCACAAATAACTTCACCTGAAGTGAGGATAAAAGTGTCACTGGCCTAGCTGTGGCTGACATTCCAAGAAGCAACCAAACTAGGAGAAGAAAGTAGCCAGTGTCAAAACTCCAAGCTTTTCCCAGCACACATAGCAACAGTAGGAATCTATAACCCATGGTGTTTTCACAAAAAAGTTATAGATATCAGTGGACATAGCCAAAAACTAAAAAAAAAAAAAAAAAAAAAAGGAAAAGATTGAAACACATTCCCACCAAACCACCCAATCTGGCCAAAGATTGGCTCTCCTAGTTCTACTCACCATCAAACTTAGCTAGCTTATTGATGTCCCCCAGTTCTGAGGTCACAGGAATCGCCTGTCGTACCTTCATGTTGGTCTCCCTGGAATGATAGTTCCCCAGAATTCTAACTTCCTTCTCCCCTACATTCTGCCCATGGGCACCACAAAGGGTCTGACTTCTCAACCCTGCTTCTAAAATCCCTCTCATCCCTCAATTCCCAAGTAAGTAGAGAATCTAGAAATAAGAACATCTTACCAAATCATTTTTTTAACCATAATAGGAAATGAGATGTGAGATTTAGGATAATACATTTTTATGCTACTTACCCATCCAATTCTGCTGTCTCTATGTAGCACAATCCATGGGGTTCACTGCTAGAAAGGAGAAGGAGATCGGCCTGGAGAGAGAATTTCATGAGGTGGTGATGGTAACCCTGCAATTCCAACAGCATCATTCGCTACCCCCAACTTAGCGCCTATTGCAAAAAGTGCTGAGTCTGCTTACATACTTGAATAGAAAAGAAATAGAATGCAGCCCAAATAATACAGAGGTCTCACTCAGAAAACATTTCTTCTATTTTTTTAAAGAAGGAAGCAGTCCATTAGTCAACAAATAAGTATTAAGCATTTACTATATTCCAAGCTCTGTGTTAAGCTCCGGAAATACAAAGAAAAGGAAAACAAAACCAAAAAACAAACAAAAACCAATTCCTGCCAAATACCAGTTTATTAAAATAAATACTTTAACGGAGGAGATAAACATGAAGATAATAGGTTCCTCTATATGACAACAGTAATCTCAAAGAGGAAAACACTAGCAGGTAGGTGTACTAAGAAAAACTTCCTGCAGAAGCTGGGACATTATAGGAAAACAGGAAAGAAAGCTAAAAGATGGTGGTGAGGATCCCAGCATCCCAGGTATGGAAGTCAGCCAGTGCAAAGGCACGTAGTTGGGAGAGAAGTGTCATGTAGAAAGAACAGCAATATGAGCCAACGTAGCTGGACCCTAGAATGTGTGGGGGTTGGACAAGAGAGTAAAGCATAGAAGATTTGAAAGGTAGGAGGAGGCCAGACTGTGGAGGGCTTAAAAGTCAAACAAAAGATTCTGTATTTGATCCTGGAGATATCAAGCAAGCACTGAAATGTATTGAGTGAGAAGGATGACATGGTCAAATCTGTGCTTTAGGAATATCACTCTGTCAGTTTAGTGGAGAATGGATTGGAGTAGGAAAGGTCTTGAAGCAGGGGGGCCAATCAGAAAGCTATTGCAATAGTGCAGCTGCCAGGTGATGAGGGCCTCAACTACAGTGGCAGCTCTGTGAGTGGAGGGAAGAAGACATAGGAGAGATGTTGTAGAGGTAAAAATAATAACACTTGGCAGCAAATTGGATATATGAGGAGTTAAGAGTAAAGCATTTTAAAGCTGACCCTGAGATCGGGAGTCTGGGTGACTAAGATAGTGCTACCCACAACACTCATAGAAAAGTACAGAAAAGAGGAATATCTGGAGGGGGTGGAGATAATGAATTCAGTTTTGGAAATATTGAGTTTGAGATGCCTCTAGGACACTGAGTTCAAGATGTCCCAGAAGCAGTTGTTAATATAGGAATGGAGGACAGGATAGAGATTAGGGATGGATATATAAATCTGAGAATCATTTGCGTAGAGATGAAATAGAATTCATGGGAGCTGATGAGATCACCAAGTGAGACAGTATAGAGGGAGAAGAAAAAGGGCCCAGGACAGAGTCATGAGGGATACTTATAGTTAGCAGGTTTGACATGGATAAAGCAGCAGCAAAGCACACTGAGAATCAAGAGAGAGCAGTGTCCAAAAAAAAAAAGAAAAACAGAAAAACCCAGAGGGTATGCAGGAGCAAACAGTGATCAACTATATCAAAAGCTACCAAAAGGTAAAGATGGATGATGAGAATTGAGAAAAAGTCATTAGATTCATCAATTACAAGATCAATAGTAATTTTGAAGATGGCAGTTTCAGTTTGAGGAAGCTAAAATACAAAGGATTTAGAAGCAAGTAAAAGGAAAGGAAGAAGAGGCACCAGGTAGAAAGAAAGCTTTCTCAACTAGCCAATAGTTTTTCCAAGAGGAGGAGGAGAGATATAGAATTACCAATAGCAGAGACGGTGGAATCAAGTAAGAGGTTTATTTTTGGTTTTGTATTTTAAGGATGTTAGAAGACATAGGCATAAAGGCACTAGAAAAGGACCCGGGTGAGACGGAGAAATTGAAGATTAAAAAGAGAGAGGACACGATAGTGGGGCAATCTTCTGGATATGGGATCAAGGGTGCATGTAGAGGGACTAGACTTGGCAAGAAGTGCTACTTCTCCATGCAAGACCAGAGTAAAGGAGGAATAATGAGGAGGAACTCTTAGCTAACAGCCTTAATTTTTTCAGTGAAGAATGATAGGAGGTCCTCAGCTAAGGGAAGGAATGACATGTGAAACATGAGGGTAGATCAAAAGATCTGGACCAACAATGGGATAGTAAATAATTAGGGAAGAATAGAATGATTGCCTTGCTGCAGTGAGGACTCAGTTCAGATCAGATAATACAAATATGTAGGGTAGTCAGTTTCATGATTTCCTCCAGCTCTGTTCAGCAGCACATGAATAGAAGCAAAGAAGGTAGATAGTGGGAATAACTCAGGATTGAGATTTGGCAAAGCAGGATCAGTAATAAAACAGGGGGAAAATAGAAGAGGAGAGTTAGCGTAAAGTTGAGTTGGTTCTCCAAGAGATGATAATAGCTAGCATTTTCAGGTTTGCAAAGAGCTTTATAAATATCTCATCTAATCCTCATAATAGCCCTGGAAAGCAGATGCTATTATTACCACTCCCAGTTTCCAGAAAAGAAACTAAAGCAGACAAAGATTACATGACTTGCCTAGGGTCACGGAGCTAGCAAGTATCTGAGGTTGGATTTGAACTCAGGTCTTTCTGACTCCAGATCCAATGCTCTATTCACTGGACCACTTAGCTAGGCAGAAAGGGAAGTAACCTAGCCAGTGCAAGAATCCCTAAATAGAGTAACCGTCCTATTCTGTCAAAGGTTAGAAAGTTTCTTACCGCCACAAACTGGTTATTTTCTAGCTTTATAATATCACCAACACGGACATTCATCCATTGTTCTTGCTGGAGGCTGCAGAAGATGAGAAAAAAAAAAGCAGCATCAGAGACTAGTCTAGTTCCTGAAGAGACACCATCCATGCCCAGAGCCTCTATCCTTAGGTAGGTACTTACATCCCACTGATCAGCACCTGAGACTGTCGGTTATTCACCTGATTATCACTCTTGTGGCGGAACTGAAGAGAAAAGAAAGATGTGCCAGGGTGAAGGACACCATATGTCCCAGCTCCCACTTGTCAGATCAAGATGGTTTTAGGTGATGACGAAAATAAAGACCACCCAGGGTAATTCCATTGGGTCCCAGGTAGATATAATCTGAATGGGCCAAGATATCCACTAACTGTTGTTGGGAGGGGGGTGTAGAGAACAGAGGATGGAAAACAACTCACATAATCATCAGTGGCATCTTTCACAGCTGTAATGGTAAGGACAAGAGCCAAAGGCACAATGGTGGTGAACCAGGACAAGGAAGATATCTGTGGGATCAACTACAAAGGAAAAAGACACGCATTCCTCTTCAATTGCCTTGCCTTACTCCTCTCACTTCCTTCTCTACCTTCCTCTGCTTTTCTGAGGTTAGTGCAGCATACAGTATAAGGGTCACTCACCTGCAGAATGAGGAGGAACAAGAAGTAGGTATTGGCAACTTCCTGGAACTGTTCAAAGAGGTTGACAGGCAGGAAGGTGACAATGTTGTACTTGGAGGTCTTGATGCAGTTACTCTGTGGCAGGGAAAGGGTGGGGGTAATTGGTGAGCGTGGGGTGGCTACATCCTACTCCACTGACATGGAACTAAATGAAAAATGCACGAGCAGCAACAGATGTGAAGTGGCCTAGGAAAACTGGTCCCACAACAGTCCCAGAATACCAACAGAAAGACAGACATTCCCACATTGGTGGAACATCCACATCTTTCCTTTAGGTAGATCAGATGCATGGTAGAGACCGGGACAAGGTCACTCACCGCGTACTGGAACTTCTCATTGTATTCTCGGTCATTGGCCCGTGCCCGCCTCTCTTCCTCTACAACAGACACAATAACGATTGTCAGCAGATACAACTTGAGAACCAACCTTGTCACCCCTCCTCCATTCTGTAGGGGTTCCATTTTCCTCTTGGAACACTTGGCTCCTTCTGCTTATTACAGTTATAACAAGAGGGTTAATTCAGACATAGCCCCCATTCCTGGAGAAAAAAAATCCCTATCAATAAATTTCTTCTACCAACACACAGCTAAGCAGATGTTATCCACGCTACAGAAAATGCCACAACCAACATAGCTTTCTCTTTTTCTCAATATGCATTTCAACTGCTGGCACTCCATTTCTTCAAGCCCTATTAACCTTTGTAGCCAACTAAAAGAATGCTGCTAGGGAATACTCCAGATCCCTTGGCATTGTCAATTTAGTCATCTTATTCAAGAAGGGGTTGTAGGTGAAGAAATAATCCCTTTTCCCTTTCTTTATCTACCCTCCCTACCACAGCTACAGTGCAAAGCAGTAACCCTTACCCAGATGAAGGTGATAAAGGGAGGGGGCAAAGGGGAGGCATTAGATGGCCAGCAAGAGAGTCACAGTGCCCCAAGAAACTACGCTGCTGCTGCTGCAGTGTCTCAGCCCCACGTGCAGTCTCCCCAACAGGAGCCACTGACTGTCACATGTCACTAAGACTGGCTCCTTACTGGCCCATGATGACATCAGCTTATTTCAAAGCTCATCTTCAAGTCAGAGGGAGGGGGGAGAGGTCAGGGAGATGGGTCATGCAGACTCAGACAGGGACTTTGGGGGAGGGGGACAGTGGAGAAAAGGGTAAAGGGATAAAGGGAATGCAATCAGAGCATTTATACTCTAGCTTTCCTGCTATAATCCTCTGTATTCCATGCTCCCTCTCCCTCATCCCTAAATGATGTTTACCAAGAATATGTCCAACGTATAATTATCCCAAACCCCTTCTACAGTTCCTAAATAGACTTTAAGTGTCAAAAGGGACAGATCAGTTCCCAAAACCCCAGTTCTACTGAACTACTGTAGGGGTAACCCATGAATAGTGACCTCAGTATCAACTTATACCCAGGGGTTACCATGACCCTCAGGCTAAGAAAGGGAGGGAGTACAAGGGTTTTTGCTGCCTTAGTCAGCAATTCTGACCTTTTCTAAACCTGAGGGAGACCTAAACAGGAGGTAGGAAGGAAGGGGGAGGTGTATTTGGACACCACCTGCATAACACACTGCAGTGCTAAACATCAACTCAATGTCACTCATCTCAGCCCCAATCCCAGGGGTCCCTTTCCTTCTCCCACTTTCTCTTCAACAACTTCCCAACCCAGCTTTCCCCTTTTTCTGTCCCCTTGAACCACAGATATCCCCATACTGGAACTCTCCTAGTTCTGCACCACTGCCCCTCCCCCCACCTAGACTCCCCAAAATAGCAAGAAGGAATAAGGAGCGTAAACTAAGAGGCCACAGTACCAGCCAGCAATCCCACAGACCTGGGGGAGGGTGGGTAAGGGGAGGGACCTTACAGAATGAAGTGATTGGGAAGGTCATGAGGTGAGAAAGAGGAATCTGAGGGGAGGTATCCAAGAAGACTAGGGTTAGAGATGTAGAGGTCTGGGGGAGGAAGGAGAAGAACTGATGGGTTGGTGGTCAGAGAGATAGAGCATCGAAAGAATTACAAAGATGAGAGTCACAGAGATAGAGCATTAGTGGCAGAGAGTCACAGAAATGTGGAATAAAGGAATAAAGCAGGGGGACATAGATATTGGGATGTCACAGAAAGAAGAGTCAGAAGAAGGAAGCGGAACAGACAAGGGATGAATGGTCATTGATATGGAGGGTGTCATGGAGTTGGGATTGGGGAGGTCAGAAAGATGGAATGGAGGGAACCAGAGATGGGGTGAAGGGGAGCCAGAGAAATGGGATGGGGAGGTCTCAGAGATGGAATGGTGGGCCACAAAGATGGGATGAAGGGTCAAAGAGAGGAAATGGAGGGCCAGACAGAAAAGGTGGAGGATGCACACATGAATTGGGGGGACCCACAGAGATGGGTTGGGGAAGGGTCACAGAGATGATAAGGGGAGGTCACAGAGATAGAATGGGGGGGAACACAAAGATGGAACGGAGGACCACAAAGACAGGATGGAGGACCAGAGAGAAGGGATGGGGGATGCAAAGATGAGTTGGGATGCGGAAGTCGCATATAGAGAGGGATCACAGAGAAGGGATGGGGACACAGGGACGGGATGAAGAGGTCACAGGGGCAGAGCAGTCAGAGGAGGGGGCAGGAAGAAATCCTGGATGGGGGTGAAGGAGGAGAGGTCCCTCTCGTTACCTGTCCCCCAGGAAGGCTTCTTTCGACTCCAGGCAGGGGGCACCCCTGCCCGGGACCACTTCTCGGGCATCTCCTTGGGGACCGTCATGATCCCGGCTGCAGTGAGGGGTGCAGACAGTTCGCGGGGTCCCTCCCTCCCTCCCTCCCTGTCTTCTCAACGGAGAAGGAGGAGGAGGAAGAGGAGGCGGCGAGCGGACGGCCCCCCAGGGAGGAGAGGGAGCAGCGGCCGCTCTGAGGGGAGCCCCGGCCTCCGGGAGCGCGCCACACCAGCCTCCCGGGCCATCCTCGCGGCAGCCCCGCGCTCAGCCGCCGCCACCGCCCCCAGCACACCCCCTCCCCTCCCCTCCCCCTCCAGCTCCGCCCCCAACCGCCCCCAACAGCGCGCGCGCAAGAGTGCGCGCCCGGAGTCCCGCCCCCTCCCACGACTGCAGGGAGAACCCACTGGCCAGCGCGCCGCGTAGACTAAAGAGAACGGGCGAGCCCCACCTCTCCCCCTCCTCCCCGCCCCACAGCCTCCCATCTCTCTGGGATAGCCAGTACGGTGACGGGATCGCCCGCGTCTCCCGGGGCAACCACCTCCAACCAGCTCCCGCTGCAGGGAAGCTCCCTACGGAGGGAGTGGGGGGGCGGCGCAGGGCGGGATGGAGGAGTGGAAGGTGGGGTGGGGTGGTAGAAGGAAAGGATGGGGTTTGGGGAAAGGAAGGAAAGAAGGAAAAGGAGGGACCCAGAGAGACTTGGTTGTTACGCCAGAAAATGGAAAAAGTGATGAAGAATGAGGGGAAAATCACTGTGACTGGTCTGGCATGGCCTGCCTACTGCATACTCAAAGGGTTCTGGGTGACCCTGGCAAGTCCCTTAACTCTGAATCTGCTCATCTGTAAGATTAGAATGATAACACCTACTTTACGAGGTGGATGGGAGCAGCATATGAATATGTAAAGTTAAGTTAGTAGTACATAAGCCATCTATTACTATCTATTATTATCAGCTAAAAGAGATCGTACAATTGAACTAGTCCGGCCACTTCATTTCACAGATCATCATGATAACCGAGGTTCAAAGTGGGAAAGTGATTTGACGTACTAGCTTGGCCCGGGTCTTCCAACCCAAATATTCTGGCACCAGATCCAGCATTCTTCCTACCACATCAGTCTACCTCCAGTCCCTCCTCCCCACAACTAGCCCCACTCTGCTACCAGCAGCAGAAAGTCCTCCCTAAGAGGTAGAAAGGGAGTTCTGGCATCCCCAATGCCCTTAGACTTGTTCCCATAGGAATTTTCAATACATAGGAAAGATAGGATTCAGAATGGAAAGGGATTTTAGAGTTTCCAGTCTAATGCCCTCATTTTAATTTTCAAGAAACTGAGGCTTATAGAGATAGTGCCTTGATAAAGGTAAGTCTAATTGCTATTTATGAATCTATGTGCAAAGGTGTTTTGTTTTTTTAATTTCAGTTTTGTTTCCTGGGGTAAGGTGAGGTCAAGTTCGATATTATTGACTCCACTTCCCTTTGGCCCCCTTGCTGTTTTTCTACTCCCCTTTAAGCACTGACAACACTCCTATAGTGACCACAAAGAGCTAGCCCACCCTATCTTCCTTACCTGGGGGGCGTTTTTTTGTACACAATGCCATCTCACCCACAGCGATCCTGGCAAGCCCATGGGAGATCCTACAGGAAGGAAGAAGGGGGACACATCAAGACAATGACATCTAGAATTAGATGTCCTGTGGACATCTTAAACTCAACGTGACCAAAATTGAACTCATAATCTTTCCCCCAAACTCCTCCTGCTTCCAAATTTCTCTATATCTGCTATATAACTACCCTCCAAGTCCCCCAGACTTGAAATCTACATGTCATCCTTGATTCACTATCACTCCCCATGTCCAATCTGTTGCTAAGGCCTGTTGATTTTATTTTTGCAACATGTCTACAATAAATTCCCTTCTCCCTGGTTCTGCACAGACTTTTATCTCACTCCTGGACTATTGCAGCAGCCTGCTGGTTGATCTGCTTCCCACATCTTTCCCCTAATCTAGACAGTACATGCTCCACTCAACTGCTAAAGAGATTTTTCTAAAGGTCTAACCACGGAACACACACACTCTCACTCACTCACCCTCCCTCAACAAATCCCAGTGGCTCCCGGTCACATCCAGGATCAAATATAAAATCCTCTAGTGTGCACAGCCCTTCTTAACTTACTCCTCCATACACAAACACACACATACTTTTCTAGTATTCTTACACCTTATACCACTATACACACATACTCTTCAATCCACTGACACTGGCCTCCTTGTTGTTCTCAAAGGAAACACTCCATTTCCTGACTCTGGGTATTTTCACTGGCTGTCCCCCATGCATGGAATGCTCTCCCTCCTCATCACTGTCTCCCAGCTTCTTTCAAATCCCAACTAAAATCCTACCTTTCACAGGAAGCCTTTCCCAATCCCAATCCCTGGACTATTTCCTATTTATCTTGGATGCAGCTTGTCTAAACATAGTTGTTTGCATGTTATCTCCCACTAGATTGTAAGCTCCTTGAGGACAGGGACTGTCTTTGACCTTTCTTTGTATCCCTGGCACTTAGTACAGTGTCTGGTACATAGTGGATATTTAATTAAATGTTTACTGGATGATACCCTATGGACCTGTAATATACACATTTTCAAATCAGGTCATCATTTTCCTTTAGTCCTTTAAGAACAATTTCAAGTGCTACTTCCTCCTTATGGGTCTCAAATCTCTTCTGCCAACCCCTTTATGAACTTTTAATTCAGTTACCTGAACAAACACTTATTAAGCACCTCTTCTGTGCTTAGCAAAACCTGTGTTTTAATTATATTCTAACTTGTGTTACAGTTACTGTGTATATTCTTCTCCTCTACTAAACTATCCGTTCCAGGAGAACAGAGACTGTCCTGTTTTTAAAATTGGTATCCCTGCCACCAAGCGGGATCTTATTCATAGGTTGTAATACT
Organism: Notamacropus eugenii; assembly: GCF_028372415.1. Lineage (NCBI taxonomy): Eukaryota > Metazoa > Chordata > Mammalia > Diprotodontia > Macropodidae > Notamacropus > Notamacropus eugenii. Next base: position 378,225,730 of record NC_092873.1, on the reverse strand, counting down.
GAACAGGTTCCAGCCTTTCAACAACAAGTCCTACCTGTACTAACTGCTCAATGATCTCATAGAATGACGCTGCTGCTTACCCCCTATATCATTCCTCTCTCTCTATAATCGTCTTGGTGACACTTCACCGGGTGGCCCCAGCTGCCCAAAGCAAGGTATCCTTACTTGTAGAAAGAAGAGCTGGAACGGAAAACAAACCTGGCTTTGTCTTTGGGAAACCTCCAAGGCTCTCAAGGAGAGAAAGACGCCTATATATGTGGCAGAGAAATCTAGAAAGCAGAGTCCCCCAATGACAAAGGTTAAGGGAGCTTTGTAGAGTATGCCAGGAAGCACCTGCAAGGGTATCCGGAAGAGGGTAGGTCCCGCCCTTCAGGCCCCTACTTCCTTTCCCCTCATTCCAGGAGCTCCTGTTATTACCTCCTCCAAAGGCTCTCACATCAGAGGTGTGGCCCTCACTTCCTGTACAAGTAGCACCAAAATTTCTTCTTTTTAGAATGGGGCTAGCTAACTGACTCTCTTTCCCCTGCTTGATGGTTTAGTCTCCAAAGTTCTTGCAGGGAACTACCCCACCAACAACGTCTAGAATGGGAACATGAGAGCACTCTATACCTGCCCAGAGAACATGGGATCAGGGTAGACACTGGGACCTTTCTGTTATGCTATTCGTTCCTTCTCTTTCTCCACTCTCCTCGCATATCCCAGAGTTTAAAATGGCTTGTCCACCAAGAGACTTTTGGAGGCATCTCCTCCCCAATTAAGCCTGGTCCAGAGAAAGTTGCCAACATGGTACCTGCCCCTTTCACCACCTCCTTTTCCCTTTATACCAGGGGTGGAGGTTTTCCCTCCTTCTCTGTCTACCAGACACACCCCACAGCCTGTCAGCCCCAAGAGATACTAATTGCCTGTCTACTCAACCTATATAATTACAGACAGACTCTGGCTGGAGCCCCAGTCACACACATACCATGTTCTCCCTAAGCTGGCTCAAAGTCCCACCTCAAATCCCAAATCAAGGATCAAGTTGGCCAAAAGTTTTGCCCTGCCCCACTTCCTAACCTCAGAACCTAGGGGTGTCTAGCTCAGAAATTGTAGGAGATACAGCCTTATCCACACTATAAAGACACCAACCCCACCCAGTCTGGGGGATGACTCATGGGTGGGTGGGGTGAGGGGGGTGAGGGGAGAGACTTGAAGTGAAGATAGGCCATCACGAGGTTCCGGTGACTCCATCAGCAATCCCAGCTCCACCCTGGGTTTTGAGGGCAATTTGGAGACCACTATCAGGCCCTGGAGAGAGAATCCTATGGGAGGTGGTTAATGAAAGAAACATAAACTCCTCTCAGGAGCCTTGGATGCCTCCCACCCACTGCCAAGAAAATTATTCAATGTCTCAGACTCTGGGGAGATTCAGACTGGAAAATTAAACTCCCAACCCTTGGGAGTCCTCTCACCCCAACTCCATCCAGTTTCAGGGATTCTAGATATGGAAGAGGAGTGGGAGAGGGGATCTACACCTCACCTTCCTCTCAAGCCTAGCCTCTGAGACTGCTCAGGGTCAAGCCTGGCTGCCAGATTCCACCCCCACTTCCCCAGTCCTTTCTAGAGACACCCACTATGTATAAATAGCTACCAATGGGAAAGAAGCTGGGCTGCTTTGGGACTGAAGAGGGGGAGAATAGTTGTGATAACTCCTCTCTATAAGCCAAGAATTACCCTCTCTCCAGAGAGAGCCCCTCTCTCAAATGTTCCTTCCCTCCTTTCCAGAGGATCTTGAAATAGGCATGTAGGGATAGGTCTAAGTAGAAATACAAAAGAAAATGGAATCCAAGCAGCCTGCTTTCCCCATCAACCCACTTTTCCAGAATCAAGAACTGAACTCTGGAAGTCCATAACTCCCAGTTTTCCTTCCACTGGTCAATATCTGCTTTTCCACAGCTTATGATGGGGAGCAAGGCACTCATACAAAGGAATTTGGCCCTTTTTTTTTTAATCAACTGTTCTTAAAACTTCATTGCCCCATTCTCCCTGCATATTCAGTTTTTCTACTATTACACACTGAGAGATAAGAAGGCAGTCCTAGATTCCCCCAAATCTTTTTTTAACCAAGCACTGAGTCTTCCCCAAATCTCTTATTATTCATTATCACTTCGTAGTACTCTTAGCCTCAGATCTCTCCTCTGCACAACATTCTTATCTCTCATATCCCTCCTCTCCTGGAGTTTCTCCCAGGCTCTCCAATATTCGAATTTCCTAGTTCCCAGTAATCCCATCAACGCATCCCACCTCGCTTCCATTGCTACTCATTCCCCAAATGTCCTAAACAATCCTCATTCACGTCAGTCGCCAGTTCCTCCTCCTTCCATTTCACCCTAGCTCCAAATTTCCCCACCTTCTCTCTACTGCTCCCCAAAAAATCCCTTTCCTCCCTGGCTTGTCCTCCCCTTCTATTTCCCAGGACCCCCGATCTTCTCTTCTAGTCTCATTCCCGACTCCCCATTTCCCCCTCTATCTGTACCCGAGAGGGACCGTGATCTTCCCCTCCTCTATCCCTTCTCATCATCATTCCCGAGCCACTCCGTGCTCTGCCCTCTCCCGATGCCCTCTTTTCGCTGCTTCAGCACCCCCGCACTATACACCCACGGGGCTTCACTGCCCCCTCACCTCTCCTCAGTTTTCAGCGCCCTGCGCCCGGCCCCGGTGGCCCTGTCCTGCCCATGCCGGGGGCTGGGGCAGGGAGCGCTCGGCTCCCCGCGGGCTCCCGCCCCCCCACCCCAGCTACAGCCCCAGCTCCCCCCTGGGCCTCTGGCCGCTACTTTGTGTCAGTTTCGGCCACGGCGGGGCGGAAGTGACGGAGACATCTGTAGAGGGCGGGGGGCGGGAGAGGGGGGGATTTGGGGAGCGGGAGATGGGGGGGCGGGAAAGGTGGGCGCCGCCATCTTTGTGCGGGGCAAGGCGAAGGTCTTAACCCTTGAGCCTCTGCAGTCTTGTAATGCAATTCCCACTACCACCACTGGTTCCCCACTCCCATGCCCTCCCACTCCCCGTTGATGTTTGGGGCAGAAGGGCCGAGAGGGGTTAGTTAGGTTTTGCTTTTCTGAAGGGAACGAGGAGGCTGAAGAAAACTTCTCTGAGTCTAGGACTGCCGGAGCATCTCCTTTATGCTGTGGAAGGGGGCGAGGCTGAGGAAGCGGTGAGTGAGGGGGGAGTCTCCCTCTGGAGGATGCTTCTCCAACTTACCCCTTCTGCTCATGCCCTTTAGAGTTGCCTGGTGTCCTGCATCCTTCTCGCTTTAGCTCATCTCAGGGCATTCCTTCCTCTGCCGGGAGAAGCTCCAAGAAATCTGTGTTGGGTCTCCCTTGCCTCAGTTTCCCCCATCTCCGGGCATCGGGTACTGGGAAGGGCGGAACCCTATAATTAGCAGCAGAGGCGGCACTAAGACCGCTCCTTAGCTGGCTCACTCATTCCCTCTCTTCCCCGGATCTTCTAGTATCAGGGACAGATTCCCCCACCTCTAATTAACTTTTGAAGGTGTCTGAGTCAAGGGGAGGGGCCCCAGGGGTAGAAAGAAATGATACTTGGTGAACTCGAATTTAGCCAGGGTTAAAAGAAAAGGGAACTGGATATTTCTGAGGGAGAAGAGAGGGGTGAAAAAAGGAACGCCCAAGACTAGCGAAGCTTCCTCGGGCGTCAAGGATACGGGGTCGCAAGTTTGTTTTCCAGGATGGACTGCCCATTTGGCTACCTGGTGTCCTGGCATCTAGCTATCTGCTTGTCGTCCTCTGGCGGCCATTTTTAAGTATTGACTCTCCCAAGGAACTCCCACCCTCACCCCCCTCTCCCCTCATCCCACACCTCCAAGGCTTCCCTAGAAGTGTGATGAGTACGTTAGTAGACAGCTGAAGAGACTCGAGACGTAAGACCACAGCCTCCAGGTAGTCTTCCCCATCCCACATACAAACTCTGCCCCGCGCAAAGAGGAATGTTGTCTCCAGTGGAATTGCAACTATGTAACAATTCAGCTGTTCAATAGGGTCTTCCTCCTATCTTCCACTCTTCCATCACTTATCCATCACAGCGCTATTCTAATTCGGATCCGTTCATCTGGTCTGTATTATTTAAAGAACCTGCTAACCGGCATCCCTTGTCTCTGCCCTCTCCAACCCAAGCCACATAGTTACCAAAATAATTTTCCTAATGCACAAATTTGAACACATCAATTCTCTGCTCACTAAGCTTAAATGGCTTCCTATAACTCCTAGGATAAAATACAGTCTGCATATCTGACATTTTAGACTCTCCGCAATAGGGCCTCAAACTACCTTTCCCCCCTTATTTCATACTAATGCCCTTCTCTAATCTGGACTTCTAGTTATCCAGACTCTCCCCGGCTTGCATACATTCCCAGACACTATCTCCCATGCCTAGAATGCACCCTCTTCTGTGTTCTACCTGTTGAAATCCTATTCCTTCAAGACCCTGCTTGCTCAAAGTGCCTCTTTCTCTGCCCAACCTTCCCTCACTCAAACCCCATCTTCCCACCCTTGCCCCCCAAGTTGCAATCTCTCTTCCTTTCCTTAAATTTTCACAGAGTACTATGTCTAGGTCTCTTCCCTTATTTTCTATAACATTCTATGTTTATTTGTGCATGTCTCTTACCCTTTATCCTATTGTAACCTCCTAGTATTATGGCACATAGTAGGTAGTAAGGATAATTTTTGGAAATATTTTTTTTTAAATCACAGAATCTCAGAACTTGAAGAGACCTCCTATGCCATGTAGTCCAATCAATCAACAAGCCTTTATTATGTGCTTTCTGTGTGCTAGGCACTGTACTAGCAATCCCTGCTCTCAAAGAGCTTACATCCTTTCAGGGAAGACAACATATACATGTACAAATATATACAAAAAATTAAAAATACATAAAAGTAGTTTGGGGAGAGAAGCAGTGGGGGGCAGGGGCGGGGAGAGCTTCCAATGAAGGCTTCATGGCACTTGAGCTGAATTTTGAATGAAAATTGTCCAAAATATGGATGTGAGGAAGGAATGTATTTTAAGCATAGGGAACAGCTAATGCAAAAGTTAAGAGATAGAGTGTTATATGTACCAGTAGGTCAGTCCAATTTAACTAAATCGAATTTGTAAAATCATAAATAGCAGAAGAGATTATCAAGTTAAACAATTTTAGTTGCTGTTGGTGTTTGTAAATACTATTGGGCATAGTTCTGTTTGTTGTTGGGGCTTTTTGTTAATGTCTGTGGTAACATTGGAAAAAGAAAGGATATCACAGTTTGCACTCGAAGGTTTTGAGGTAAGATGGGGACCTTGGTTCAGAGGCTTTCTCTGGAGCAGGCTCCAGATCATCAGGATGATGCAGACCCACCAGCAGCTGGTACGTGGCAGTCCCCAACACAGCACCCACCATGGGAGCCACCACAGGCACCCACCACCAACCGTTGCCAGCACTGTAAGGACAAAGAGGGGAGTCAGGAGACAGTTCCCCCCTCCATCCCCTTTTTCCTAGAGGGAGGATAAAGGGAAGCTATGGCAAAGTGTAACCAGGCCTAAAGTCAGGAAGACTCATCTTCATGGGTTCAAATTTGATCAGAGACACTTACTACCTGTGTGACCCTGGGCAAATCACATAACCCTGTTTGCCTCAGTTTCCTCATCTGTACAATGAGCTGGAGAAGAAAATTGCAAACCACTCCAGTATCTTTGCAGTGAAAACCCCAAACGAGATGATGGATAGTAGGAAATGACTGAATGACAACAACAAAGGATGAATTGGGGTAGGAGGAGAAGGAGGAGGACAGAGAAGAGGAGGAAGGTGCACTGCTATGCCCAGTGGGAGGCCCTGAAAAGGGAAAAGTTGTGGGGAGAAGATAATTTGGGTCACATTTGTCTGGGAGATGGGAGGGGCATAGTCTAACTTATGGAATCCAAATTCTGAGAGTGGTCCAGCCCTTTAGCTTGAGGCAAGAAAGGTATTATTTTACTATTTTACAGAGAGCTAATAATAATTCACACTTTCCCAGTTGTTTAAGGTTTGCAAAGCCATCATATGTATTGCCTCATTTAATTAGGTGGAGCAACTAAGACTCAGAGCAGCAAAACGGCTTGAGAGATGTGGTAGACAGTGGAGAGGGACCTAGAATTCAGCTGTCCTGATTCTGATTACTGGGAACTTTCTATTCTATCACTGCCTTTCGGTGAGGTGGGAAGTAAAGGAGAAAGAGAGCACTGGGTGGGGAGGAGAAGTGTTGAATGGGCCAGAGACCCAGTGAGGAAAACAAAACAGGAAGAGGAAGAAGACTAGAGGGACAGAAGAGGGATACAATGAGAAGCCAGGGAAATGGAGCAAGGAAGGTACCAAGCAGGGAAGAAGAGGATGCAGAAGGAAAGTCAGTCAACAAATATTAAGTCTTTACTGTGTGCCAGACACTATGCTGAACTTCAGAGATACAAAGAAAATTGAAAACATTATCATTATCCTCAAGGAATTCACATACTAATAGAGGAAACAAAGATTTAGATAGTTTAGCTAGGTACATGAGATATGTAGATATAGATATACAATATATGTACACATATACATACATGTGCACACACATTACACACATATATAATGCATGTGTATTGCACATAGTTTTATATATTGCACATACAAAATATATAGGTATATATGTATACACATATGTATATAAATCTTATATAAATATATCTATATATATTATGTGTGTGTGTGTGTATATATATATACATAAAGAGAGAGAGTGTGTGTGTAGATGTAAGTTAATCTCAGAGAGACACTAGTAACTTAGGGGAACCAGGAAGAGTCTGAAGGTGGGATATGAGCTGAGGTTTCAGGGAAGCCAGGATGTGGAGGAGAGGGAGGAAAGCATTCCAGGTATGAGGGTAGCCATTGCAAAGACATGAAGAAGGAGATGAAATGTCATATGTGAAGAGCAGCAAGTAGATTGGTGTAACTAGATTGTGGGTTTTATAACCAGAGAGTATTGTTTAAGAGTAGAACGGTAGGAAGGAGTCAAGTTATGAAAAGCTTTAAACACCAAAAGTCTTCATATTTAAGCTTAGAGATAATAGATATCCATAGATAGAGTTTATAGAGCAGGAAGATTATATGATCAGACTTATACTTTTAAAAAATCATTTTGGCACCTGGTAATGCAAAGAGGAGGAAGAAAAAGGAGGGCGAGGAGGAAAAGAGGAGGAGAAGGAACAGAAGAAACTACTGATGAGGGCCTGAGAAAAGATTATAAATGAAATAACCAGAAACAGCAAAAATAACAAGATTTGGAGTACATGAGAATGAGGGATAAAGAACAATACCAATGTCATGAGCCTGAATAACTGGGAAGATGGTAGCACCTGGAACAATAATTTTAAAAAAAAGCATTTGGACGAAGAAAGAGTTTGGAGGGAGAGTCTGAGTTCTGTATTTTGGCTATTTTGAGTTTGAGATTGTTCCAGGACATTGAGTTCAAGAGGTCAAAAAGTAAGTTGGAGATAAAAGACTGGAGCTCAGAAGAAAGATATTCAGGGAGATGATAATTGAATCCATGGCAGCTGATGTACTCATCCAGAGATATAGTATACAGCAAAAAGAGAAGAGAGCCTAAGATAGAGCCTTGAAGACTCGTGGTTAATGGACATGGCATGGATAAAGATCTAGCAAAAGAGGCTGAGGAGTCATTAGATAGATGAAAGGAGAACCAGAAGAGAACGGTGTCACACAAACCCAAAGAGGAGGGAGAGGATGATCGACATTATCCAATGCTGCAAAAAGGCCAAGAAGGATGAAGCTTAATAAAGAGTCATTAGATGTGGCAAATAAGAAAAAGATCATTGGTAACTTTGGAGGAAGAAGTTCAGTTGAATGATGAAGTCAGAAACCAGGTTGCAAAGTGTTAACAGGAAAGGAGGAAGAAAAGAACTGGAGGTACCTACTGTGATGACTTTTTCAATTAATTTAATTGGGAAGGAAAGGGGAGATATAGGATGATAGACCTGCGACAATGTGGGGTAGTAGAAAGAAGGCTTGACTTGGGGTCAAAAGCCTTAGGTTCAGGTCCCATTTTTCCTACTGACTAGCTATGTGACCTTGAGCAAATTGTTTTTGACTTCTCTGACTTGGTTTCACCAACTGGAATGAAACAATCTATTACGCTACTTTACGGGACTTTGAGGATCATGTTAAATCATCTATAGAAAAACACTTTGCAAAGTATGAAGTACTATGTAAGTGTAAGTTAATAGTTTAAAAGTGAAAAAGGGAAATGCTGGAGCAGGGAACACTGACCTGAAGACCTCAGATCCCCAGCCGGCCACGTAGGTGAAGAGCCGAGGTCCCAAGTCTCGAGCAGGGTTGAGTGGGTAACCACAGTTGGCACCCATGGAGAAGCTAATGGCCAGAATCATCAGCCCAATTGCCACTGGCTCCAATCCTGCAGGCACCCCCTTATTCTTGGTGTCTGTGATGGCAAAGATGCCCACAATCATCACAGCAGTGCCTAGAACCTTGGGAGAAAGGTTACCCTGTTAGAAGCTCCAGGGCTCCCCTGTGACTACCCTTGCATCCATACCTTTCAGACTTTACCCACATCCCACACCCACACCCTTATCTTTCTTTATACATCCCATACTCTCACTTCCCACACCCTTTGATTTTATCCTTGGTTGCTGAGGGGTGCCCCAAAGCAGAGAAATCAAGTTAGGATAGTACAAAAGGAAAACAATAAGGGAAGGATAGGAGTTAGGGGCACTAGAGGAAAGTGGTGGGGACTGGTGAGATGCTGGAGGAGAAGGTTGGAGAACATTGGGTAATTTGGTGTGGTCCCCCACTTCTATTCCCACCTGGTCCAGGAAGCCATTTTCCAGGGACAGATAAGGGGCTGGGTAGGTGGCAAAGATAGAAGCTGTCTCCTTGGGGCCAGTCACTGTCAGGTTTCCACCAGTATAATTCTGCAGAGCATCTAGTTCAGGGAGTAGAGGCAATGAACATTCAGCTTGAGATCCTCCCTTTGAATATTCAGAGGGAGTTTCCCCATTCCCATTCCCACGTATGTACTGGTTCTCCCCATCTCCATCCCTAGGGTGCCTCCTCATAGTCTGAGCTTCTCTCTTATGAGTCCTGAGTCTTTGAAAAGGCTATCTCATACCATAATAGAGGACATAGGTTGCTCCTGAAGCAGAGAAGGCAGAAAGCAGCTGTACCAGTATATAGATGGGAAGTTTGGCCCAAGGTAGGCGACCCACGAGACACATGGACAAGGAGAAGGCAGGATTCAGGTGCGCCCCTGAGGAAACAAAGGTTGGGTCAGGAAGAAACAGAAGAGTGAAAAGAGATCTAGAATGGTTGGGAAAGTAATATATGCAGGGAGTAAGCCCCACCCTTCTTAAACACCATGTCTCAGTGAGGGTCTCTTCTTTGTTAGGAGGGTTCAGCATGAGGAGAGAGAATTGGAAGCTAGAGCCAGAGTGAAAACAAGGAAGAGTTTTGAAGGTGAAATAGGGAAGGCAGGCAGAGTAAGAAAGTTGGGAGGAAAGGTTAGAGACACTCAAGGATGTGCCAGCATCATGTGAAATATCCAATAGATAATATCCATGAGTCAGTGTCTTGGGCAGTATCCACTTCCAGGTACTTCTCCAACCTGGCACCTCCTTACTCACCTGAGACATTGCCTCCCACGTAGATGGCCACTGTCACAGCCAGGGCACTTGCCAGGAACATTGTGAAGAAGTTGCCTTTGGTTTCTTCACTGGTAACAGCCTGAGCCCCTGCTCCCTGTATGATGAGCTGATGGAGAAAAGTGAGAAGGGAGGGAGGAGGGGAAAATGAGAGGAAAGAGGAGAGGAAAGAAGAGAGGAAAGGAGTGGGAAGAAGGTAGGGGCAAATAACAGAGAATAGAGAGGGAAGGTAAAAAGGTAGAATTGGTAAAGAGAGGGGAGGGAAGGAAAAGGGAGATAAGAGGACGGAATATAAAGGGAAGATTGAGGAGAAATTGGGAGAAATGGGAAATCAGGAAAAGCCTCAAGAGAAATAACGTGGGAAGGAAGAGAGAGGGATAGGAAGAGAGAGGAAGGGAGAAAGAGCCAAGGGAAAAATGGAGAAAGGACAAGGAGAAAAAAGAAGGGATAGAATAGAAGATGAGCAATGGACAGTCCAGATTTAGAGATAATCAGAGAATATTAAGGCAAAGGACAGAAGAAGATAATGAAGAAGAGAAAAGGAACAGAAAAATGGGGAGATGGGGTCACAGGTCAAAGTAAAGATCCTTTCCTTTACCACCCTCCCTCCCTCCTGATTGATTACCCACCACTCAGTCCCACCTACCATAAACACGAAGACACTCAAAAATTCAGCCAAGCACTGTCGGGCTAGGAGGTTGCGGATTCGGACCCAGGCTCTGACCTGGGCCAGGAATACAAACTTAGTCATGATGAAAGATGTCAGTGGGAGCCCAAGAGGACAACCTCTCTCTAGCCACTGTTCACTCAACTGACTACTAGACTACACAAATAGCCAGAGATAACAAAAAGACTTTAAGACCAAATAACCAATTAAACCTGCTTGGCTAAGGCTACTAGACCACACAAATAGCCAAAGATAACAAAGAGACTTTAAGACCAATTAACTCCTGTGCAGTTGTTGCTCTTGAGAGGGGGCAGGGTTAAGGTTAAGGAAAAGTTTTCATGGTACGTACATGGACTATGGATCTGGATTGCTGGATTTTTCACCTTTAGACCCTCAACCCTCACAGACTAGAGGAAGGTTACCATGGAACCACAGCATCCAGTAGTAGAGTGAGCATTGGTGACAGCAGACCTGAGTTTGAGTCTCAGCATCCCTCCTACTTTTCCACAAGTCTATTAACCTTTATGAAGCCAGTTTCCTCATTTGTAAAATGGAGGTAAGATTATTTGTTCAACCTGTCTCATGGGTTTGTTTTGAGTAAAGTGTTTCAAGAAATATATAAATGGAATTTGTTGTTGTTCAGGCATTTCAGTCTTATCCAACACTTCATGACCCCATTTGGTGTCTTCTTGGCAAAGATACTGGAATGGTTTGCCATTTCCTTCTCCATCTCATTCTACTGATGAGAAAACTGACGCAAATGGATAAAGTGATTTGCCCAAGGTCACATAGCCAGTAAGTGTCTAAGGCTGGATTTGAACTCAGGTCCTCCTGATTCCAGACCCAGTGCTCTATCTATTGCACCATGTAGCTTCCCATATAAATGGAAATCATCATATTCTAAGACCCCAGCAAGGATGGAGATAGCAGAGGAATCTTCCATTCTACATGTGTGTGTGTATGTGTGTGTACTCACACAAACCTTAGTGGAGGCCCTGAGACCCAGTGCAACCTCCCCAAGGCCCCAAATACTCTGTTATTCAGACTCTCCACTGCCAACCTCCTGGATAACCCTCAGATCTTTTGTTGGCTCTGGAGTTCTCCAGGGATTCTTTCTTGTCACCCATTCCTGATATGCTCTCCCTCCTTACCTCTACCTCCTGGATTTTCCTAACTTCCTTCAGGTCACAGCTAAAATCCCACCTTCTCCTACAAGCATTTTTTGGTCCTTCTCAATTCTAGTACCTTCCTTCTGTTGATTACTTTCAATTTATCCTGTGTATAGTTTGTTTATATATCCTTGTTTATATGTTGTCTTCCCCATAAGACCATAAGCTCCTTATGAGCAGGGACTGTCTTTTGCCCTTTTTTTTGTATCCTCCAGTGACACACAACTGATTGTTGATAATCTAGTTTTGCCTCTGGTAATGGAAGCGAGGATCTCCTGCCTACATGGATCTGTCTTCTCCAAAAGAGGTTCTAAAGGACACCTCAAAAACTCAACATCTCCCAAACCAGATTCATTCTGTTTCAGCCTTCTTCCTAATTCCTCCCTCCTGACTTCCAATTTTCATTACTGTTCTGTCACTGGCAGTACCAATCACCAGTGCATGGTGTTGAATGGCTGTCAGCTTGGATTCTTCCCTTTCCTTCATTCTCATATTTAATTGTTAAATCCTGTTATTTTATCTCTGTATCTTTCTTGCATCCCACCCCTTTTCTAGTCCACCATCATATCAGGGCCTTCTAATGTAACATAATATTCTCTCTCTGGTGTCTGTCCATGCCTTTGCTTGAATACATTCCCTCCTCACCCAAGCATTTTAGAATCCCTGGCTTCCTTCTGTACTCAACTCAAACAACATCTCCTACAGTTAGCAGAGTCCTCCCACCACACAATGTGACTTTGTATTCACTTATTATGTCTATGTTGTCTCACTCGATAGAATGTAAATGCCCCGGGGAAAGAAATTGTTTCATTTTTGCCTTTGTATCACTAATCTAGCAGAGTGTAGGACAGCATAAGGATTTAGTAATTTATTAATAGATAACTGTTGAGTCTTTCCACTCTTCCTCTTCATTTTTCTGTCCATACGTTCCATTGACAACTTATGTTTTTCTAATGTACAGATCACAGATCATGTCTAATGTCTGATCAAATCTCTTGAAGGCTTCCTAATACCCATCAGATGAAGTTCAAACTTTTTAGCCTAACTTTCAAGTTAGAATAGCTGAGAGGTAGATGACCTAGTGGATAGAATGCTAGACTTTCAGCCCAGAAGAAATAGGGTCAAATCTCACCCTCTGAAACTTATTAACTATTTGTCACTTAATCTCTTTGAGCCTCAGTAGCTTCATATGTAAAAAATGAGGGTAATAATGTTTGAATTACCAACCTTATAGGGTAATTATGAGATTTAAATGAAAAAAATGTAAGAGTAACAGATATTCCTAATGCTTCCCAGAAGGAGAAATGGATCAATGAGAAAATTTGGGGTAGGTAGGAATTATGTTTCCCCAAATCATCAGTTTACCTCTCTTTGCTGGACCCAGAATCAGGAAGACCTTAAGTTCAAATCCAGCCTTAGACCTTTGCTAGCTGTGTGACTTACCCTAGGCAAGTCACTTAACCTCTGTTTGCCTCAATTTTCTCATCTTTTAAAAGGGGGTGATAATAACGTTTCTCTCCCAGAGTTGTGAAGATGAGTTGATATTTGTAAAGTGCTTGGCAAACCTACAGCACTATATAAATACTAGCTATTGCTATTATCATCATCACTGACCTGAAGAAAAGTCCTTGTCTGCTATTCCAGGTTACTCTTTCCAAACTACTGGCAAGGTAGGAGGTCCCCTAACTTCTCAATGCTAGCCATTTTCTGCAGGCTGTGGCTGAAGGAACCACTGCCATTGTAGTCTAAACTGAGCATCCTGAAGGATGAGTAGGGAAAGATCCTGCAGGGAAACATGCAGACATGAAGCAAAGCCTGGATCAAGGCTATGAAAGACCTGGAAACAACATGGGGCCTACAGGGCAAGACTGGTCTTTGTAGTAGTGAAATAGACTAGGGTCCAAGAGAGATCAGCCCAGAATCTGCCTTGAAACTTCAGCTAGGGGATACTGGGTCAAGAGCCCAATCCCTGTCACCGGGGTTTCCTCCTTTCATGGGATGTCTTCAGAGTCAGTTTCACCAAGTTCCAAACACCATGCCATCATCTCCCTTTTTCTTTCTCCCATTTGCTTGTTGGAAAGAAATTTGAAGAGAGAAGCAATTGGGTAGAGAAGTTTCTTTACAGGTTTGCTGTGCTCTTTTATCATTACTTTACCATATGTTAATAAATCACAAAGACATACACAAAGGCTAGTCATCCATCTAAGTCATTTTGTTTAAGTTTTATGAATAAAGATAGTTGATTGAAAGCAGATTTCCCAAATGTTGGGTGGAGGTAGAACCACAAAGACAGTTATGTTTTCCCATGTAATATTCCATTTCTTCAAACTAAACTCTGAATCTAGCCACCACATTCATGAGTCCTGGCCCAATCCAGATAGAGCAATGGAAAGGATAGTAGTGTAAGGGTTTAAGTTGAGTACTTTTAAATTTGTTGTTATTCAGTTATATCTGATTCTTCATGACCCCAGGGGGGTTTTCTTGGCAGAGATACTGGAGTGGTTTGCCATTTCCTTCTCCAATTCATTTTACAAATGAGGAAACTGAGGCAACTAGAGGTTAAATGACTTGCCCAGAGTCACATAGCTAACTAGTAAGTATCTGAGGCTGGATCTGAATTTAGGAAGATGAGTCTTCCTGATTCCAAACCCAGTGTTCTATCCACTGAACCACCTCTCTGCCCCACCCTAAAGTGAGCAGTGGGGAATACTATAATACCACTGCCTCTTGGGAAGCTAGTAGCTCACATTGAATGTCCTCTAACTGCCCCCTGGCTAGTGGTCTGAAGGTAGTGCCAATTTGTGGCCAAATTATATATGATACTTTTTTGCTTAGCATTTAATTAATTAAATAATAATATGATAGATTGCTTCTCTCTAGGTTACAAAGAAAAGAAATGTGGCTGCTATGGCTAGTGCAGCTCCACAAAATCCACCCCAACTACCATATACATGAAATTCTATAATTATTAGTTATCTTGTTCCTATCTTTTTCAGTGGAACTCAGATATTAGTAGTCCTGAGACAAGGAACAATCCTATTATTTGTTGTTCAACTGTGTTGGACTCTTTGTGACCTCATTTGGAGTTTTCTTGGCAAAGATACTAGAATGGTTTGTCATTTCTTTTTCCATCTCATTTTACAGCTGAGGAGACTGAGGCAAACAGGTCACATAGCTAGTAAGTGTCCATGGTCAGATTTGAATTCATGAAGAAGAGTCTTCCTGACTTTGGACCAGTGCTTTAGTCACTGCCCCACCTAGCTTCCCCATCCTATTATTATCTTTTAATGTTCTGTAGATTATTGAACAAGTGGATGACGTATCTATTCCTCTGAAACAGTTAAGATAAAAGTCCATCTTCTGTAAACTCATTGAAAATATGTTAGAGATTATTTCAGTAGTAGGCAGAATGCTTGGATGATATGTACTTCATCCTGTTCCCACATTCTTTTTAATTTCTTCTGCTGGGTCTCTGTATTCTGGAAACTTTTTCATTTAGTTTGGACATTATGAGTGTTTTTAAATCAATGTTTTGTCCCAGCAATTGGGGGCAATATCTCTGTGATAATGATTTGGTTCCACTACCATTTATTGATGAACTCTCAGGGATCTTTTGAAGTCTGTATTTTTTGTATGTGGATTTGTCCCCTGTTATTTTATGAAAGAAAGTCTCTGATGTATGATTCTGGCCAGCGGGGTATTTTGTGGGTGCTAAGTTTTCACAGCTTTCAGTGAAGTGTTACATGGTTTCTACCATTTCCTGGTATTAACTGAATTGAACAATAAGTCAAAGATCTTTAAGGATATGATTTCTGTTGGCAATGACCTGATCCAGAATTGCCATCATAAACTCCTCTGTTTCCATAAATAAATACACATGACTCAACTATTTATTCAGTATTGTTGGTTGAGTCCATGTGGATGTCACCCATGAAGGACTTTTCATCTACTGTTTAGATCTTTGGTGATTGAATGATTAACTAATTAATGAATTAGCCATGTCAGAGGCTCCAACTCGCAGTAAATCTACTGGCAGCCTTTACTGTTGGTTGGTGAAATGATAACTGTTGATTCCAAAAGTATTTCTATAAGTTTTTGACTTGTTCATCATGTGCTCTGAGAATGTCTATCAGTTCTCTTCCTCCTTTTTGATGTTTTCATTTTTTTCATAGTTGCCTTTAGTTGATGAGTGTGCTCCATTGATATTGTAGAGATTTTTGTTAGAATGCTTTCTAAATCTTTTCTGATCCATTTATAGTTCTGAAAATTTGTGTTAAGACTGACATGGCTTAAGCATCAATTACTTTAAATATGTTCTTCCCATTGAGCTTTGACTTCAGCTTTTCATTGAGTCTCTTGGCATACACACCCACAGGTTTTCCCTCAAGAGTGCCATGCTCAATATGTCTTACCTGAAAGGAAACCAAAGTATTCATTCAGTGGACTCAACTGGACCTCTGAATTCACACTCAAAGTCTCTGTCTTTCCTTGGTGTCCATTAAGAATTGTATACTTACCAAGTCTAAATAATACTGAGTATCACTGGAGACAGATTCCATGAGATGGAGAAGCTATCTGATATTTTTCAGTAGAATCTTGTATCTTGATGTTATCCACTTGTAGTCAAAAGTTTTTAAAGTTCTGCCAAAAAACTGGGACACAGAGCAAGGAATGAAAAGGGCAAGGCTCCTTGCTGAAGGGCAATCTCCTTTCCAGCACTCCCTAACCTCTGAGATCATTTGAGACCTAACGTAAGGGTGAACTTCCCAGAGTTCCTTTGACCTTTAACAGGGCTTGAGATAGGCTGAAGCTAAGACAAATAAACAAAATGTGAAGGAATGAACATGTTGACTTTTGTCACACAGTAAGAAAGGGCAGAGTCAATGAATCAGAATGATATTTCAGCAGGAATTTATATGCTGTACTCTGCTGTTATGAATTAAGATGAGCACCATCAGATACTGTTGCTCCCAAGTGACAAGGATACAGCAAGGAAGATAGTGTCCCCCACATTTACATGTACCTCAACCTTCTACTTGATGTGCTCTCATATTTAATTTTATCAGTCCAAAATCTAGAGTGCTCTAGGGTATGTTTGAATATTTTCTTTCTAATTAATACAATTGTGACCTCTTTCTCACTAATTAATCAGCTGTCTTGAACTCCATGCCAATTCATTAAGTATTATTTATTAAACTGTAGAAAATTCATTTTCCAATAGTAGTTACTCATTTACAATTCAGTAACAAAAAAATAATAAAACAAAATTTAAAAGATAATTACTTACAATATTTTGCCTATGAGAAAAACCATAGCCAGAATTGTCTCAATTTTTTTTACTATAAAAAGATATTATTTCACATCCAGAAACAATATTTCACCATTCAGTTTACTCCAGATATTGATTAAAGTCTCTCATGAATCTTTTTTCATATTTCCCAAGATAAGAATTAAATTCAATCTCTTAGGAAATGAGATAGGTTTGAAATAGGTTAGTCCTTTTTCTTTGTCACCTCTTCAGCAATCACAGAAAAAGTCTCTCCAGAATACACTGTACTTGCCAGAGCTTCACAAACTCTTCATAGAAATTGCTTTATAATTTTTCTTTATAACAACTATTATTCTGAAAAAGAATTTCTTCTCACCTTCCTCCCCATGTTTTCCTCAGATTCCTCATAGAGCCTCATAGTTAAAAGAAAAAAGGTACGCACTCTCTTAGCTCCATAGGAAGATGCCTTTCACAGAAAGAACTTTTTCAAAGGACTTCCAATTGGCAATACAAATTACTATGTTAAGTAGTATCTGGCTCTATGTCCCAGAGTCAGACCAGCAACACCCATTGCTAAAACCTCAGGGTTCTAGGGATATCCTGGTGGGGGGGAGAGAGGGGGGAGAGAGAGGCAAGTCAGAATCTTTTTTTCTAATGCCATTTGTTCAAACCAGATCAGTTATCTGATTATTAAATATCGTTAACTGGGCAGACCTCAATTCCATTTAACCACTCTTACAAAGGGACATGTATTTCAAAGATACAGCAAGAATAAGTATACAAATATTTTCCTCAGTTCTTTAGATGTAAACTTTTCTCTATTCCACCTTGTATCCAGGAAGAGTGGGTTTCCTCTGTTCACAATTCCTACATAGCATTGGTCCTACCAATGTGCTTCCCAGTGTGACATCACTGCCAGATGAATCCTTGCCTCAGTTAACAGCAGACTGAGTCATAAACATCACTACTGATAGTCACTCCTAGGATCTCAGGACACTGATGCTGAGCTGGCTGCAAAACCCACCCATTAGAACTAGAACATTGGTGTATCACTTCTCTCCTGAGCCTTTTAAAACTTGCAAGGTCACAGTTTCCTATCCCTTTACCTAAAATGAAAGAACAAACACCAAGGCAGGCAGAGAGCCCAGGCTATATATTCACAGGCTTTGGTGAGGGGACCCCAAGGCCTGCAATGAAAGTCAAAGAGATCCAGTAAGATCAAGTAGCCAAAGACAATGGTTAAGGCTGACTAAGGCCTTTGGAATCCCAAGTTATACAGACCATCAAAAAAGGTTTCTTTTAATCACATAGTGGACTAAAAAGTTACAGAACCTCTGTATATGCTTAGATTTCTCCAAGGCACTTCCATTATCTATCATTACAACTTTTCCACATGAGGAAATGCTATCAGAGGCTCTTTGTATATATACTTTTCCCACAATATTTCATTGGGCTCTTAAAGATTAAAATAATGGTTCTAAATTGGTCTCCAGAATAGTTGGGCTAGTTCATGGCTTTACCAACAGTGCTAGTTCAACCATTCTGAAAAACAGCTTGGGAGTGGAGCCAAGATGGTGAAGGAAAAGCAGGGACTTGCTTGAAATCTCCCCCAGACCCCTCCAAATACCTGTAAAAAATGACTCTAAACAAGTTCTAGAGCAGCAGAACCTACAAAAAAAACAGAGTGAAACAAATTTCCAGCCCAAGACAACCTGGAGGGTTTTTTGGAAAGGTCTGTTGCACCCAACTGGGAGGAGCACAGTTAATCATGGGCTGTGATGGCATAGACTCAGCCCTAGTAAACCCAGAGCAGGCTTCAGTAGACTGAATCACTGGCAGCTGAGGCATTTTCCAGAGTTCTCAACCCACAAACTCCAAAGACAACTTAGAAGGTCAGTGGAAAAGGGCTGTCAGATTTGGATAAAAGAGGAGCACAGACCAGCCCTGGCCCAGGACAACTCTGGGCAGCTGCAGCATGGCAGTGGTGGCAATGGCAGCAGTAGCTGCGGTGGCAGTGGCAGTTGCAGCAGCTGCCTGCAGAGCTCTCAACCCACAGATGGTAAGGGGATCAAACAACTGATCAGAAGGAAATTACTGGGATCTCTTTGCTAGCACTGAGGCAGGATTCTGTTGCTTTGCCCATATTCTGATCTGAATCAAAGTCCTGGGTGGCAGTCCTGGGGCAAGAAGGAGCACTGGCATAGCAGAGCTTGTGTCAGCAGTGGAGATGGAACCACCCTCACAGTTTCAGGGCAGAAAAGAGTGCTTGTAGTCACTCACTGGCCAGAGCAAAGTCCAGAAGAGGAGTAAAGACCTCTCCTTAGATCATACCACCTTAGAAGAACTGAAAACTCACAGGTCCCTAGAAGGGTCTCTGGAAACAGATGCACAAAACCCCTGGAGCTCAGGACAGTGCCTCCTCCATACTAGAAACAGAGCCCTACCTTAATAAAGAGTTAAAAAGTCAAGTAATTGGCTGGGAAAATGAGAAAACATAGGGGAAAAAAGACCTCAGATTATAGAATCTTATTTTGGTGACAAGGGAGATCAAAACAAAATCAGAAGACAACAAAGTCAAAGCTCCTCCATCCAAAGCCACCAAGAAAAATATGAATTGGTCTCAGTCCATGAAAGAGCTCAAAAAGGATTTTGAAAATCAAGTAAGAGGGGGGCAGAGCCAAGAGGGCGGAGTAGAAAGACTCACATACACATAGCTCCGAACCCACAACCCATAGAACATCTGTAAATAGCAACTCACTGCGAATTCTGCAGCACCAGAGGCCACAGAACATTGGAGGGAAGGAGATTTCTGTTCCAGAGGGACCTGCAAACCTCTTGCAAAAGGTCCTTTGCGCCGTGGACTGGGTGCCGTGGACTGGGAGCCAAGCACAGCCCTGCCGCGGCCGCGGCACCGAGAGAGCAGATCTGAGCGGGCTTCAGGGACGGGATTTCCAGCGGCTGCGTGGGTCCCTCCACCCACAGGTGACAGGGGTCAGTGAGAGGGTCTCTTTGGCGGGTCGAGAAGGGAGTGAGGTGCCCCCATAACTAGGCCCCCTCGGGAAGCAGCAGCAGAGGTGGGAGCAGGCTGGGGCTCCCCAAGTAGGCAGGAGCCTGGATCCATTGTTGAAGGTCTCTGAATAAATCCCCTAAGGGAGCTGAGCCCTTGAGGCGGCCCTGCCCCTACCTGAGCACCTGAACTTAATCTCACACTGAATAGCAGCCCTGCCCCCGCCAAAAGCCCTGAGGCTGGGAAGCAGCATTTGAATCTCAGACCCCAAACACTGGCTGGGAGGATCTGGAGGCGAAGTGGGTGTGAAGAGAATATTCAGAAGTCAAGTCACTGGCTGGGAAAATGCCCAGAAAAGGGAAAAGAAATAAGACTATAGAAGGTTACTTTCTTGGTGAACAGGCATTTCCTCCCTTCCTTTCTGATGAGGAAGAACAATGCTTACCATCAGGCAAAGACACAGAAGTCAAGGCTTCTATATCCCAGCCCACTCAATGGGCTCAGGCCATGGAAGAGCTCAAAAAGGATTTTGAAAATCAAGTTAGAGAGGTGGAGGAAAAGCTGGAAAGAGCAATGAAAGACTTGCAAGCAAAGCATGAACAGCAGATCAGCACCCTGCTAAAGGAGACCCAAAAAAATGCTGAAGAAAATAACACTTTGAAAAATAGGCTGACTCAATTGGCAAAAGAGGTTCAAAAAGCCAATGAGGAGAAGAATGCTTTCAAAAGCAGAATTAGCCAAATGGAAAAGGAGATTCAAAAGCTCACTAAAGAAAATAGTTCTTTCAAAATTAGAATGGAACAGATGGAGGCTAATGACTTTATGAGAAACCAAGAAATCACAAAACAAAACCAAAAGAATGAAAAAATGGAAGATAATGTGAAATATCTCATGGGAAAAACAACTGACCTGGAAAATAGATCCAGGAGAGACAATTTAAAAATTATGGGACTACCTGAAAGCCATGATCAAAAAAAGAGGCTAGACATCATCTTTCATGAAATTATGAGGGAAAACTGCCCTGAGATTCTAGAACCAGAGGGCAAAATAAATATTCAAGGAATCCACAGAACACCACCTGAAAGAGATCCAAAAAGAGAAACTCCTAGGAACATTGTGGCCAAATTCCAGAGTTCCCAGGTCAAGAAGAAAATATTGCAAGCACCTAGAAAGAAACAATTCAAGTATTGTGGAAATACAATCAGGATAACACAAGATCTAGCAGCTTCTACATTAAGGGATCGAAGGGCATGGAACAGGATATTCCAGAAGTCAAAGGAACTAGGACTAAAACCAAGAATCACCTACCCAGCAAAACTGAGTATAATACTTCAGGGGAAAAATTGGTCTTTCAATGAAATAGAGGACTTTCAAGCATTCTTGATGAAAAGACCAGAGCTGAAAAGAAAATTTGACTTTCAAACACAAGAATGAAAATTTGACTTTCAAACACAAGAATGAAGAGAAGCATGAAAAGGTGAACAGCAAAGAGAAGTCATAAGGGACTTACTAAAGTTGAACTGTTTACATTCCTACATGGAAAGACAATATTTGTAACTCTTGAAACTTTTCAGTATCTGGGTACTGGGTGGGATTACACACACACACGCACACACACATAGAGACAGAGTGCACAGAGTGAATTGAAGAGGATGGGACCATATCTTAAAAAAATGAAATTAAGCAGTGAGAGAGAAATATATTGGGAGGAGAAAGGGAGAAATGGAATGGGGCAAATTATCTCTCATAAAAGAGGCAAGCAAAAGACTTATTAGTGGAGGGATAAAGAGAGGAGATGAGAGAAAAACATGAAGCTTGCTCTCATCACATTCCACTAAAGGAAGGAATAAAATGCACACTCATTTTGGTATGAATACCTATCTTACAATACAGGAAAGTGGGGGATAAGGGGATAAGCAGGGTGGGGGCGATGATGGAAGGGAGGGCATGGGGAGGAGGGAGCAATTTGAGGTCGACACTCATGGGGAGGGACAGGATCAAAAGAGAATAGAAGTAATGGGGGACAGGATAGGATGGATGGAAATATAGTTAGTCCTATACAACACAACTATTATGGAAGTAATTTGCAAAACTACACAGATTTGGCCTATATTGAACTGCTTGCCCTCCAAAGGGAAGGGGTGGGGAGGGAGGGAGGTAAAGAAGTTGGAACTCAAAGTGTTGGGAACAACTGTCAAGTAATGTTCTTGCCACTAGGAAATAAGAAATACCGGTAAAGGGGTATAAAAAGTTATCTGGCCCCACAGGACAAAAGAGAAGATGGAGACAAGGGCAGAGAGGGATGATAGAAGAGAGAGCAGATTGGTCATAGGGGCAATTAGAATGCTTGGTGTTTGGGGGGTGGAGGGGACAAAAGGGGAGAGAATTTGGAACCCAAAATTTTGTTAAAATGAATGTTAAAAGTTAAATAAATTAATTAATTAATAAAAAAAAGGAAAAAAAAGAAAATCAAGTAAGAGAAGTCAAGGAAAAAATTGGGAAAAGAAATGAGAGTGATGCAAGAAAATCATGAAAAATAAGTCAACAGCTTGCTAAAGGAGACCCAAAAAATACTGAAGAAAGAAAACAACACCTTAAAAAACAGACTTGACCAAAAAGTAAAAGAGGTCTAAAAAGCCAATGAGGAGAAGAATGCCTTAAAAAGCAGAATTGGCCAAATGGAAAAGAAGGTTCAAAAACTCCCTGAAGAATATAATTCCTTAAAAATTAGAATGAAGCAAATGGAAGCTAATGATTCCATGAGAAATCAAGAAATTATAAAACAAAACCAAAAGAATGAAAAAATAGAAGACAATGTGAAATATCTCACTGGAAAAACAATTGACCTGGCAAATAGATCCAGGAGATATAATTTTAAAATTATTGGACTACCTGAAAGCCATGATCAAAAAGAGAGTCTGGTCATCATCTTTCAAGAAATTATCAAGGAAAACTGCCCTGCTACTCTAGAACCAGAGGGTAAAATAGAAATTGAAAGAATCCATCAATAACCCTCTGAAAGTGATCCTAAAAGGAAAACTCCCAGGAATATTATAGCCAAATACCAAAGTTCCCAGGTCAAAGAAAAAATATTACAAGTAGTCAGAAAGAAATAATTCAAGTATTGTATTATAACAGAATAACACAAGATTTAGCAGCTTCCACATTTAGGGATGGGAGGGCTTGGAATATGATATTCTGGAGGCTGAAGGAGCTAGGATGAAAACCAAGAATCACCTACCCAACAAAACTATATAACTAATGAGGGAGAAAATTGATATTCAGTGACATAAAGGAATGTAATACATTCTTGAGAAGCCAGAGCTAAATAGAAAAATTGACTTTCAAATTCAAGACTCAAGAGAAGCATGAAAAAGTAAACAGAAAAGAGGAAGAGAAATCATAAGGGACTTATTAAATTTGAACTGTTTACATTCTTACATGGAAAGATGATATTTGTAACTCATGAGACCTTTCTCATTATTAGGGTAGTTGGAGGGAATATATATAGACAGAGGGCACAGGGTGAAGTGAATATGAAGGGATTATATCTAAAAAATAAAATTAAGAGGTGAGAGAGGAATGTGTTTGGAGAAGGAAAAAAGGGAGAAGTAGAATGGGGTAAATTATCTCATATAAAACAAGCAAGAAACTTTTACAGTGGAGGGAAAGAGGAGAGAGGTGAGAAGAAATGAGTGAACTTTACATTCACTGGATTTGGCTTAAGGAGGAAATAACATACACACTCAATTGGATATGGAAATCTTTCTTACCCTACAGGAAAGTAGGGGGAATGGGATAAGAGGGGAGGAGTCAGAAAGAGGATAGGTTGGAGAGAGGGTAATCAGACACAAACACTTTTGAGGAAGGACAGGGTAAAAGGAGAGAATAGAATAAATGGGGGAAGGATATGATGGAGGGAAATATAGTTAGTTTTCACAATATGACTATTATGGAAGTGTTTTGCATGACTACACATATATAACCTATATCAAATTCCTTGCCCATTCAATGAGGGTGAGTGGGGAGGGAGGAAGAAAGAGAATTTGGAACTCAAAGTTTTAAAAATGAATGTTAAAAATTGATTTTACATGGAACTGGGAAATAAAATACAGAGACATTGGGGTATAGAAATTTATTTTACCCTACAGGAAAATAGAGGAAGAAGGGGATAAGAGAAAGTAGTGGGGTGATAGAAGGGAGGGCAAATTGGGGGAAGGGGTAATCAGAATGCACATCATCATGGGATGGGGAGAGGGGCGAGATGGTGAGAAAATTTGGAACTCAACATCTTGTGGAAATGAATGTTGAAAACTAAAATAAATAAATAAATTGGGAAAAATGAGAACCATGTCAAAAGGGATATAAAACTGTGTCTCATTTGACTCAGCAATACCACTACTAGATCTGTATTACAAAGAGATCAAAGAAAAAAGAAAAGGACCTATATGTAAAAGAATATGTATAGCAACTTTTTTGTGTGTGTGGTGACAAAGAATTGAAAATTGAGGGGATGCCCATCAATTGGAGAATGGACTGAACTAGTTGTAGTATTTGATTGGGATGGAATACTATTGTGCTTTAGGAAATAATAAAAGGGATGCTTTCAGAAAAGCCTGGAAAGATGTGAATTGATGCAAAATGAAGTGAAGAGAAGCAGAACATCATGCACAGTAACAGCAATAGAAATGATAATCAACTGTGAAAGATTTAATGGCTGATCAACACAATGATTCACAACAATTCCAAGAGGTTAATGATGAAAAATGCTACCCACATTCAGAGAGAACTGATGAACTTTGGGTACAGAATGAAGTTTATTTTAAAATTTTTATTTTTCTTGTTTTGTTTTTCAACATGCCTAATGTGGAAATATTTTGCATAATTTTAAGTGTTACCTTCGCAGTGGGTGAGAAAGGGACTAGAGAGAGGGAAAGAATTTGGAATTCAAAATTTTTTAAATTTTAAAAAAAGATACAGTGACAGTCCTCTATCATCTTTGTGAGAAAGACAAATAAAATAGTTGTTTCAGGGGGCAAGATGTAGAAACTAGGGATAGAATTCCAGAGGTGACAGCAACCATCCAAGTTGTAAGCAGGTACAGGGCTATTAATAAGCCTGGAGACTTTCCCCTCTGTTTTCAGGGAGATTGAGGGAGAGGGTTAAAATCTACTCTCCAATTATGAACCCTATTTACTCCCTTCTGTTTTTCCCATTCCGTAGCAAAAAGCTGAATGCTGGAGGAACCAGAAACACTTTTGCTTCTCCTTCCTGCCCTTCTGATGTTAGACTGACTGATTATAAATCTACTGTCTTTGCAAATGATAATGTTCTAAGTGATTTCTCAATATGTGTGTGATCATGTATTAAAATGCAGGTGGTCATTCAATCCAGTGATAATTCTGCTTATGTGAATTCTGACTAGATTAGGCATAGAGTGAGAACATTCAGAGGAAGAAGATTTACAGTACTAGACTGGAAATTTAGAAAACAAATTTAGATTTGTTAGTGTGAACTGGAATAGTGGTCAAGCTGCATGTTTGAGAGGATAGTGCCCAAAGGCCAGATTCATGAGTTGGTCATTCAGCATCTGGTGATGCTAAGGAGGCAATATGCAGGTAACTTTGGGTTTTACTTTCAAACTATTGAACATGTTTTAAAAGAAAGCTTTGCCTCAAAAGGAGTGAACTGAAAAAAAGCCAAACCTCCACTAAGGAAGGAGGAAAGGAGTTTCCCACACTGGCCAACTGGCAGCTCATTGTGCCTTGATCACCAGTACCCACCTACTGCTTACGCATGTATATTAAGTAATTAATAAGATGTTCTGGCCTAGGAGAAGAAAACATGAACAATTCTCATTACATAAAATCTATAAGTTTTCGCACAAACTAAACCAATGCAGTTAAAATTAGAAGAGAAACAATTAATTGGGGGAAACAAGCTTCTCTGATAATAGAAATAGATAAAGAACTGGTTCAAATATATAAGAACAAGAACCATTCCCCAATTAAGAAATATTCAAAGACTATATGAATAGATGGATCTTAAAGGAAGAAATCTAATCTATTAACATATTTAACAATATGTTAAAATGCTCCACATCATTAATAATTTTAGTTGTTGTTCAGTCATGTCCATCTCTTCATGATCCATTTGGAGTTTTATTGGCAGAGATAATGGAGTAGTTTGCCATTTCCTTCTCTAGCTTATTTTATAGATGATATACTGAGACAAATAGGGTTAAGTGACTTGCACAGGGTCACACAGCTAATAGGTGTCTGAGTCCAGATTTGAACTCAGGAAGAGGAGCCTTCCTGACTTCAAACTCAACACTCTGTCTACTTCCACAAGTAGTAGCCACAAGTAGAAATGCAAATTAAAGCAGATCTGAGGTTCCTCCTCACACTCATTCAGTTGGAGACAATGACAACTGTTAGATAGGTTACAGAAAAACAGGCTTACTAATGTAATATTGATGGAGCTATGCATTGGCCCAATCACTCTGGAAAGCAATTTAGAACAATGATAAAAAAAAAAATCACCGAACTATGTAAAAAATCATTTGACCTAGTGATATTACTACTAGTACTATATCCCTTCCCCCAAAGATCAAAGAATGAGAAAAAGAACCAATATGTACAAAAAAAAATTTATATGAGGTTTTTAGGTTTTTTTCTGTTAGAGCAAATAACTGGAAACCAAAGAGGGTGTTAGTCAATTGGGAAATGACTGAATGAACTATGATATATGAATATAATGGAATGTTATTGTGCCATAAAAAATGACAGAAGGAACCATTTCAGAGAAACCTGAGAAGACCTGTATGAAACGATGTAGTGAAGTGAGCAGAACCAGAACAATGTCTAAAGAGGCCACTAGGTGGTGCAATGGATAGAGCCCTGGAACTGGAGTCAGGAAAACCTCAGTTCAAATGCAGCTTCAGACTTTTGTTAGGTAAGTGACCCTGGGCAAGTCACTCAACCTCTGTCTACCTCACCTATAAAATGAAATTAATAATAGTACCTATCTCCCAGAGTTGTTGTGAGGATAAGATAAGCCCGTATTTGTTAAGTGTGTTGCAAATCTTAAAAGTACTAAATAATGCTAGCTATGATCATAATCAAGACTATTCTGGGTTCTCTTCTTTTTTCCTCCACACTGTCTTGTATGGTGATCTCATCAGCTCCCATGAGTTTAATTGTCACCTTTATGCAGATGACCCTCAGATCTATGTATCCAGCCCTAGCCTCTCCTGAGCTCCAATCTTGTGTTACCAACTGTCTTTTGAACATGTCAGATTTGATGTGCTATAAGTATCTAGGGCAACTAAGTGGTGCAGTGAATAGAGCATTGGTCCTGAAGTCAGGAAGACTCATCTTCATGAGTTCAGTCTGGCTCCAGACATCTACTAGTTGTGTGATTCTGGCCAAGTCACTTAGTTTGCCTCAGTTTCCTCTTCTGTCAAATGAACTGGAGAAGGAAATGGCAAACCTCTCCCATTATCTTTGCCAAGAAAACCCCAAGGATCTCAAGAGTTGCACATACGGAAAAACGACTAAACAACAACAAATTGAGTCGCTAGAAAACTGGGCCAGATCTAATAAGATGAAAGTTAATGGAGACAAAATAAAGTCTTAATAGAGATAAAAGTAAAGTCCACTTATGGCAGATTCTTCTCCCAAAACAAACAGGCAAACAACTTTAGAATTATAAGCTGATGGACACATAACTAGAGAAAAACAACAACAAAAACCAATGCTCAAGACTTTATTTAGTAAGCTACAAACACATTATATATCAGCATTCTATTATAGCAGACTAAAAAAATAGCTACTGTGACTAAGCTGCATTAAATGTCCAGGACTAGAGAGGTGATAGTGTTGTTATATACTCTGCCCTGGTCAGACAACATTTAGATTACTGGGTTCTATTCTGGATGCCATATTTTATTTTATTGAGGGGTATGTTTTCTTTTATTATTTTTTAACTTCAGCTCAGTTTTATTTGTTTTCAGTTCCAAATTCTCTCCCTTATCCCTTCCCCTCTCCCATCCATTGAGAAATCAGGAAAAATGAAAACCACTATAAATATGTATACACATGCAAAAACAATTTCAACATTAGCCACACTGCAAAAAAAAAAAGAAGAAGAAGAAGAAAGTATGCTTCAATTGGCACTTTGAGTCCATCGATTCTCTTTCTGGAGGTAGCTAGCATGTTTCATCATGAGTTCTTTGGAATAATGGTTGGTAACTGTGTTCATCAGAATTATTAAGTCTTTCAGAGTTGATTATCTTTACAAAATTGCTGTTATTGTATAAATTGTTCTCTAGGGGTTGCTCACTTCTCTTTGCAGCAGTTCATCAAGTCTTTCCACATGAGAAGTATGTTTTTGATGCAGTGCTCTCAGAACTCTGTATCTCTCTTCTAGGGTCCTTATCAGAGGGCTTGCTTTTTCTCTCAGGCTCTCTCACAACTATATTTCTTCAGACAGATTTTCTCTGTGTTTCACACAAAATGTCCTGTTTGTTTCTCTTTTAAGCCAATAAACTGTGTACTTAAGAAAGAAGCAAGATTTTGTATGAGCAGTTCATGTTTTTGAATTTACTATGCATTTACTAATCTAATTAAATTGCACGTTTGGATTATTACCTTTAGCAACTATATATAAATGAAATATTAGAAAGGAAAGAAAAAAGAAAAGGGCAGGAAGGAGAGAGGGGAGAGGGAAGGTTAGAATTTGGAACTCAAAACTTTTTTAAAACTTGAATGTTAAAAATTATTTTTCCATGTGATTGGGCAGGGGGAATAAAATATTATTTTAAAAAAAGAAAGGAAGAAAAAGGGCATCACCAATTAGGTAGAGGATCAACGAGACATTAAATGAGTCTTCTATATGGGAAGCCATATGTGAAGAAACAGTGGGGATGGAACACTAATGGACAGCCACATGCCCCAGGATAGTAACTTTTGACTAGATGTCAGACTGCAGTCTAACACTTCTTATGGAGTGACACAAATCTTAAATTACCTTAATTAAATTATCTTTTTTTCCTTTTTAAAAATATTTTATTCATTTTAAACTTAAATACAAAACAAAAAAAAGGAATATTTCCATGTATAGAGCAGAACATGAGAGGGTTCCATACAAAACGATAAATTTCCATTTCATGAAAACTTATGTAATAAATCTTATATATTGTTTTCAAAACAATCCAGCCTTTCTGTGCTTCCTTCTAGTTTTTCTTTTGTTCTCTGCTGTGCACTTTTTATTTTTTTTTCCTTCCCCCCATCCTAGAGGTTACAAGTAAACACAAATATATACATATACATACCTATCAATAAACATACACATATATACATATATGTAAGACTATATTATGCCTATTTCTATTTGTCAGTTCTTTCTCTGGAGGTGAATGGCATCTTCCTGCATAGGTCCAACTCTTTCTTTATTTTTTTCTAAATCAACCAGCTTGTCATTTCTTAAATCACAACAATATTCTATCACAATTATATATCACAGCTTATTGTCATTCCCCAATTGAAGAATATCTTTTATTTTAGCCAGTCTAATTGGTGTAAGATGATATCTCAAAGTTATTTTAATTTGCAGTTCTCTAATCAATAATGATTTAGAGCATTTTCTCATATAATTATAAATGGTCTTGATTTCTTCATCAGGAAGCTATATGTTCTTCTCATTTAACCATTCATCAATTGGGGTATGACTTGTATTCTTACGAATTTGACAAAGTTATCCATATATTTGAAAAATGAGACCCTATCTGAGAGATTGTCTGTGAAAGTTTTCCCCCAGTTTTCTGCTTTCTTTCTAATCTTGGCTACCTTGATTTTATTTATATAAGAACTTTTTAATTTAAAATAATCTAATTATCTATTTTATTCCTCAATAATACTCTCTATCTTTTGTTTCTTCACATATTCTCTTATCCATGAGTCTGATAGGTAATGTGTTCCATGTTCTTCTAATTTTCTTGTGATATCTTCCTTTTATCCTCTATATCTATATCATGAATCCATTTTGACCTTATCTTGGTACATCGTTCAATATATGCTCTATGCCCAATTAATTTTAGACTGCTTTCCAGTTTTCCCAACAATTTTTACAAAATAAATGAATTCTTATCTCAAAAACTTAAATTTTTATATTTGTCAAGCACAAAGTTACTACAGTCCTTTACTAATATGTATCGTATATATCTACTGTGTTCCACTAATCCACCTCTCCATTTCTTAGCCAGTACCAGAGAGTTCTACTATCCATTTCCAGTTTATGGATAAACTCATCTCATTCATATTCCCAGTTATAATTACTGTTATTTGTCTCCATCCTATTTTTCTTTACTGTCCTTCTTACCCTATTTACCCTATCCCTCCTTACCTGTCTAATTTACTTCTACCTACTACTTTGCCCTCTAATTCTTTAATCTACCCACTCCTATGAGTCCCTGCCTTATCCTCTCCCCACACTATCCACCTTAATCTGCTTATCTTTCTAAGAGTTTCTCCTTTATCCCCTCCCTCCTTCCTAATTCATACCATTCTAAAAGTCACTCTCTTATCTTATTCCCTTACCCTCTTATTTCCTTCTAAATTTAGAAGACTTTTATATACATACATATACATATTTACATATACATATATATGTATATATATATATATTGTTCCCTGTTTAACCCATAAGAGTAAGTTTCCAGCAATACCTGCCCTCCCCACCACTTGCTTCTTCTGTATCTTTCCTACCTCATTTGTTTGAGATAATTACTCCTTTTGATCTTCCCTATGCTGTTTTATTTTTTTAGAATCACCCCATCATACACAGTTCAGCCCAAGTCTTTCAAACTACCCAAACAATGATGACAGCTATAACAGTACTGATAACATTTTCACATATAAGAAGCAACCAGTTTGACCTCATTGAGTCCTTTATAATTGGTCTTTAATGTTTACCTTATATTTCTCCTGGATCTTATATGTCAAATATTCCATTAAGTTCTGCTGTTTTTATCACAAATACCTGAAAGTCAGTTTATTAAATATCCATTTTTTAAATTCATGATTATACTTAACTTTGCTGAGTAAGTTACCCTTGATCATAACCCCAGTTCTTTTGTCCTATGAAATATAGTATTCCAAGACCTACAGTCCTCCAATGTAGTGGCTGCTAAGGCTTGGGTAATCCTCATTGTAGCTCCATGATATTTAAATTGTTTTTTTTTTCTTGTTGCTTGCAATATTTTCTCCTTAACCTGGGTACTTTGATTTTTGGCTATGATATTCCTGTAAGTTTTCCTCCTGGGATCCCTTTCAGGGGGTGATTGGTGGATTTATTTCTATGTCAGCTTTGCCTTCTGTTCTAGTACGTCAGGGCAATTTTCCTTGATAATTTCTGGTAATATTATATCAAGATTCTTTATTTAATCATAACTTTCAGATAGTATGATTATTCTTATGTTTTCTCTGATGAAAAATTTCACACTCTTTTTTTTCATTCTTTTGATTTTGTTTTATTATTTCTTGGTGTCTTTCTGTATTATTAGCTTCTCCTTGCCCAGTTCTAGTTTTCAATGAATTATTTATCTATGGTTGCATTCTTTCTTTTTTGCTTGCTCATTTTTATTTTGCTTTTAGCAGTTATTAT
Source organism: Notamacropus eugenii (assembly GCF_028372415.1). NCBI lineage: Eukaryota > Metazoa > Chordata > Mammalia > Diprotodontia > Macropodidae > Notamacropus > Notamacropus eugenii. Next base: position 378,194,246 of record NC_092873.1, on the reverse strand, counting down.
AATAATCAAGTTCTAGTCCAGAGGTCTGAGGAATGATGCCCCAAGCCTCAGGTCCCTCTTATTGTTATTTTCTGAGCTCTGTCCTGTGATCCAACCTTGGGCACTTCTCTCCACCCCTAAGCCATGGCCAAAGCCCCCAGCCTTGCAAATGCTTTTGCTCCCTGCGGTCCCTCTGGTGGGTGCAAACTTCAGCTGTCCTCTCTGCCCTGGAACCAAAACCAGGGACTCTGCTCTCATGCAAGTGCCCACATCCAGCAGAGTCTCCTTCCCTCTTCTACTGAACTCACCAGGTGTGTGCTAGCTCCTTCTCCCCGACAGTGGCAGCTCAGGACTTCATTTGGTCCACACCTCTGCTTAGAATCCCTAGATAGTGAAAGGTCTTTCAATCTTCTACTCAGTCTTCTAACCCCTACAGGTCCTTCAGTCTTCTCCTGTGTTTTGTTTACAGTTCTCTTCCAGGAGGCTCTGCAATGTTCCAGAGCTTTATGGAATTAACATGTCATCTATGAACAAGGGCATCTTGGGGAAGTAAATCATTCATAAAAGAACTCTTTAACTTGAACTATACATTGAATTTCCTCCATTAGCACTAATCCTGGAGCCAGGAAGATCAGAGTTCAACTCTAGCATCAGAGTTGTGATTCTGGGCAAATTGTTTAACCATCATCTGCCTCAGTTTCCTCATCTGTAAAATTGAGATTATAGTAGTATCTATATCCCAGAGTTATTGTGAGGATCAAATGAATAATATTTGTAAATCACTGCAAATTTTAAAGCACTCAATGAATACTGTTACTATTATTCATAAGAGTAACAAACATCCTGCTTTACACCTTATTTGATATTAATGATACAAGGATCATTGAACAAGGTTATAACTATTATTATACCATTCAAATAATCTTGAATGACTTTGATGTGAGGATGAGAAACATCTTACTACAAAAAGCCCTTTACAGCAGCATTTTGCTCTACAAAATCAAATGCTTTTTTGATCAACAAACACAGTAAAATCTTGTATTCTCTACATCTTTTAGTCAATTGCATGATGGCCTCCAATGCCAGCAAGTTTGTCAAACAAGAATGTGAGCAACGTCAGACCTTCCACCAATATAGATTAATTCATACAACTTTATCAAGGTAAGTACTAAAAGAATGTTTTGATGATCCAAAAAATTGGGGAGAAGAAACAGTCAAATCAGGCATTCTTTGTACTTATGAACAGTGAAGGTACAAGCACACAGAAGATTTACATGAACTTTGGTATGTTCTACTGAAAGAAAGAAATATACTCCTCCTGTTAGAGCTGGAAACCAAAAGACGGAAGTTGCTAATGCCAAGTCCAAAACAGTGAGAAAAATGGTCATGGATGAATGTAGATAAACTTGCTTAGGAAAGAGGTTTTGAGACTTCAGACAAACCAAGAAAGGCCAAGACTAGGTGGCTGAGAAAAAAACATTTTTGAACTTATCATCTGGAACAAGTACAAGAAGTTGTCAACACCTTGGTACTGAACAAAAGATAAAACAAGAATAAAGTACTTTTCAGTGTCTTCTATGGAACAGTTTGTCAGACTGAGGCTTGAAAAGTACTTAAGTGGCAAAGCCAGGACAAAAAGTTTAAAGAGAAAGAGAGAGAAAATGCTTCAAACAGCTTCCACATGTCTGCTAAAGCCCAACACTGAACTCTAACAAAGGACCCGGTGAATTCTTTTTTTTCCTAGTAAAATCAAACTTTTTCATGTAAGTTGTAATTAAAGGTTGGCTGGTAAATATGTAAATGTAAACTCGGAGCAGTTAGGTGGTGCAGTGGATAAAGCACCAGTGCAGGAGTCAGGAGGATCTGAGTTTAAATCTCACCTCAGACACTTGACACTAGCTGAGTGACCTTGGGCAAGTCACTTAACTCCAATTGCCTCATTCTGGGTCATCTCCAGTCATGCTGATGAGTATCTGGTCATTGGATCCAGATGGCCCTGGAGAAGAAGTGAGGCTGGTGACCTGCACAGCCCTCCCTCACTCAAAACAAAAGTCAAGTGCAAGTCATGTCATTATTTCTCTGATGGCATGGTCTTCTTTGGCAACAAAGGACGAACACACACACACAAATGTAAACTCATGGTAAGTGCTTTATTTTTAAAAAATTTTCTCAATCTTATGAGGTTTGAATATCCCTTCCTAATTCTGCCAGATGGTTATGCTTTTCAGTGTTCATAACTAAATCTTAAATTTTATTCTAGTTTCTAAGTACCTCTTAATTTCATCCTGCTAGCTCTATAAAGTTGACCTAACCTAGACAGGAATATAGAATTACGGGATTAATTTAAGGAGTTTTGATAGTTAGAAGCAGCAAATCACTGCAATTTTTGTTGACTTTAATATAGCAACCAAATAGTTCTTTCTTATAGTGGATAAAAATCTTTTGCTGTTTAGTTTAGCATGAAGTCCGAAGGACCTAAGTTCAACTCCAGCCTTAGATACTTACTAGCTATGGGACCCTGGGCAAGTCACTTCACCCTGCCTCCATTTCTTCATTTGTCAAATGACCTGGAGAAGAAAATGGCAAACCACTCCAGTATCTTTGCCAAGAAAACCCCAAATGGGGTCATGAAGAGTTAGACATGAATGAAAACAACTAAACAACAACTATTTGGTTTTGCAAGAATGAAGTAAAGATATAGGCTATTTGACTGACTGGTCAATAAAAATCTTTTCTACCAATCACTTGAAAATCAGTATAGTAATCAAAGTTGAAACCAGTTTAATGAAACTATTTAGAAATAATAGATATTTAAACAAAATTATAAAATGTCTATAGGAGTTAGTGCTTTACAAAACTCATTTTAAGTTATATGACCAGGCTTTAAAATTTAAGTGGAAATTGAAGTATGCAAAAATGTATAAATAGCTTACAAGAGATGTTCATTTTTTGTGCCTGAGTATACTAAAGCTATGAAACAAAAGAGATTATAGGGGAACCTTTTCTGTTTTGATTTATTTTCAGAACTGGCTTCAAAACTGTTTCCTTTCCCCCCATTGTTTTCCTCCCTCATACTCTCATTTGGAAATCCACATCTGTTGAAAGGTACACTGTGAAATGAAGAAAAAGAAACATATAAAAAAAAAAAAACAATTGCTACCTAATTGCTTTTGTCAAATCCTTTTTTCAGCTTTTAAAACTTCATCTAGTTGGTGCTGTCCTTAAACTAACTTGGAAATGACCAACCACTAGCAACAAAAATATATTCTTGTTCAGTTATGTCTGACTCTTCATGACCCTATTTCAATATGGTTTTATTGCCAGAGATACTAGAATGATTGGCCATTTCCTTCTCCAGGTTGTTTGACAGAAGAGAAAACTAAGGCAAACAGAGTAAAGTGACTAGCTCAGGAAGTCCAGGTCTGGTGCTGTGTGCACTATGTACTACCAGCTGCTCTGAGAAAAATATGATGCCAGGCAAAAAACAATTTGCATCTCCCAGGTAATCACCAACATTGCCTGCCTTTGTTTCAGGCTAAAGACATTGTTCCATGGGCCCATGGCTCTGTCATACTAAACAAGGATACATAGACATAAGCAAGGGTAACCAGTGACTTGGTGTCAACCTAGAGACGCAGAAAATAGGTAGGATTTTGGGACTAAATTTTTATGCTTATGTTTATTAGTAGTCTAGATTTCAGGAGAATTGGGAAAATTTTTAAGTGTAAAGACACATGAAATTGCTAAAACCCTTAGGTTTTAGCAGATAGGAACAAATAGGAAGTGAAATTAATTTTTAGAAATCAAAGAAGTCATTAAATATAAAATTTTCAAGAGTAGACATAACAAGTATATGTAATCACCAAACTGTAAATCACAAGTACATCACCAAACTGTGAAAGCCAAAGCGATGAATGAACAACAGAAAGAGATATAAGAAAAACTTGAAAATCTTTATAAAAAAATAGCTAAGATACTGGAATGTGTTATCAGGGATATGGCATGCAAAATTAGGGTCATTAGTAGCATAATATATCCAATTTATTGCTTGTTCATTAATAGATGGATACAAGGCAATTGATAAAGACAGGAAAAGAATTGTTTAAAAGGAAAGGAAAAGGAAAAGGATTATAAAAGAGGCCAAGGATAATTAGTATGAACAAGAATTTAAAGAATAATTTCATATCTCTTCCAGAAGAAGAGAGCTTTGGGTTGTTGTTTGGGTTTTTGCCTGCTTGTTTGTTTTAAAGTAAGGATTTAGCCTCTAATGAAGGAGAACTTCAGCAAGAAAAAGATTTAAATGTAAGGGAGACTTAAATGTTTGTATATAATTCTTCTAATGAACTATTAGCATAGATTGTGGGATCTCTGTATCTTTCCAAAAGTTGTCTTTAAAATCTACCCTTTTACTAGTTTGTTACATGTCTTGTGTATTAAGATGACATCTTAAAGTTACCCGTGCCAACTCTGAATCTAAAAATAGTGTATTTTTAAAGCTCCTGATGCATGTGTACAAAAGTCTTATAAAGACTTTTAATAAATAGGAATATAAATATTTAGACATTTTCTCAGTTGCTTTTTTTCATTATGAGATCTTTCCCCACCAGACATTTAGTGTTTTCCTCTCCAGGTACTTTGTGAATTAATCCCTTAATAGTAAGTCAGTCAACAAGCATTTAAGCACCTACTGCGTGCTACACGCTATGCTAAGCACTGATGAAACAAAGAAGGGTAAAAGATAGCCCCTGCTCTCAAGGAGCTCACCTTCATGATTATGTTACCTCCAACACAGTACTCTCCAAGGTCCAATTCAACTGCTTTTCCTGTCTTTGTTCTTTTTAGTGAAATTTCTATTTCCTCTATAAGCACATCTAGAACTGTGCTCTTGAGTTTTTTTAAAGTATTTATTAAGTACCTACTATGTGCTAGGCACTGTGCTAAAGCACTTTACAAATATTATCTCACTTAATCCTTACAACAATCCTGAGAGACTTTTATTATTATTCTCATTTTATACTTGAGAAAATTGAGGCAGATATAGGTTAAGTAACTTGCCCAGGGTCACAGAGTTAGGAAATGTCTTAAGACTAGATTTAAACTCAGGTCTTCCTTGATTTCAGACCCAGTGCTCTATCCATTGAGCCACATTATGGCTTTGCTCCATTTCACATGCTCCCCCCAAACTGGGTTCTCATTGATCAATTCCTTTTTATATAAGTGCTTTGGGACCATTGAGTACTATAAGAGAAAAATTTAAACTCTCTGCAGATCTTTTCCATTTTTCTTGTTTTTCTGCTCTCTTTCCATTTTCATAATTAAATGCAAGTAGAATAACTTTGCTTACTTGAATAGCTTGGTAAGCTTTTTTAAAAAACCTTATCCTGGATTGCTTTTCTGCTTTATTAGGTAATACTGCTCATCATCATCTATCAGCTTAATCATAAAACAAATGAGATTATATTCTAATTTTGCATCGCTTTAGATCACCATCTCTTCTTGGGATGTGAGTTAGGTGTTTGCTGTGTTTAACAAGTGCTTGTAAGGCTCTTTTTATCTCCTTGTTATAACAATCAATTTACATCAGTTAAACTTCTATATAAAATTATTATGAATGGTGTTAACATACCTTCTACCTTTTCATTATCAGTAGTTTAAACAATTCATGATTGAGTTGTTCTAAATATGTGCCGTATCTTTTTCTCAATTTTATTATTCCATCAATCTTTCTATCTTTTTACTAATTCTGACCTTTGCCTGACAAGTTGGTGGTTTGGTTGTACATACTTAACTGATTTAATAATGACTTCATATCAGAATGGAAAAAATGTTGAATGTTGAGGCAGAAGACTTGGGTCCAAATCCTGCCTTTACTACTTTCTACTTCTGTGACTGTGGACCTCACCTGTAAAATGAGAGCATTGCGTAAAGTAGCCTCGAAATTCCCTTCTAGCTCTAAGTCTATGATCCTATGACTCCTTATCAATATCTTTCATTGTCTGATAAAATGTAATCCTTTTCATTTTTTGTGATAGCATTAAAGCTCACTATATCTAGTGCTTACCAATCATTTTCTTAAAAAATTATTCACGACATAAATTCATGAATTGTCTGCGTAACGTACAAGTCATTGACTTATATTCCTTCCCGACTGACTTTCCATTGTATTCCTCAACTATTCCCAATTTTACACATTACATCATCAGATTTCAAGGTATGTATTGATTTAATTTGTTGGGTATCAGTAAGTTCTTTGTAAAATGTCTTTATCTCTTCATCCTCTGCAACCAATGCTGATGTTTAAATTGCAATTATTTTCATAGTCATCTTTTTGTAACATTTTTCATAAGCACTATAATGCCAAGTAGCTAAATTTCATAAAATAGTTCTTGTTGCCTCTGGGTATAAAATCAACTCCTTTTTCTTTCTTCCTTTCCTTTTTTTCCTTGCCTTTCCAAAGTACCCCTGTGAACTAGTCTTTTTTGCTTTTTTTCTGGCTTGAATTACACCAAGAATGTAAAGATAGCTATGATTCAGCTCCTTCAGCAGCATAGGTACTCACTGGTCATACATAGGACAAGAATCTCGCATGTAGAGTGCCAACTTCCAAGTTAATGTTTATAGACAGTCTAAAAACTACCTAATTCTAAGCACTCTCTGCCACATTTTCCACCACTTTTCTGCTCTGCCAATGCTTGCACATACTGTTTAACAAACACATTCATTCATACATTCAATCTGCCACTGTCTCTGTAGAAGTTTGAGGAGTGTCTGCAGAAGACTGAGGACCATTTTGTTTTTATTTTACGGATTGCCAGGGCCAAAGAATTCGCCTAATGGGCAGCCCCCTGGAAATAAAGCTTGCCCTCACATTCCTTCCAACCTCATTTTCACCTAGTAAAAATAACAAGATTTTACATCATCTTACATACAGCCTTTCAGTGACAAAGCACTTTCCTCACATGTTAATTAGCCAATTACATCCTGATCATATGCCTATGCAGGAAAGGGGGTAGGCATTATTTCCACTTATTAGATAAGAAAATGAGGCCAATTTCCAATTCTGCATGACTACTGAATGATACTGATGGTAACTATACACTTGTGGGGAGACTGTCCCCCATCCCTCACTGACTTTTTTAAGAAGTCATGAGTTAGTCCTAACAATTCAAACGTAATAACAAGTGATAGATAAAGGAAATTGATTCTAGGTTTTACTGAATTCAAAGCAGTTCTGATAGAGATGGGAAACTGGGGCAATATTATTGGGATTCTCTTATGGTTTCTTTTCTCTTCTACATTCCACTCTGGCTCTTATATGTGATTTTTCCCTCTTAAAGCTTGTCTCTCCCCTAATTCTTTACCCAGTATGTCCCTCCATTTTTAATACTAATTGCCTTATTTAAAAGGACGTATGTTACTGTGAAAAATAAATTAGTTTGAAGTTAAACTTGGGTTCAAATCGTAGCTACGTTCCCAGCATAACCCTGAACAAGTCATCTCTCCACCTATATTTCCCTTTATGTAAAAGATGGCTGCCTGTAGGAGAGGCAGACTGCCCAGCTCCCAAATGTCTATTCCAGTAAAGCCCTGAATCTTAAGCCAGTCTAAATAATCACCAAGAAATCCAGTGAGGAATGACCGTGACTTTTCCCATCCCAAAACTGCAAAAAAAGTCTGCCAGAGTCAGCACAGAATAACTTCCCACTGGGACCAGAAAGGCCCACGGCCATTTGTGGTCTTTGAGGCCAAAAGCAGAGGGCTCCCCTGGCAAAACCTCAAGGTGGTCAGAAAGCCCCACAATGAAGGTCTTAGAAGCCCAGGTGCAAAAACCCAGTCGCAACATCCAGAAAGGCAAGGGGACACTCAAAGTGGGGCTCTGACTTCCCTAGCACTTTATCCTGAGATGCCAGAGAAGACTTCAAGATCTGGTGCTCTGAATTTCAAAAACTCAGGAGGCACCTAACCTTTGGTTATACTTGTTCCTGGGAAGTGAAAGCCAGCACAAGAACCCAGGAAACCTAGGGCAAGATTAAATAGGACCAAGCCCAAAGTGCAGCAAGGGATGGTGCCTGGCCCTAGGATAAAGGTCCAATTCAGGAACTAAAAACTGGAGAGATGAATAAATTTTTTAAAAACACTGACCAGTATTAAAAAATTATTACAAATCTAAAGAGTCCTCCAAAAGAGAATGACAACTTTGTAACAATTGCAAACTCAAACGAAAAAATAATAGATTTTCCACAAGGACTACATGAATACTTAGAAGAAATGAAACAATGAATAAGAAAAAATGAATTTAAAGCTCTAGAGAAAAAAATTGCAAGAATAATTTAGAAGAGAGAATAGTAAACCTTACCCAAGAAATGGACTCTCTGAAAACTAGAACAGACCAAACAGAAATCAGTTACTCTACAACACAGCAAGAAATGTTAGAAAATTGAAATATTAAAAACATCAAAGAAAGTATAAAATATCTGACATGAAAACAACTGACCTGGAAAAGTCAAGGAAAGATAATTTAAGAATTGTTGAACTTAAAGGACTGAAGATGAAATACTATACTCACCTCCTACCAAAGAGGTATTAGAATTAAAGTGCAGAGTCACATATTTTGGACATAGGCTCTGGAAATTTGTTTTGCTGGACTATATATGTTATAAGGCTTTTATTTTTGTTGTTTTAATTGTTCAAATGGAGGAGAGGCAATGGGTGGGAAATTAATGCTTGTAAAAATAATTTTTAGAAAAAAAGAATCATTGGGTTAGCTGAAAAATCATTTTTTTAAACTTCAGTCACTATACTTCAAGACATAAATGAAAATTTCCTAGAACTACTGGACAAAGTGAAGACAGAATTCACCAATCACTTCTTGAAATTCCCAAAGAAATCCAAGAAATGTCATAGCCAAGATCAGAAGCTCCCATCAAAGAAAAAATACCAAAAACATGCAGAAGAAGTAGTTCAAGTACCAAGAGACCACAGGTAATCAATCACTCAAGACCTGGAAACCTCTACCATAAAGGACAGACTTTGGCATACAATATTTCAAAAAGCAAAAGAGATAGATTTACAACCAAGAATAATTTAACTTCACAAAACTGAACATAATCCTACAGGGGGAAATTGGACCATTTAAGGATTACAGGACTTTTAAGCATTTCTGATGAAAATAAAAAAGTTGAGTAAAAACTAAAATATAGACATGAAAGTCCAGAGAAACATAGAAAGGAAAACTTATTTGAACAATTGGAAGGACCTACAGGATGATGCAGTACTAACATGCTTATAGAAAAAAAGTATCCCGGAAAAAATTTAATGTCTTCCTTGTGATGGAAAATGCTAACCACATCCAGAAAAAGAACCATGGAGTCTGAATGCAGATAGAAGCATACTATTTTTACTTGTTTTTTTGTTTTTTCTTTCTCATGGTTTTTCCCTTTTGTTCTGATTCTTCTTTCACAACATGACTAATGTGGAAATATGTTTAACATGACAGTGCATGTATAACCTATATCAGATTACTTGCTGTCTTGGGGAGAGGGGGGGAGGAAAAATTTGGAACTCAAAATCTTACATAACTGAATGTTGAAAACTATCTTTATATGTAATTGGAAAAAATACTATTAAAAAAGAAATTTAATGTCTCCAAAGGGCTTTGAGGGAATAAAATAAAAACAGGTCTTCAAAAAGGTTTAGTTCTGTTTTGAGGGCTTAAAGAAGGGTAAAACAAATGTAGAAAGGGTAAAATAAGTGTAGAAAGGAGGAAAAAGGGGGTAGGACTTCCTATTTTGCATGTCTGGGGTGCAGGAGAATATACGAACATAAAGGAAGAAAAAGATGAACTGTGTATCATCTCTCATTTCTATCTGAAATGGAAAAAAGGAGGGTTAAAATATACACACAGTTTGGTATAGAAATACATCAAATTCAACAGGGAAAAAAGAAGGGATAGGAAAGTGTTTAACACTTGAGAAAGACTTTGACTAAGTCATTTGACTATTATGAATACTAAGTCATTGAACTATTATAAATACACAAATTAAAAATAAGACATGAAGAAAAACACTATTTGCATCTAGAGAAAGAACTGATGAACAGATGTATAGGATAATTTTACATATAAACGTATATATAAATATATACACACACAAATCTACTTATGTCTAATGGTAGCCATCTTGGGAGGGGTGAGGAGGGAAGGGAAAGAAAAAATAAAGAAGAAGAAAAATACTTGAGAGGGAATAGCTATAAGCAAAACAAACTTCTAACCTTAAAAAGAAAAGTAAAACAGGGAAGGAAACAATGAACTAGAGTCTAAAGGGGTACCTTAAATTGCCTCCTAAACAACTGTGGCATGGATGAACCAGTTGTGATATGTGAACCCATGGGAATGTTATTGTACAGTAAGAAATAATAAAAGAGGCAATTCAGAAAATCCTAGGTACCATGAACTGATGCAGAGTGAAGTGATTTGAACTAGGAAACCAATTTATACAAGGAAATATTGTAAAGAAAAGAACTCTGACGCAAGAACACACAATGCAATGTGTTCAGAGGACTTACAGATGAAGTATGTTATTTGATTCCTGATGGAGAGCTGTTGGACATAAGTGAAGAAACAGATAAATATTTGTGGACCTAGGCACTCACCAGGTGAACTCATTTTGCTTGACCATGCTTGTTTCTTTCAAGGGTTTTGTTTTTCCTTCTTGTTAATTAGGGAGGGAAGAGGAGAAAGTTAGCTTTAGGAATGCAAAAGAAAAAGAGGGCCAGTCAAAACAGAACAAAGAAGGGCAGTTTTGAAGTTAGATGTTAGACTTTGTTCTATACTTTTTAAAAAAATGCCAGCAGTATGAAATGGAGATTTAGGATTTCACAGAGATTCCTTTTCATGATCTGCTATGTGTATGTAGTATTTAAGTTTAGAGAACAAAAATTAAAAAATGAAGATGTTAGTCCAATGACCTCCAAAGCCCTCTGAGCCTATGATCCTATGTGAACACTGAAACAGAAAAGATTGAATAAACTGCCTCCTTAACCTCTCTTTAAGTCCCTGGTCTCCTCTGCAGGCCCTCTCAAATAGCCAGCATTTGATAACGTCCATTACTTTTTACTAAATGTACTAGGTTAGAACTGCTGTGATTTAAAAAAAACTTTTATGCTAGTAACTTTATTTCTTAGTGAGGAATGTTCCTCACTAGGAACATTAATACTTGATTCAAGTACAGGAATACAAGAATATTTATACTTGATTCTCATTCATTCTGAGGTGGGGGCAGATCAAAGAGAATCAAAAGGCCCAGATGGGCCCTACAGGGAGCTGGACACACCAAGAGACTGAGGCAGTAGCATAAATAAAGATTTTATTTGGGCGGTGACAAGGGGGAGAGGAAATGAAGAGTACCTCTTTCTTTACCTGTCACATTTCCTACCCCTCCTCCCCCATACCCTCATTGTGGCAGGAAGATCAGCTGAGCCAGCTGGTGATGTCAGGAACCCTAGATGGTAATGAGCAGGCCAAGGAGGGGAGGGATGCAGTCCTCCATGAAGTCATCTTGGGCTACCAAGACCGGAACCATCGTCTTAGGAATGAATTCAGGATGGAGGAGCTGTCCCCCAACTCTGGATGTTGTGGGGTACCTGAATCTAGAGGAGAATTAAATATCCAGGCAGGAAGGAATGAACCAGAAGTGTGTCAGATTGAGGATCCTGAATTCTAGATGCACTGGCCTGTTTGCTGGAAAATAACTTTCATCCCCCCAGTTCCAGTCCTTTTGCATGGGTTGATCCCCTTGCTGGGTTGAGTTCTCTCTCTGAGGAAATAACTCTGGGTGCTTTTATTTAGTTATCTGTGTACATGTGGTTACCCCAATTAGAATGTAACTCTCTTAAGGGCAGAATAGTTTTATTTTTGTCTTTACCTCCCCAGGGTTTAACACAGTAATTGGTATTTAATAAAGGTATGTTAAGTGGATTTAATTGAGAGGTCAAGAGGGTAAAGGGGAACAGGATATAGCCTGATATAGTGTAGACTGGAACTAAGGAGAGCAAACGGAAGAGAATTAGAACTCAGCTTCTCCTTCAAGGGCCTTTCACCTCTGTAGCTCAGGGATGGTCTCACCATTGCCTCTCTCTTCAACTCACCATCTCTAGAACTGCCATCTGCTTCTCGACGAGTTACTGTGGTTTCTTTGTGGCCCTCACTATCTATGACGGTGCGCCGCTCCTCTACCACCTGTGGGAACAGTTATCCCACATATTCAGGATCAGAACAGATGACATATTCCATGGACCCCAGCCCTTCATGATCCTCCCACCCCCAACCCACCCCATCTAGCTCACCCCATCTGGTCCAGTTATTTTGGTAACGGAAACGCTTCTGAAGTATGATTTAGGCTGGGGCTCTAGGACTTGACCCAGGCCCTCCTGTGAGACCCGGGAATCAAGATCTGGTTTGGGGGGAGGGGGGGGTGAGAAGAGATGAGGCATTAAAAAAAGTCGTGGAGGGGTATCAGATACTCAGAAAGCAAGCTGGCAATGTTCAGAGATAAGAAGTGAACTTGAGCGCAAGGGTCTGAGAAGGTAATCAAGGACCCCTTGTGGCCCTGCCCCTTCCCTGGCACATACCCTTGTCCTCTCTGGTTGTAGCATCAGGAGTCACTGGCCACATGTCATCAAACTGCAAAAGAAACCACAGCTGATGAAAGGGGTCCCTTCTGGTCACCTCCCTAACTCCATCCTCTGCCCCACCCCGCTTCCTGAACTACCCTCGCTACCTTGGGGCCCCCTGTGTATGGTGACAAGGGCAATGGACGTGAAAGCAGGGGACCTGGGTTTGAAGTCTGGCTCTGCTCCCTCGCGTCCTGTGGCCTTGACAAAGCACAAGGCCCATCCCTTTGTCTGCAGACTGGAGGCCTCGGAGGCCTCTCTGCCTTCTGGGGGTTCCTCCCCGAGGCTCATCACTCTCCACCCTGCCAAGCTCAGCTCCTGTCTGGCCTCCTGGCGCCCCGGCACTAATGCCCTTACGTTTGCAGCCGGGCTGGACCATCCGTCCTGGAAGCTGTGCGCTGTCTCCTCATTAGACTAAGAGCTCCCTGCACTGAGGAACTGCGTCCCCCGGATTTCTCCCACATCCCCGAGGTTTGGTGGCTCTTCCAGGGGAACGGGCCTCACCCCACGGAGTGGCCTCTTGGAGTCCCAGTCCGGGCCCGCTTTGGGAGATGGACGCCCTGGCCCGCTCTCCGAGTCCCGGCTGAAAATCCTAGCCTGGTGACTATCTGGGTACTTGAGCATCGAGTCCCGGATGGTCTCGCCCTCCCTCCGCCTCCCGTCTGGGCGCTCCGGGCCTGGGAGCTCTGCAAAAGGGCAAAGGCACGTCAGGGCCCGGGGGGGGGGGGGGGGGGGGGGGCAGGAAGCGTGTCTCCTGCCTCCCAGCGTGCGGGGCTTCACGCACCGGGGGCGCGGGAGGGCAGGGTCCAGGCCCCCATGTCTCCGAAAATGCGGTTGAAATCTCGAATCAGCTCATCAAAGCCAAAGTTATCGTGGAATCGCATCTCATCTCCAGGCCCGAAACTAAAGCCAAACGTGAAGTCCTCGGGGGCCCCAGGGCCGCCGAACCTGGAGCCCCACGCGCCGCCCCCTCCTTCGTCCTCCTCGTCCTCCTCATCCTCTTCTCTAGTCATGCCTCCAAAGAAGGGGTCCCTGGGTCTGGGAGGCAGAGAGAGAAGCACAAGGACGTGGACACCGAAAGGGCACCTAAGCGGGCCGGAGCCCGGGGGAGGCTGGGTTTGGGGCGTGTGTGTGTGCGTGTGTGTGTGCGTGTGTGTGCGTGTGAACATGCGAGCGAAGACTGTTGACATCTAGACATACACACAGCCCTTCCCCTGTCTCTCCTCACCCCCGCCACCTGTTGCGACAGTTTGGACGGGTGCACCGTACAGTCAGGGGGCGAAGGAGGGAGATGTCAGGGGCCGGGGTCCCCCTCCGAAGGCTCCCCCCATTTTTTTAACCGTCCGGGCCCCACTCTCACCTCTGAGGCCCCGAGAATCCGAAAAAGCCCCGGAAAAGGTCGAACAGGCTCATCCCTCAGGCGGGACTCGAACCCTCCACCCGCCCGCACCCCAAGGCCCGGAAGGGCACCAGACGGCGGGGATCCACCACACTGCCGGAAAGTGATCTTATCTTAGGACTGTGGGGGCAGAGGGCGAGGGAGAGGGGAGGTTTCGATGCGGCCACACTGCCGAAAAGCGAGAGAGCAGTACGACCGTACTGCCGGAAAGCGAGGAGGGCAGACGGACCGACTGCGCTACTAGGGTAGTTGCGACACTGACGGAAAAGTAGTCACACTGTCGTAAAACGAACGTAAGAGCCCGCTCGTGGGAAGGAGGGAGCGGCGATGCCGGCGGGGGCAGGACCAAGGAGCGGGCTGAACTGTAGGAGGGCCGGAGGAGGGGCACATCCGGGTCGAAGTGGAGGAGGAAGCGGTTTTACTCCCGCGGAGATCCGTGGTTCGGTCCCCGGGGGCTTCGTGAGACAGGTGGCTGTGGAAGCAGAATCTCCGGATCCTGCCCTCCGGCTGCTCCCGGGGAGGTCCTGCAGCCCAGCTCCTGCCCCCCAACCCTGCCCCTTTAGATTGATGCTCCCGGCCCCACCATGCTACAGAGCCCAGAAAGCCTGCGTTGTGTGAGGGGAGGCCAGAGTAGCCGGTGCAACAGGAAACCCAGGACCCCTCGGGTTGGAGTTGCTGAGAGCTCGGGCAGGAAGGAAGAGGGCTGGGGATCGGTCTGGTCAGGAAACCTAAGCCAGACAGTGCAGGGCCTCGGGCACAAAGCTGCTAGAGGCGCCCTGCTCCATCCACCCCCGCCCGCTCTGGCAGCCCGAAAGCTCTCCAGGATACGCGGGCCGAACCCAGATTTCCCTTGGGACAAACAGGGCAACAGTTCCTGCTGGAAGGCGCAGGGAAGCCTCATCAGTGGGGCCGAGAGAACAGCTCTGGGGGTTGGCAGAGGCTGAATCAGAACAGGACAGGCCACGTTGGAGCACGGGGTAAAACCCTCGAGATCGAGGTGACGGTCTCCAGGGTGCCTGTCGGCTCTGACGTTCTGAAATTGATTCTTGCCAGGCTGATACGTCTAAAAGCAAGATGGACAAGATGTCTTCAAGGTGCATTCTGTGTTTACCAAGGCAGATGGAGACACGAAGACAGACTTCCTCCATCCTCCTCCCTAATTAAATTTTGTAGCCACAAGGGGGTTAGCTTTCCGTGGGCCCCGAGGGTAGCACAGATGTGGAAGTAAGGGGGAACGATGGTGAGATGGAAAGGGAAGCTGGAGTTGCGGTGGCTAGGGGGAGGGGTCGGATGGATTTATTGTTCACCCCGCCCAAAGTGTACTCTGTATTTCCACTCCTTTCTACCTAAACAAGACCCTTCCCAGAAAATCACAAACTGATTCTGCCAGTGTTGTGTACCCCACTCCTGGGTGCTTCCCAAGTAATATGTTTAGATCAGCCCATGTTCCACTGCTTTACTGTGCGAAAACATTGTTTCCAACCCAGTTTCTCCCCACTGCCCTTCTCACTTCCTAGTTTAACACTAAAGGTGAAGTGCTTCTGAGAATTGAGCCGAATGACTCAGTGTCAGGAAGAAGGGGACACCGGCACATCATGGTTAGGAGTTGTTAAAGGGCGAAGATTTCATTTTATTCCACTGCCTTCGGAGCCTGCTAGTAGAGGCCCAGTTGGTACAGTAATACTTATTCACCCAGCTGGTCATCAGGGAGACTGAGGACATCCTAGACGAAGCAAGAATGGGCAGAGGCTGAAGGTAGAGGTTTTCTTTTTATATATACAAGACACATTAATCCATTAAATTTGAGGACACAGTACAAAAAAAAAAACCACTTCAACTAATTCATCTGACAAATCTGTTCATATTCATGACTTTTTTTGTTTTGTTTTCCTAATAATAAAAAGGGAGACAGGGCTGTTAGGCTGATGATATCTATCTGGAGTCCTCTCCCCCAGCCACTTCCCACCACCAGGGTGAGCAGGAAGAGGAAGAGGAAGGCCAGAGCCCACAGCAAAGAGTTTCATAATCTTGAATGCGGGGGTAGTGTGGGGAGAGAAGAAAAAAGAGAAAGGAAAAAAATACAAATCCTATATTACATACAAGAGGATAGGTAGGAGAGGAAAGAAAAGGGCCTTCAGAAGTGAAGCTGAGGCCTGGGGCAGGCTGCGGGGGGGCAGCAGGACCCTCCACTCCACGTGCTTTTGTGTTGTAGCTGTTTCCTTAGGTGCCAGGCTGAGGCCCTCTCGGCAGGTAGGGGGGCCAAGGAGGTGAAGAGGGCCAGGGCCTCAGTTGGCCCCCCAGCTGTAGCTGTTGTAGGCAGACTTGCTGCTCTGGGGCTTCTGCGGGATGGAGCTGGTCTGGCTACGTTGCCCGCTGCCCGTCTGCAGGGGAAGGGATGTTGGGGTTGGGGGGGGAGGGAGGGAGGACAGGGAGGAGAAAGGAGGCCAATTAGCAGGGACCTTTGGGTGGGAAGGCCTGGGAACTGTCATGTTCCTCCATTTCTCCTCCTGCCAAAAGACCACTCAAAGGCTACACTTTCCCTTAAGCCCTTAATCCAAAGAAGTTGTTGTCTGCATAATCGATGGAACCCTTGGAAGTTCTAGTCCCTCTTCGGTCAGCAATAGCATAATTCTGATTTCAAGACAAGAAAATGCAGAGGGCAAGATACCTTCAGAGCTCATCTAAGGGACTAAGTCAGTTTCTGCTCATTCTTCATCTTAACCCTCCACTTCACCAAAAAGGCCACTCATCTGGAAAAAGATTCTCAGATGAGTGGTCAAAAGAGCTGGGTTAAACTGATTTTGATCCCTGTGACTCCTTATTTGCACTGCCTTAGAAACAAGGGAGCACTACTTTCTGCTGTGGAGATAGGGCACTAAAAGAATGGGTTCCATAACACCCCTTCCACCCCCCATCATATCACTGGACCCCTATATACTGAGCAGGGTAGAGAGGGGAGACTTGTCTAAGGCTTCCAAGATTCAGATGCTTTCCCAAGAACCCTATCCACTCTAGTAGCCAAGTGCCTTCTACAGTTGGGAAGAGAGAAAAGGAGAGGAGGAGAAGGGAAGGGGAGGCCGGAGAGCCCAGCAAAGTGTGTGAGTGTGTCTATGTGTGTCTGTGTATCCCGATTTGTGGCCGCGCAATCTTTCTTCTCCTTGATTTCCCCAGGGCTGTGGCATGTGGGGTTTGGGACTGGCAGGGGGTAGGTACAATTATATCATTCAGAGAGTTTCATTACCTGCTCCTCCTGCTGGCGCTGGCAACAGAGAATCATCTGCAAATATGGTAGCTGAGGCAGAACCAGGATATATGGAAAATAAAGGGACAAACTTTGACAATAGAAATCCATGGTTAGAAGGGAAAGCTATAGTGGCAGGATTGGGGAGGGGTGGGGCATGGTCCAGGGCTATTGGGAAAATATAGGGGATGAAGTGTGCCACAACAGGGAGGGGACTCAAACCCCCTCCAGGTACCTATCGGGCTGAGCAAAAAGCTCCCCAACCTGGCCCCCTCTCTGTCAACTCCCTTGCCGGCCGCTTGTGTCGTGTACGCTTGTGTCTGTGTGTGTTGTGTGCCCATGGCCGGCGCTGGGGATAGATGGGGAAAGGGAAGGGAAGAGGGAAGGGGGAGGCAGCTTTAAGGAGTGGTAGGGAAAAGGATCAGTGGGGGAAGAAAGACAAGAGGGGAACGGTGTGTTACCTGGCCATCCTGCTGCAGATGGTGATGGAGGATCTGGGAGTGTGGCTGCTGATGGGGGGTCAGGATGTGCATAAAAGGGGCTGGCGGATAGGCAGCGGCTGTGGCCGGATTGATGGGCCCTCCACTCCCCAGGGCTGAAGGCAAGTTGAAGGAGGCAGCAGGAGTTCCAGAATGAAAACCTTGTTTCTCAAAGGACTGCTGTTCAGGGATGGGGGAAAGCACAATGGAATCAGCAGGGCCATTCCTGACTACTTCTGATTCCCTATCCTTTAACACCATTCTTCACTCTTGGCAATTCATCGAACTAGATTGAAAACTCAGAGCAAGAGCCATAATTTCCACTCTCTTTTATTCTTGCATTATCTTGTACAATGTAACTACAGGCTAAAAGTGCCAATGACACTGGTTGAATTTAGCACTGCTATGCATAAAGGTAGATAGCATTCAGAACTACTTTGAGTTCTTAGAAGAAATGGAGTAGTAGTCTGAAAATTCTTGGATACTGAAGGTCTTCAAATGGACATCTCCCTGAAATCCTTGGTAAATTATAGTAAACTCTTAATTAGCTGCCATCATGTGGAAACAGTAAGAAACCAAATCCATGGATAATCTAGAAAGCCTTACTTCAGTTACTAAGGTCCTACTTTCTCATCTCTTTCTGTACTCATCCATTTCAGGAATGACAGGGGCCAAAAATCAGAGAGGATGAGGGCCAAGACAATCCCAGTCAGTTTTAGGATACTCCGAGTTGGCTACTCCTCATCTTTATATATCATTTCTACTCTTCTGTTCCATTCTAAAGAAGCAGGAACAGAGATGATAAACCTTTAGAGAAGAAATGGAGATTTTTTTAAGATCAAGTGCTCTGATCCAAGAATTTAGCTCTCAACACCTAGCTCAAGACCTACTTTGCACCATTATCACAACACACCATCTCCTCTTTCTCTACATCTGCTGAATGAGCTAAGGGACCTACCTGAGTTTTGGAGTACACAGAACCCGAAATATCTGGCACGCCTGTATTACTGGAGGTGACTGATACACCTGAGAAAGGAAGAAACAGATAGGAAGATTAACATAGCTGACTGTCCTTTTCCCCTGGTCCCTGAGTCAGTGAAGGTGGGAAGTAGAGGAAGTCAAGTTAATGGTATCTGAGGCTCTTTCAACTAGATCACTGCATGGGAAGCTTCAGTCCAGTCCCAATAAGAGCCCATGATACAAAGGCTCCCTAAGAATTAGGCTTGTTTCTGAGTATGGGTAAAAGGTGACAATCCAGCTTCCAGTGAAGCCTATATCCAAACCAGAGTTAACACAATCTCCAGGACCCTCTGTCCCAAATCCCAACAGGAATCCAATAGCTTTTAAATTAATTTAAAATCATTTCACCCTTCCACCTTCCCATCCCAATTATGTCTACCTCAACAGGCACCATACCTCTATCCAAGTACCAAGGGAACTCCTGGGCTCCAGAGCCATATGTCAAGGTGAATGACAAAACAGAAGAGGTCAACTCAGGTCTATAGCCAGTCTCCCTTACCTGACTTCCATGCTCACTCAGAAGTGGTCAGTTTCAATTTACTCACACCAATTTTCCCAGAGGCCTTGTGTCTGCTAGAGGCATAAACAGGGCTGGCATACAGATCACCATGTAGGCAATGGGCGCAGAAGCCACTGTCCACAAGGAATAGAGAATTCAAATGCCATTTACAGAGTCCCATCATCTTAGTTGCCTGTGTCAGACATCTTGTCTCACATCTTCCTGACAGGAAGTCCCTCCTACTGCTACAGTTCCAGGGTAACAAGAGAAGGATACAAGCCATTTTCTAAAGTCATCAAAACACAATGGAAGATCCCTCCACCTATCATCCTTACACATAGATCATATCCTACCCCTTAACACTTGAGGTGCTCATTCCAGACTAAGAATACAAGCCCTTCTTTACATTCAAGCCTACCTTGTTAGCTTCCAGTCATCTCAAAATGGAGGCTGTATACCCAACTGAGACCTTCCCAATAGAAAAGGTGGGTGCACCCTAGCCAGAAAAATCCCTCCCTCATACAGGTCCTGACCAGACCCGGTGCAGGAAGCTCCCATCTGATGATAAATATTTCCCTATTCCCAGGGTAGCCTCCACTCTATATCTTAAGGCACCACAGACAGGTAAAAGGGAAAAGGACAAAGAATACTGTCATTTGTTTCCTTTAAGCCCTAGGTGTTTCTCTAAGCTAAATTTGTAATGGAAACAAAATTTCTGATTCCTAAGTATGGTAGGAACCCAGTTAGAAGGACTTAAACCTAAGAGGAAATGTGTAGGAGGGTAGAATTGGTGCTAGATGGGATAAGAGTTAATTTTAGAAGGCAAACCCAAAGGCAACACTGGTTTGCCTTTACTGTTAGAGACAGCTAGCTGATACTGCTGGGGACCCCTTGGGAAATCAGGGGTCACTGACATAATAGAGTGAACGGCTAGGCTTTCCATTTGTGTGTGGGGAGAAAGGTGGGTCCTCTCCAACACCTTGTCTAGCTCTGATCAGAGGCCACCGGGAATAAGTTCCAGCTTCCCATGATAAATATCTTTTTTGGGGAGAGAGGGAGGCAGAGAGACAGAGAAAGAGGAAAACCCTCAGTCTCACAGCTATGAAATAGGGAAAGAAATTGAGGTTAACAACTAAAGGGCTCTTTAGGGAAGATACTCTTAGATTACAGATGTCATTCTCCCCAAAGGAACATAATCACACCAAGTGTGAAAAGCTGTAACAGGAGAAACAGTAAGAACATATCTCCCCTAGTATGGTGTACCTCAAGTACTTATGACTGGGAAAATGGAGTAGATCTCCATATTATATCATTTAAAGGGTCCAGTAGTCTGAAAATGATCCAAGTAGAGGAAACAGCTAGGTTTCAAGCTAGCCAAGAACAGAAAATTGGGGAGAAGAGAATGTTCAATGAATTTGACATCCTCCCTTCCCAAAGAAGGGTCTGGCTCCAAACCCAAAATGACTCCATAAAAAGAAGGCTGATTGTGTGCAAGTTGGATTGGGATGGGAGCCAAGGAGAAGACATTGAAAAACAATCTTACCCACAAACCCTTAGTTATATCCAGAAATCCATGAGGACCACTAAAGAGTCACATGTGCTTGAACAAGGGAAAGAGGTAGATTGCCCTACGTCTGACTAGAGAGGATTCATAAAAAGACCAAAACATAAGTTAGGTGGTTGTTAATGACAAAGTTATATCCGAGTCAGCACTTTGGTCTTCAAGAGGCAGGAACAGCAGTTAAGTCACTGAAAACTTTTCCCAAGCTCTGGATCCCCATCTACCTCTCTTAACATGGGTACCTCAATGCTACCCCAAATGCCTTGCCTTAGCATAGAGACAAAGAGAGGAACGAATGGAAAGGTGAACAGAGATTAAGCTTGGGAAATCAGGAGTTCCCTACAAATTTAGCTTTCCTCAATAATCAATAAACTGGGAACTGAGACTACTACCCTCTTCCTGAGAAGGCCACAATGTATGAAAAAGTTAACCAGTGGCTTCTCTGGCTGTGCTGGGGTTTGACTGACAAGATCTTCCTTCCACCCTTCCATCCCCCATATCCACAGCACAATAACAGCTCCTGTTGTCCAGAGAGACATGCACGGAAAGAACGCCAGAGTTAGCTAAAGAAATACCACAGTTTATTGAAGACTACAAATATTTGTTACAAGTTGAAACTACATGCCTTCCAGAAATCAAAAGTGACAGCGGGTGTGTGCATTACGGCTTCAGAGGCGCTGCACCGCTTGTACTCGAAATGGTTAAGACAGGGTCAGACACACGGGGGTAGGGAGGGGAGAGGGGCAGGTTCAAAAGCCCAGAAGGTATCCACCAACTCATTCCCCCAAGCCACGAAGGCCTTGGCCTCAGCTCAGCAGGCTCTCCTCAGTGGTCTGGTTTCTGAAACAAGACTTCAGTGCAAATTCACACACACACACAAAACACAGCCCCCAGCCATGGGCCAAATTAGCTCTCAGCCGTCCAGAAATGCTTGTAAGGGGGTGGATATTTTCTTCCTAAAAGGAATCAGATACATAAAAATAAATGAATTTAAGAGGTTGATGAGGGAGGGGGAATGACCAGAATCCCCTATGGGGTTGGGGGAATGGGGCTTCTGAAACCAATCACATCAGGTCTCCAAAATCTTGGGTAAGGGAAGAGAGGGAGGAGTAGCAATGCTGCCCCCACTCACTCTTGGTTTTTCTATAATCAGACAGGACCACAAAACCCCATGTATCTTGCTCTTTCACATTTCTGACCCTGGCCCAGTCAGTATCTAGAGCTAAAGTTTAGGTGATAGGGATGAGGTCACGTCAAGGAGAGGGTTTATAACCTTCCTTACACCAAGTCACACCTCTGAGGTGCTTGGGGCGGAGACTCTGCTCAACAAATGGGGACAGATGGACTTAGAACTTTGGTAAGGAGGGGAACGACGGGGCTTCCCAGAAATACTCAGCCCAAATCCACAACACTAATCCAATTCACATTACACCTTCATACCTCCACCCCACTAGCAGCTCCTGAGGTACCCATGTGCCCCATCCCTATTCTTAAAAAATCTGGGATAGTTTACCCACCTGGTTCCCAAAGAGAAGGGGAGAGCACAAAAGCTGCTGCCTCCAGATTATTCTGGAGCTGAGACTGAGCTGAAGGCTCTAAAGGACTCATAAGGAGGCAAACCCCACTCCCACCAATGCAACATTCTCCTTCCCATACACAACTGAACCTGCAAAGTCGCTGAAAAGGAAGAATAAAACTGAATGGTCCTCCCCTTGATTCAGAATCTCTGAGGGAGTTAGAAAATCAGTCAGGTGTCAGGCAGAATGTCTTCCAACCCAACATCTACTTCAGGGACCATCACCACCTCCCTGTAATCTACTTTCTTCATGGCTGAACTCAAATACATAAGTTGTTAAAGAGCTGTCTCCCCAGCACTGAGACATGCAACCAGGTTTGTGCAAAGAGAATGGCCATACAATTGAAAGAACCACAGAAGATACAACTTCTCTAGCCCACTTGCCCACTAGTTCTCACTGTATTACTATTTCACCCTCTACCCCTAAACTTAGCTCCATGTTCCCTTATCTGAGGAATAGAAACCACAGGAAAAATCTAGGCACATAAAGAAAACAGCACAGAGCCAACACAGTCTCCTGAGGACATGATCCTAGGTACAATGAACCTATCCCCCTTCAAATTTACTGGTGCCACACAAACTGCCACTTGCCTCCACTGACATCATCTCAACCAAATTTTGGGTCCCTTTGCCCAGCAGCACTGCCCCCCTGCTCCCAAGACTGCCAGCCATGCTATCTGGCAGCCAACACATGCCCTGAGCATTGCCCAGCTGCAGGCAAGTAGGCACTAGAACACAAAGCCAAACTTTCTTGGTGGTGTTGAACAGAGGCTAAGGATAACTAAAGGCCAATTGCCCAATGTCTAGCACCTATATTTATTCTTCATAGGATTCTCCAACCCTAACCATGACCCGTCCAAGACTGCCCCCCTCAGCCAAATCCCCTTGAACATCAAGACATCTGGGATCAAATTGGGCTTACCAGTGTTGTATCCATGAGATCCATACCCACTTGGTTGTTGGAAAGGGGTGGCCGATGCGTTCACACTGACATTCACACCATGCTGCTTGGAAGAGGTAGGAGCGACCTGGAAGGGAAAGGGAATGGGGCCTCAGTGACCTCTGAAGATAGTCCTGACCTTGTCCTATGGTACTAACTCATAGGAGTATATTCAATGGGGGAACTGAACTCAATTAAGGAATGTGGGATGCTCACTTTACTACCTGGATCAAAGTCTTAAGAACCTACCAGTGTTGTCAAGAATGGTCAAGTGAAGGTAAATGGGGGGAGGGAAAATCAGACTAGTAACATGTTTGTGAAAAATAATTTCTAGATGAGAATATACTCACTTATTCTACATAGAGATAAACAATCATTATCTTGTCTGATCCCACCCCAAGCTTTGGGATCAAGAATGCCTTCCCACTAACTAAGAAAGCCAGTAGTACTGGAAGAGACAGGGTGAGTGAATGCAGATCTGGAAACCTGCCCTTCAGGGAATGATGAAGGCAAGGTACTCACAGGGAATACAGCAGGCCCATACTGGAAGGTGCTGGGGAGGCCCGGGACCCCTGTGTAGTATGGCAGGCTGGTGTAACTGTAGCCAGGAGGCAGCGCCGGGTTCAGGAATGTCTGCTGTGTGGTGTGGTGAGTCTGCGTCTGATTCTGCTGGGGCTGTGCCAGGGTTGTGGCTGGGGCTGGGGATGAGGCATCTCCACGGCCGAACTTTGAGAGGTCTCCTGTGCCAAGAAAGACTAAATGTACATGGGTCCCTTCACCTCTCATGCCAATGTGGAATTGTGTATTTCCTGGGGATGACTTTTCAAAGCTGTAAAAACTCAGTAATATAAAGTAACTTATGTAGTGTCATATTTTTACTTCATGGTAAAGCTGGGATGAAAACCCAGGTCTTCTGGCTCTTTCCCAAAGTTATTCACACTAGGGCTTCTAAAGACCATGTAGAGGTTTTCCTTGATGATTTCTAGGTACCAGTGAGGAAGACAGATGCCATTCCTTCCACTTGGAATATTTACCTGCCATACTTTCTCCCGTTCCCAGCTACCAAATTTTGTATCTCTCTGACATTCCCAACTGTTCTAAACACATAGCGGGCCCTCATAAAACCACAATCATGTTCAGAAAAATTTCCTGAATGCCTACAATGTGGAAGGCACTATAGTGGGTGCTGATGGTGACTATGTACTATCTGGCACAGAGCAAAAAGTAAAAGACTCCAGGGCATCTCCCTTAAAATCCTGTACAGCTTTCTTCTACTACATTGCTAATCTATGCCCTCTTTCACAACTCTGGAAATGATCCTCCCTTATCACTGCTCTCTGGGTTATCTGCTTGCAGGTGGTTGCCAACTAGCCACGTCTCACAGAAGCTAGCTTCCTTTCTCCTCTACTGCATACACACATGTGAAAGAGCTATATCTCTATGAGAGATAAGGTGAATGAAGGACAGAATCATGAATGCTACATATGCACAACCCCTCACAGCTACAAAGCACATTCCATGTCCTCTCTGGATTCTCAGCCCTGTTGTCAGTAGGGAAAGACTCTTCCAGATAAGGACAACAAAGCTCAAAGAGATTAGGCAACTTTTCTAGATCCGCACAGCTAATGATCATTCAGACTATCAGGCAAGCATATCAAAATAATGACAGATCAGAAAAAATATAGAGACCAGGGGAAATGGATGTCTAACAGGCAACAAGACTGTCACCAAAAAAAGGGCAAGGAGAAAAGGGAAAGATGAACTAAAGTTTAAGATTAGAAAATGGAGTCACAAAGTAAGTGTGGACCAGAGTATCTTCTCAGAAAAGCCAGTGAACAGTAGAACCATAGACACAATAGGAAAAGCTGAGAAGAAGCCACAGTAACTAGTCTTTTCCATTGGAGACAAAAGTTAACATTTTATGTTTGGTCCAACCCCTTCTTGCTGCTAACAAAACACCTCAAGGGCAAGTCCCAAAAGCTCCAACACATCACATCCAGACCCATCCCAGTCCTACCAGAGTAAGGGTTGCTGGCCAGGCTACCATCCCTCCCAGTTAACGGAGTGGTAGGTGTAGGGAACGGGATGCTGTAGTAATCCTAGAAAACAAAAAAGGAGGCTGAGATTCCATGCCTTAGTCCCCATCCCAGTGATCCTTCATAGGATCGAAACAAAATGTTAGGATAATGCAATGCAGCCAGCCTCTGGTGGTGCTGGCCATAACTCACAGAAGCTCCATTTCCTCTAGCACACACTGTGCTCCCTGCCTGACTATAGGCAGAATCAGGCAAGGTCTACGGGTGTGCCCATTTAAGTTGTCCAAGTACTTAAAAGGATCCTTGATCCTGATCTTTCTCCCAGGCCTGCTGAAGTCCTCTCAAAGAGTCATGGCCAAGATAACTCTCTTGAACAAAAAGTTATGGCTCTCTGGATTTACCAGGGAGAAAGTAAGACATACCGAGTCCCAGGGCACTGAGGAATGTCAGGCAGGGATCTCAACTTGTCACATAATTTTTATTCTTATTGAATTAAGAAATCACCTCTTCCCACCAATTCCCAGCCTCTCTAAGCACCGTTTTTTTGTCATGACTTTACCCCACATACTCACCAAGGGGAATCTTGTCTGAAGCATCTGCAAGTCGTCATAACCATATACTTGTGGCTGAAAAATACAGATGTATCTGTGAGCAAAAGTTAGTCACTAGGTCCTTCCTATAACATGCTTAAATGTCCTGGTAAGGCCAGGACAAGGGGGAAAAAAAGAATCAAGAGAAATCAAAAGTCAGCTTCTAAAGAGAAATTTCATTCTATTCCCTAAACAAAAATAATTTAGATGGCCAGAAAACAACATATATGATTTCTTCCATTTTTAAAGGGGAAATAATAAAAGGCCCACAGTTAGTGGTAGATCTACAATGAAAATCTATTCATCAATTTTTTTCCCCCCTTTTCAAAATCTAGTTTAAAATCTCTCTCCTAAAAAATCTTGTCAAATAACTATAAATTCTATCACTCAGTGACCCCTCAGCTTTTATCTGCTGAGTTGGTAATAGGGGATTTTTTTGCATTTATAGGAACGTAAAAGTGCACATTAACATTCTTAAAGTCAGAAAATTGGATAGGTGAAATCTGCTAAGTTTGAAGTCAACAACCCTAGCAAAGAATCCTGAAAAATTCAATCCAAGTTTTCCCTAAAGTGAACTAAAAAGATATGGGAAGGAAAACAATTTTCTACAGAGAAATTAAGAAAGATGTCAAATTTACATTCAGACCACTAAGGAGCCACTCCAGGTGTAGATGATGGGATAGCTTATTCTGGAATGTTTTTATACCCACTCTGTAGGCAAAGTTATGAAGCAAAAGGGAAGAGAAAAGGAGGAAAGACAACCTTACTCTTTGGAGAGATATCTCCCAAATCCCACTTACCGGGTAGGCATGTAACAGCCCTGGAGCCATGATATATGGATTAGGCAACAATGGTGGGACCCCAGGAGGAAGATTGGGGGGAGCTTTTCCTGAAAGAGAAAGAGCACTTCTAATATGATAAATGACCATTCCTCTTCCTCCTTCCTACTCCCTGAAGAGGTACCACCCACCTCCCAAATAGGGCTACCTGAAGTTGTGGCGACTGAGCTTCTGGTTGAGGCGGTGACGGTGGAGTTACTGCCCAGGCTGAGGCCAAGACTACTGCCACTGTTTAGGCTAGATGAGACGCTGACCACAGGGGGAGGCGCCGAGACTGTGCTGGATGCAGTAGAGAAAGTGCTGGAGGAAGAATGGAGACTCGCCTCACTTTCAACGCTTGTGTGCTACAAATGAAACAAACAAACAAACAAAAAAAAACAAGATGGGGAGACAGAAGGCACAGACATTAGCACATAAGCAATGAACTCATCTAGTCAGAAGAGCTGGGAGATTACAAGAGTGCCCTATGCCAATACAGTGGAAAGAACATAACCTAGCAGAGGTGTGAGAGACACAGCTATTCTAGACAAGACTTGTTGCTCCAAAAAAACGGGGGAGGAAACTAACACAATTAATATGGAAACCTCATATAAGGCATCAGAGGAGCTATGCTAATTACTGTAGAAGCAAGCAAAACAGATCTTAAGATACTATTCCCAATGATGAAGAATGTTATGATGTTATACAGCCATAGCATCATGACTTCCTTTTCCTTCCTCATCCAACAGAGATCATGAGGGAGGGGAAAAAAGAATCTAATAATAACTTGGGTATATAAATTCCTTTAAGCTTCTAAATATCATTATAATCTCAATTTGAAAATAAAGAGATAGAGAAGTAAAAGGACTTATAGCCTATGGCCACACACAAAAGACATTCAACAGGAATTTTAATTCAGATTTTCTGATCACCAAATTGTTTCTGCTTTCAATATACCACAGTCTAAGCCACAGATCCGCAAAGCTGCCTTTGCCCAAGTAATCAGCCTTCACCAGACAAAGACCAGGAGAAGAGTGTAGCACTCATAAAACATTTGTCATATACCGGGACACAAGGTGCTGGGTTATTTCATCATCTGGGAAAGAGTTATCATCAGTTCAGAAATGAAGTACCCACTCAAATACAAGGATAACTGGGAACTCCATACAAAATTAGTATTGTATAATGGAAAGAACACAAGAGGTAGAATCAGAAAATCTGAGTTCAAATCAAAGTACATGAATGTCAAGGAAGAGGGATTAAATTTGTTTGTTTTGTCCTCAGAAAGCAAAACCAGACAGAAATTACAAAGCACCAAATTTAGAATTTCAGGAAAAAATTCTTAACAATTAGAACTACCTGTAAGTGGAAAAGGCCCCCCTGAGACATGTTAGGTCTCCTCTCCTTTAATGTCTTCGAACTGAAGTCAAACAACCCCCAAGCAGCTCTGCTTTAGTGGGGATTCCTTTAGAACATGGGTTAGACAAGATGCCTTGCTGAGGTCCCTTTCAATTTTCAAAATTCATATTCTCTGAAATCCTAGTTCTTCAACCACCATGACCTTGGGCAAATTACTTAACTACTTTGGGGATATGTTTCCATATCTATAAAATGAGGTTGGCTTAGAAGATGTCAATAATCCGTTCCAACTCTAAATACTATGGACCTACGATCTCAGTGTATACAGAAGAAAGAATTACCTTCAAAATTGTAAGAATGGTAAAAAGATCTTAAAGCCCAGTGAGCATTTTAAATTTAGTCAATCAATAAATGTTATATTAAATGCTTACTATGTGTGCCAGGGACTATACTAAGCACTAGGGATGCAAAAAGAGGTAAAAGACAATTCTTGATCTGAAGAAGCTGGCGATTACTTAGGCTTCCCAAACATAGTAATAGAGAGCAGTTTTATAGACTCCCAATATATTCAAATTCCAACTACAATTTAGCCCTGTTAAAGGCTCATGTTGTATACCAGCAAGCACTAGAATAGGAATCAGAAAGTCAGCTCTGCTACTAGGCAACTCAATTAACCCATCCAGTCCTCAGTCTAGTACATAGGCTAAGCTGAGTTCCAGAGTAGATCGGAAAAGGATATTTAAAAGGCAGGCCTGAAATACCCACTCAAATCCTCCTTCTCCAGGAAACCTGAGGATTCTAAAACTTCTGTATAACAGTCCAAAATGAGGTCCTATTAAAATCACTGCCTTGCCTACTTTTATTAGTATTCCTGGGCAAAGCCACCTCTGGTGGCTGCAAAATTTGATGAAATTCTGTTGTCAAAAATCTCCAAGTTTGGTTTCCATTTTAACGGTTCAGAAACAGATATAATGAATGTGCCAAAGAGAAAAGGAAGGCATTACATAATGGCTGGGAACCACTCAAGGCTACAATGACTCCCAAGGTCTCTGACGTACCTTCTACCTCTGAATCTATGACTTTATGACTTAACCTCTGAGGATCTCAGGCAACTCTCTAAGGTGAAGAAAAGATGTCAATCTGCACTGGTAAAGTGAGTTCCCTATACCAATAAAATCACAGGTTCAGTTAAAAAAAAAAAAGGGTAACAATATTTTTTGAACTTTCAGAAGCCACCAAAAGTTGTGAAAACAACTCTACCTCAAAAGCTAGGTGGTGGAATGGATAAAGAGATGGGTATGAAGTCAGGAAGACTCATTCTCCCAGGCTTCAAATCCAGCCTCAGATTTACTAGCTGTGTGACCCTGGGCAAGTCACTTAACCTATTTGCCTCAGTTTCCTCACCAGTAAAATAAGCTGGAGAAAGAAATGCAAACCACTCCAGTATCTTTGCCAAGAAAACCCCAAATGTGGTCATGAAGAGTCAGAAACTACTAAAATGACTCAAGAACTACAACAGCAACTTGTATATCCACTGCTAAGGCTCAAATGATTGGGGCACCACTCAATTACCAGCAGGGTCTATTCTCTCACCCCTCACTTCATTTGCCATCACCCTGTCACTTTTGTCCTCTTGTAGTTGAATTCTCACTGTAATTTCCTGAGCCCTTAAGAAAATTTGCAAATTTGTTATTTATCCTGCAGAAACCTTTTTAAATCAAGGAATTTGGAAAGCAAATTTATACAAACACACACCAAATTAATCTCGTATCTTAGTGTTTGGGGTTTTTTTAAACCATTTTTATGTTACAGAGCAGTTAAATGACTTGATTCAGGATCACAAAATAAGTGAGTATTAGTGGGGAATGAAGAGTTTCCTGTTAATAGGTAGTAAATATAAGGAAGTCTTGTTTCCCAACTGCAACATCAACTTATACTCACCAAAAGAGTTGATGTTGAAGTGCGCCCAGAAGATGATGATGACGAAAGTGTATTCTGTTGGGTAGATAATGTGCTAGAAAGATACAGAGAAAGTGTTTTCAGCCGAAGGACCTCAACCATCTATTTCTTCTTGGGATGCTAAATCAAGCAAGGAGCAATGGAAAAAAAGGGGCAGGTGGGAAACCAAAGGACCAGAAGGCCATCAATCCCTCTATTTCAAGTGATCAATAAAACAAAGTGATTGCTGGAACTCTTTTTTGTCTCCAAAGTTCTCAAGTCATCTGATTACAGCAAAGCTGGGGCTACAGCAACCTCTGCTAATAATAGCAACAACAACAATAATCACTGATTTACAGAATTTTAAGATTTACAAAATGTTTCATACAGACATTTCATTAAGTGAAATTCACTTAACCTTAACAAGACCATTCAGCTAGTAGACGTTTGAGGTAGAATTTGAAACCCTTCCTGACTTCTAATCAAGCATTCCATATGCCACTCAGGTAGACCTTCTGTTGAGTGTCTACAAGGACCCCAGAGGGCTACAGTGACCAGAGCATTCCCATTCACTCACCTGCTGTGTTGAGTGGTGGTAGTATTTGGAAGCTCCTCACTGTGGCTCAAGCCACCCAATGCAGATGAATGCTGATTGGCTGTGGTCAGCAAGGAAGCTGCAGATACTGTATCATTGAGAGGGGGGATGCTGGGAGCAGAGGGTGAGTCAGATTTCACCGCAGGGCCAGTAGCACCTAGGAAGAACGGGGAAAGGAAGAGAAATTACAATTTTAGGAAGTCCTGCAAGGAAAAAGTAAAGATGCGACCATCATTCAGAGTTCCCTCAACAGTCTATTTTGATTTCTATAGAAACTACTTTCTTTAAAAACTCCAAATACTTGAAGTTATTACTTTCATATCATTTAAAAAAATAATTTCTTTTCATATAATGTTCACAAGGGAACAGATAAATCATGATCTCCATTCCAAACAAAGAAACTAAGGCAAAGGGATGTTTAGCACTTGCCAAAATCAGTAAGTCAGAACAGAGGTAGCACTTAACTCTTTCCCAATTATTGGCTCAAAATTCTCTTCAGTAGATTATAATGTTATTATCTAAGGTAATGGTTTGCAGATGTTTTACAATGGAACAACCCTTTTACTTTAAACAAAACTTACACAGAACCCTTTCAATAAAAATTTTAAAATATTTATAAATGTCTACAACTATTACCAAATGATGTTTTTAAAATCTTTATTCACATGTTATTGTAAATCTATCAGCATTACAAACAGCTTTAGTGCAAAGTGTGTAAAGCCTTTACCTACTGGTGTTTTATAAATGAGAATAATATTGGATGGATTTAATAGCTTACCCTATAAAGAGAACTAAATTTTTATTTCCCCATTTATTTTATATAAGCAAAAATTTGGGAGGGGGAGACAGAGATTGTTTTGATTCACCACATTTCCACATTGAAAAAGTGCTTTCTAATTTTTAATTCACTTTCTTGGTCAATAAATGCCTTTGCAATTTTGCCAGAACTATTTTTAAAAATTTTCTATCATTAATAATACATTGTGTAATAATACATTGTGTATGAGAATCACCTGAAACACAGATTGAATACAACAGCTACATGTATATTTCTTTTATATCTGAACTGGGTTTATGGATGTTTGTTTTTATTGTCCATCTTAGTTAACATTTTCCCTTTCTTATCCTTCACGTTCTTTGATCTTGTCTAATTATTCACATTTTTTGCACAAAGCATAGTTTTTAAAAAACCATTAATGGAAATAAATTCTGATGCTTTAAATTCCTTCTGCTAAAACCAACAATCAACTGATTATGCATTGTATGTTACTATTAAGACATGCTTAAGGTCTGATTCTAAATGAACAAGAAATCTTATCCTTTTGATCCCAATGTTCTTCACTACTATCTAACGGTTTCTGTAATAATGGAACAGACACATAGTGTATACAACTGACAGAAAGCAAAGCAGATGGGTTGTCTGATTTGCTGTGTGTCTCCTGATATCTTTTTCACAGACATCCTTCTAATAGCTTTGTGGAATCCAGTTTGAAAAATGCTGATTATACAGATACTAGAACAGAGTTTATACAATAAAACAAAACACCTTTAATTAGAGAGAAAATTGGAGAACACTCACCTTCAACAGATTGTGTGGTCTGTAACTGTGTGGCCTGCACAGAGCTGAAGCCATTCTGGAGCAAGAAATAGACAGACTCGAGTAAGGGTCGGGGGGAGGGCAGATTAGCATTTGCCCAGGCTCAGCCTCTACCAACAAACTCTCTCTCCCATAATTCAGAGGAAATTTACAGGTTAATCAAAGGATTAACATTCCTCACACCCAAATAAAGGAATCTGTGGGACCCTTAGAAGGGAAGATGTATGTTCATTAGGGGACAGCACGTAATGACCCCCAATATACTAAGGAAACCCAGAGCCTTAAAAAGATGCTGGAAAGACTCACAGACCCAGACCAATGATCCTTAGGGGAAGTGTCTGTGGAAGTAATGCAGTTCAGTCAAGCCATTAATTTGGCAGCCTGCAGATCTGGCAGTCACTCCACATTTCCTCTTGCATACACTGTCCCCCCCAACTGGCCATGAGGCAAAGCCAGATGAGGTCTACTGGTATGCACCTAGCACTCTAGCAATCATATATCCCAATGAATGGGGCAGGCACTGGACTAGACACAAACCCTGCTCCATCAGCTGGGATCTTTACATTTATTCCTCCAGGGAGAATGATTCTTTGGTGCCAAGAGAACAGTCAGCTGGGCTTGGCCCAATCGCAGCAATGTGCTCTCCTTTCCTGCTTCTGCCCAGGTGCTCCCCAAGGACCCTCTGCAGCGTTTATAGCAAAGTGAAATGTTGAACCATAAGGGATTTTGTCCCCTTGTTCTCCCAACCACCTCCCAGGGGCTGCTGAACAACTTACCTTTGCCTGAGTCAGGTCTTTCTGGGGAGACGAGGAGATGGAGTTGGGGTACCGCCGAGTCTGTGTGGATCTCTGTTCATAGAGCGGGCCCTGAGCACTGTTTTGGGAGGTATAGGTTGTCGACTGAATTGGGCCGCTCTGGTAGCCAGACTCCTGACTCTGGTTGGATGAAATTGTGGATGAAGACTCACTATGTGGGATGAACAGAGAAACACACAATCAATTATGTGAGGAACAGATCAAGCTTACTAACAGACCAGGGTTGTCTGGGGCCCTATAGAGCCCTACAGGGTTAACTCAATCCCCACACAGAAATCTTGCAACACCAAGTTACCAAATCTAAATCCCTACCACCCCCTCCTTTCAACTGCCAGTATACAACATAAGCCCATAATACTAGTGGCGCAGGCAACAATATAATTCAGAAAACCTGGCTGCCAACTTTGATTAGAAGGCACAAAGGATTTGCCAAATGTAAAACTAAATAGACCTTAAATGTCACGAGTTCAAATTCCAAATTCATGTAGGAACCTCTACAACATTCAACACTAAGTATGTGTAATAAAGAGCATTTGTACAGCACTTTGTGACTTGCAAAATAACACATATTATCTCATTTGATCTTTATAACTATACAAGGTAGGTGCTATTATTATTCTTATTTTACAAATGAGGAAACTGAAGCTGAAGAAGTTTAAGTGACTTGTCCAGGGTCACATACCTATGACTTAAATTCAGGAACAGCTGAGTTTAAATCCATTCTACCAACTACAACACCAACCTGCCAAGTACTATGCTACAGTCTGTATTACAAATTTCCTGACAATAGTCATCCAGCTGAAATTTAGCCCCCCTCTCATTTATACCCATTTGGTCCTAATTCTGCCAAGCAACAGCATTCTCAATATCAAACCACATCCTGTTCTCTCAATAGCTAAGTAACCAGAGAGAGAGAGAGAGACAAAATATCCATTTTGCCTCTCTGTTCCTTTAGCAGACAAGTTATTCTTGATCTTTAATTTTTTCCCATTTTAAGAGAAAAGAAAAAGCCATGAAAAGAATCTGAATGGGAATAGTGCTATCAATATGGGTACCCCAATGAACATTTGCATTTGAGTACTAAACAATGGATTCATCCTCTGTTACTCAATTTAAGCAAATTTAACTCCAGGACCAATTCTTGGGGGACTCCATTAATTCAACAAACATCTGCTAATATAACTATAAAGGTCACTGAAAAAGTGCAGGAGTCTCATATTGCCTAATACTTTATTCAACTTCATTCCTCACTTTAAGCCTTCAAAATTTAATAGGCAAGTTATTAGTAATTACTTGGGGAGGGAATCTTTTCACATTTATAGAGTGAATGGCTAGGAGTGGACAAAATCAAATAACTCCGAGGTTTTCTGTTACATATGTTAACCACTCTCCTTGAGGGTCATGAAAAGAGCCAAAAAGGAATCTATGGCTATTCATTAGTTATCCCTCACTCTAACAATATGACCCAACTCTTTTTCCAGATTTCTTGGTTCACACATCTTTTATATTACTTACATTATGCAACTGTACTCACACCTCTCCATAATTACCATGTACCTTACATTAGTCCCCTCCCCAACACATACACATACACTTAAGTGGGGAAGGGAAAAAGCATTTAGTATAATACCTACTATCCAACAGGCACTGTACAAAGAACCTTTTACTTATATTACCTCACTTGATCTTCAATAACAATCCTGCAAGGTAGATGCTGTTATTGTCTAGATTTTATTACAGCCAAGGAAACTGAGGCAAAGGGACCTGCCCAGGGTCACACAGTACATGTCTTAAGTCTGGATCTGAACTCAGGTCTTCATGATTTCAGGTGCAAGAGTTCTATCCCGTGTACCACAAGCTGACTCCAAAAGGTCAATGACAGCAAGTTTTTCAGGTGTTATTGAAGTAACATGTCACCTGCATTAAGTCTGAAGATTTAATGGAGGGGCCAAAAAGGCATATACTACTACTCCTTTAAAGGAAATGACAGACGATCCTGACAGTGTTGATCTAAAGGACCACCAAACACAAGAATATCAACAATTAAAATATAATTCTAAGATCTGAAAAAAAAAAAAAATCTACCTTCAATTTCTCCTCCCCTACCTAAAATAAATATAAGCTAGTTTTGGATCAACACAGTCTCCAAGTGAGGTGAACTTAAACCACAAAACAGAAGGCAGCTCTGACTTGTACCTTGCAGTGCTGGTATAGAGACTGCTTGGAGTCTGACTTGAGGAGGCGCTCGTGGTAGGAGTGGACTCATACTCTGAGAGGACAGGCTCTGACCCAAACTGTAATGCCCCAAACTGCAGGTTTAGCCCTGAGATATCTGCTGAGCCAGGCATCTCCACTGCCAGAGCAGGAATCTGTAGAAAAGAGACAACAGGAAGGAAACTGTGAATTTTAATGAAATCTTTAAACAGGCTCATGAAGTTATACTACTTTACAACTTTTGAAGATTTCACTGTCACATATTACTAACTAAAATAGATATATAACTAAAGTGGTCCAACAATTTTAGGAAATACTTTGGAACTGATAACCAAATAATTAAAATATTCCATACCCTTCCATCCAAGGACAAAGATGAAGATGACAATAGCTAGCTAACATGTTTATATAGCTCTTTAAACGTTATCTCATTTGATCCTAACCATAATTCTGAGAGACTGACACTATTATCATCCCCATTTTTCAGATGAAAATGAGGCTTTCAGAGATTAAGTAATCTGCCCAAGTACTGTCCGAGATCAGATTTAAACTCAAATCTTTCTGATTCTTTATTCTAGTGCTCTGTTCACTACACTCCCAGGTAGCTCCCAAGAGTCAGCATTTTTTGTACTGTCAAAGGAATTGGAATCAAAGTAAATGCTTATCAACTGGGGAACGGCTAAATAAATTATAGCACACAAACATGTGCTGCAAATAAGCAATGTATACGAAGAATATTGATAATTTTGGGGAGCCTTATATGAACTAATACAAAATGAAGTAAACAGAAACAGGAAAACAATTTACACAAGGATAGTAATATTGTAAATGAAGGAACTCCAAAGTGAATGCTGGAAAATGATGATAACCAAGCTTGGCTCCTAAGAAGAGATAAAAGAATGCCATTCCCTCTCTTCTTTGCAAAATTGGAGACCATGGCTATGGAGTACTGTATCTAATTTCAGAATATGCTGATGTGTTTAGAATTTTTCTGAATTATTTTTCTCTTCTTTTTAGTTAAAAAGGATGGCTCTCTGAAAGGGGTGGAGGGAGGGAAGATACATTGAGAAATAAGGTGATGTGAAAAAATTGATAAAAAATTTAAATAAAAAATATTAAATGACTGCAACAAGTTAGGGGTGTAACTAACTCCCCTATGACTTTGAACATGACTTATCTTAAGTTAGTGCCTCCATCTATCCTGAGAAGCCCTCACAAAACTATTCCAGGTTCCACAGCCCAAAGTACAAAGAGATCAAGTACCTTCGAAGTCAAGGAGGCCTTTTTCTTTTGCTGCTTCAGTTTCTGCTGAGCTGGCTGGGGGCTGGAGGACTGGTTGTCTGAAGACCCCGGGGACATCTGCGGAGCCGAGGTGGACTTGCTCGGCAACGGAGAGGAAGGGGCCGGAGGTGCAGCTGTAGAAGTGGTCACTGCAGGTGGCTTTTCCTGCAGGAACACCTCCATCATGGCTGAAGATGGGGTGAAGGCCTGGCGCTTTGTGAATGGGCTGTGGACTGCTGAATCTGTTGGGTTCTTCAAATCTGTTGGAGAAAAATAGATGTATATGTATGAGACCAAGCAAAGGGTATAGAATGAACTCTGAGAAAACTCTGGTCTAAAGTCCTAGATTATGCATAAGGGGTAGTATTCTCTCAATGCATACCAAGAGGCTAGCTTCATTCTGATTGGCACCATCACCATTCTAGGGCAGAGATATAAAACAGAGAAGCTCCTTGGGGCTGATTCTTTTGTCAAAGTCATTAAAAAGCCCTATCCCTGGTTCTGAACTCTCCAGAGTTGGAAATATCTGCTTTTCACAATCAACCCAGGTGAACCAGAAGAAACTGTGTGAAATCTCCTGGTCAATGCAAGGCCTCCAGACCAGGATATAGGAACCCATTCAATCAGATAAGAATTAAGATTTATAGCCTCATAAATCCTGTGATTCCCCAACTGCCCGGACTCAATCTATCTGGCCAAGGGAAACTAATGTGGGAAATGAGTCATTTGGCTGCCCCTTTCATCACCCCTTTCATCATCATACATCTCTACCTACCCACTAGGAGCAACATTCCAAAGATAAGGACTATGACCTCCTGTCTTCCCTTACCATACTGCACCAGCGATGGGGATTGTGTTGTAGAGCCCATGTCCCAAGAGGAAGTGGTGGTGCTCCCACCCGACTGAGAGTGCTGAGCTGCCAACTGGGCCAAAGCCTGGGCTGTCTTGAACTGCTCCAAGAATTGGGAGCCTGTGGTGCTACCACCTTTAGCTTCGCCGACATCACCAAACCCCTTTCCTAGCATGCTCACCTGCAGATCAAGACAGAATCACAGAATTTCACTAAGGAATTGACATGGAATTACTAGCTTGGAGTGACATAGGCCAGATGAGTCAAGCCTATATTATACCTTCGTACCTCCTGCAGGGAAAAAATGTCAATGGCTGTTTTTATAAAACAACCAATTTGATTATCCATGACAATGAGGCACAAGAAAACCACAAATAACTGAAATATAGATAACCCAAAGTATTATTGTAGCCAATAATGCAAGACTCATTTCCGGCTCTAGCTTTTCCACAGGAAGCCAAAGGACATTGTGGGAGTTTCTCCTCTCTGCCCATAAGTAGATAAGATGAAGGGATGAAGCCAGAACAGGTTTTCACAAACCCTACACTGGATAAGTCAAATCTTATGGCTTCAGTAGCAGATTATCAGGTTTATGCCTTATCTGAGTTTTAAAAACAGAATAAATGACCAAGTCCAAGTTCTATCAGCTGTCCAAGCTTACACTTCAGAGTTTATTTGTTGCCATGTCACCAATCTGTGAATGAAAGAACTAACCTAATGATTATTGACAGATAAAACTGCCTCCAACCCATTCCAGATCAAGTTCTTATTTGTTCTAGAAGATCTCCAAAGAGGAAAATTTATTCCAATCTTCCTTTAGCGCTTATTCACCACATAATAATGCCAGCAGTCTTCCTCGCACCTAAAATTTATCAGACTGCAGCTCAGGTACAACTTCTCTTATTTTACCTCAATCTCTATCTCTACCAGGAATAGCAAGAAGTTACAGGAATTCTAGTCAGTTACAGGATTACAGGAGACAATCTCACATCTCTAATGAGTTATAAAGAACTCATCTATCAAGAGTGGGGAACCTGTGGACTCGAGGTTACATGCAGCCTTCTAGGTCCTTGTGTGCAGCCTTTTAACTGAGTTCAAATTTACAAAACAAATCCTTTTATTAAGGGGATTTGTTCTATGAAGTTTTGATTCAGTTAAAGGGTGGCACTTGAGGACCAAGAGGGACACATGTGGCCTCATGGCTGCAGGTTCCCCACCCCCATACTAGACAAATACTCCATAATATTTCATTATCCAACATGCCATATCACAATTAAGTGAAAATATTAGAATTCTAAAGTGATATGCCAATGCTGAAATGTAGTTTATAAGAAATCAATATAATTCAATCAATATTTGAGCCCCTCACTATGAGGTCCTGGTGGAAATCTAAAATAATAATAGATAAAAGCATTTTAAGATTTTAAGCTGGAATGGATCTAGTTCAACCCCCTCATTTTGCAAATGAGGAAAATCAGGTCTGGAGAACTGAACCAAGTTGCCCCAGGTCAAACAAATAATAAGAAGCAACACCAGGATTCCAACTTAACCACATCACATGTTGAACTCAAGGAGTTGATAATCCAATTATGAATTAAACTAATGGTTCTTATCTCTAGGAGGCTATGCAGTATGAAGTAATATGTAGAAATATTTCATAACCTGAACAAGGGAGGGAATCAAGCAAAATATCCTTAACCTAATACAAAACATATAACAGGATATAACGGTGAGATTGTAGTAAAGAGAAATAACATAGGTTAATACCATTAGGTATTTCTCTAGCATCGTATCTTTGACAACAAGAAACCTAAACTCTTTAGGATCAAAATGTAACCAACAGTCTCGATTCCAGATGCACTAGGGTTCAGGCTCCAAATGCATTTCACAGCTCTAGTAAATTAAAGGCTTCATTATTCTAAGATTTAGTGTGTAAGAACAAGATTATTTGATTTTGAATAAGATTCAACCATGTCCAGGATAACATCTTTCCCTCCAAAACATGCTCTTGAATGAAGTCTACCCCCATTCTGGAAAGAGTATTAGGAGTCGGAAGAACTGGACTCTAGCCGTAGTTGTAACTCTTAACTAGCTTTGTGACCTTGGGCAAGACACTAAACTTTGCTTCCATCTGACTATCTCTAAAATGAAGGGGAAGGACTAGATAATTGCCAATGTACCTTTCAGCAAGAAGATTCTTTAAATCTTAATTTTCCTCACTCAGACTTCCAGAATCATTTGTCTCAAGGTGCAATGAACTTAACAAGAACAGCAAATGTTTCGGTCTCTAGCTAGCACAAGGTATCATATTGTACTTTGGTTCAATTTAACTACCTTGGATTTTTGAACCAAGCCATGTGGTACACAGTGCTGTAAGTAGAAGGATGTGATTTATGGAAGCAATGAAATTTCTGCCTCCATCATGAAAAAAGAAAGATTGTCTATCAAACATTGTAATCTTGTCAACATCATAAAGTAAAAAAGTTTTTCAGAGTTGGATTTGAAGCAACCCTTTTCTCCTTGAAGTATTTAATACTATGTTAACTCTTTCAAACTTCAGGACCCTATTTGACCAGAGACCAACCTTTTACCTATAGCTAGTTCTACTCCACAATTTCTATATCTGAGTCATAGAAAAACAGACACTAGAAACATCTTAACTTCTGACTACTTCCTGAAGGAGATGGGACAGGAATGGGTGAAGGGCTTCCCTTACGTACCATGCTGTGATGGGAGAAGGTACTTCCTGATGCAGGCTGTGATATGGTGCTCTGCTTTGAGTTACTGAACACCAGAGGCTGGGCCAGGGAAGGAGCCTGAGATGGATCCAGACTGGTTGATTCATTCTCCATCGAAGAAGGTGTCTTCCCTAGTAACACAGCAAGGTCGATCCTAGTAAAGAGAACAGCATTTGAAGAACAAAGGTAAAAACTTCCAAGCATTCCATAATACCTTGATTCAGTTATAGCATCACAAGTGCTGAAAGGCAAATTAGATGACAAAACCTAAAGTTTATCTTCTTCTATGGGGAATCCAACATAGAGGCAACCCTGAGCAGCCAGTATGCTAAGTAAATACAAATAATATATTTAATATGTAATATAACTGTATCCAAATGGCAGTTTGAAAGAACTCTACTAATTTGCCAGATATAATGAATGCTAAGGTTTTTTAAAGCTTTGTTTTAGCATAAATTTGAAAATTTAGTATCTTAAGTCTTGGTTTGATAAGGTAATTTGACAATTAGGGATGAATTTGCTAAAATTTAGGAACTTCATCCAAAAGTTTGAAACCTGAATACATCTCAACAACATATAAAAATCTAAAACATGCATTTGATACAAAGCATCTTAGAAGAGTCTTTCAAAAATTTAAGTTTTATACCACTTTGAAAGCCATTCTGATAACTAACACCTCATATTTGTCTTCATCTCTGGAAAGTCATTACAAATGGAAGAACAGAACACCAAATTCAACAGCTGAAAGGGTAGGTTCAAGAACCAATGAGAAGTGCTGAACAGAAGTGCCACTCTAAAACCAACTTCAGGATCTGATGGTTTGACCTTGACTATTCTGGAGGATAGGGAAAGACAGTGGTCATTCAATACCCAATGAGGACCTAAATCTTAGTAGACTGACCAGACCAAAATCAGCAATGCAAAGTAAGTGGATAGCCTACTGAATTTTCAAAATTCAAAAGTGGATGGGAAAATCTTCACTTAACTCCCAATAAATTGTATTTACTTTGAAAGAAATTAAGTTTATGGTAGGCCTTACTTAATGGCAGAAATATTAAAAGTTAAACTAGATTAAAAGCAGCACAACTACCAAAGAAAATCAGAAAGCATGGAAAAATTAGGAAATGCCATGTGTAAAAGGTAGAAAATGAATAAGCTATGCTTTAAAGGGAATGATGGATTTCAAAAGGTATACATGAGGAAGGAGAACATTCCTTGCAGTCAGTCTGTACAAAAGCACAGACAACTGGAGATACATAATTATGTAAGGAAAACAGCAAAGAGACATATTTATCGGAGAATTGAGGTGGATCTAAGGCTAGGATTAACATCTGAACGAAAGCTAGTGATTTTGTTTTATAGGACTAATTAACAATCACTTAACACAGCTTAATTAGAGATTCTTAAAAGTAAAGGAAAAAATAGAGGCTTGTTCAAAATTCATCCCCACAGTCACCTCAGACATATTAAGATAAAATTTATTATACAATTTTCTTACCTCTGACCAGCAGTGATTGTCACATTTTCAGCAGGCAGAGGCACTGAAGACACATTAGAGGCAGTGAAGATCTTGGTCTCGGAAAGCTGGAACACAGAGAAAGGAATGAATCACTACCAGTTCCAAGTAGGACATATTCAAAGAGATGCAATTTAGCCTCAAAAAAGAAAGAAGCCTGTGCTGTCTAGACTCTTGATAAACTTATTTCTTCAACAGATTTGAGGTAACTTTGTTCTGGAATTACGGAGAATGGATTTAGACAGATATGCCTCTTCCACCTATATATATTTTTACTTTGATTTTATTCATAATTAATGTGAAGTCGGGAAACCCAACAGAACTAATGATCAAAGGTTCACAAGACCATAGATTTAAGAGTTTCAAGGGGGGGATACAGATGCATCTAATCCAACAGAAGATTAAACTGGGACTGAGAGATAAACTGAGAAGTGAAACCACAAAGACAGTAAGCAGCAAAACTGGGATCCAGAGTCAAGTCCTTGTGACTATGAACCCAGCGCTCTTTTCACTTTATCACACTGATCCCTCCATAAATCCAAACAAGTAAAAGAACAATAATATCTATAACTGAGGGTTTCGGCTTTTTTCATTATGAAAACTTCTTTTAGAAATAAGAGATTTAATCAAAGGGGTAGAAATCACTTTTTCAATATGATTGAACCAAGTATCCCATGCCTCTGAAAGACTTAGGAGAATTTATTTAAATGTTCAAGCTAGTCTGCTCAGGTGACAGTCTCTGTCTGATGTTCAATATACTTTGAAGAAAATACTTTACGTCTGGCAACAAGTATTAAGGAAGGTATTTGACATTGCCTTTCCGTGGCCATTGTCACCCACAGTGAAAACTTCACAAAGAACAGGAACATGAGCAAAAACTACCAACAAAACAGGGACTTTACTTAGAAATCAACCCTGAGGTTCAAAGCACGAAATTTTCAGTTCAGAGCAGAGATATAGTTATTCCAACACAGGTAGCATTTATCTAAGTGACCCTAGAGTTCTTTTATATGTAATTCCAAGTGGGGAAGTAGTATGCTAATGAAATCTAGCAACGTTAAGATCAACCAGATTTTACGATTGAGGGTAAGGATTCATTATCATCCATCCTACTACTTCCTTTGCATCTCAAACATAGCCTATTATGGAATTATTCAAGGAGTAAGTGCTTAAAAGTGACTATAAAATGAAAGTCATTATGACCTCATTCATGAGTGCTGGTTATACTGGGTCTCAGCAGTTGTTACATAACTTAATACCACCAGAGTTCCACTTCCAACATAATCCCCAGGACCTGTCACTTGCATGGCAATAAGTCTTATAGTAAGCTGTCATAACTATGCATATATATATATATATATATATATATATATATATATATATGTGTGTGTGTGTATATATATATATATAAAATATGTATATTTATACACACACATATGCATATACACACACAAATATACACATACATATATTTTATATATATTTATATGTATATGTAGCTTCAAGGCATAATTATGCGATAGAACTTATATCTACGTAGCCCTCCTTAAATCCTAGAACTTGTATCTATGTAGCCCTCCTCATATCCCTCCCACCCTCAATGTGCCCTCTTTGAATCTTACTTATCCCTGGGAATATCTTCACTTGCCACCTGAAATGGTCATGGGTCAACATCTCACAGTTGTCCATAGGTTGCTATGACCTGATTTAGACCATCAATGGTAAGAAATGAAGGCCTGGTCAACTCCTACCCCTGAGCATTCAGTTTAGGAGGACTTTAGGGAGCACTTACATCTTCATTCCAATCTTCTGTACCCCATTCCTCTGTCGCAGTCCTCCATGCACCTAGGAATAAAACAAAAAATTGAGAAGAGACTTAAAACACTTTGAGGTAAGACATACTTCAGAAACAATTCTAATATGTTTTGCAGGCAAAAAAGTGATGGGGATCTACTGGTCAGAAAAGATTCTCAAGCACAAAATCATGGAACAGACCCTCCCAAAGTGGCATCTCTGAATACAAGATTTTACTGTGGTTATGGCTTCACATTCATCACAACTGCCTTCTACAATCAGTTCAGCAGCAGTCACAAAAAACAACCCCACCTCCCACAGGGCAACATCCTTTACAGCACTCAGCCCTCTGGTCTGGCAGAAATTACCAGGTCATATA
Organism: Notamacropus eugenii; assembly: GCF_028372415.1. NCBI lineage: Eukaryota > Metazoa > Chordata > Mammalia > Diprotodontia > Macropodidae > Notamacropus > Notamacropus eugenii. Next base: position 378,150,363 of record NC_092873.1, on the reverse strand, counting down.
GTAGGATGGTAAACGGCAACATAAACAAGAGCATGCAACTGAGTTTACTTAACTGGGATAAAAAAAAAAACAAAAAACATAAGGTGATCTGAAGAGGGATGGTAACACTGATTTAACAGAACAGATGGACCCAGTAAAAAATGGTTTTTGATGATGGTTGATGACAAAGCAGTGAAGGAAGGATGGGAATCTAAATCTAGAGCAGTTAAGTAGAAGGTAGTGTATTGTAGTAAAATGTGTTGGACTTGAGAGTCAGAAGAGACCTGAGTTTACTATATCCTAGTTCCAAAACTTACTGTGACACCTCACTGAGGTTTCAGTTTTCTCATCTGTAAAATGGGGATCTTACTTTAGATTAACTCTTTCACAGTGTTGTGCTGAAGAAAAAAGCTTTGTTAACTTTAAAGCCCTATTGAAAAGTGAGCAATTATTATCTGCCATTTACTTAATTTCAAAGTAAGGACATATCCAAAATTGGCTCGACCAGATACTAAAAAACAAGATCTGATCCCTCTCAAAAGCCACAGTGTGGAAAGGTATATAACACCAAAGTCAGGACTATAGGACACAACCTCAAACTCCTTCAATCAGAACAGATTTATCTATTGGGGGTGGGAGTGGGGGGAAGAGAGGGTTGGAGACAAGGAAAACAGGTATACTGCAAATAGCTTTTATTCCGTGGTTCTAATTATTTTTCTCTCAGTTCAATCTGGGAACCACTGGCTCCATTTCATATACTGGTGCTTTCCTAAGACTCAAACTTATCCTCATCTAATTCAAAAAACAAACTCTGGTCTACTACAGTTTGGACTAATGGGGTCTATGAGAGAAAAGACTAAAACACAAGAAAGTCTATTCTATATTCCTTATCTCTAATTCTATATCTCTATCATCTTCTAAGACTTCAATCTATTCTCAGAAGATCTGGGGGTGGGGGTGAAATTAGGTGAATTTCTGCTCTACTCTAAGACTTTCTTCAGCAATTAATGAATCATATGGTACCTGCCTGGTAAGAGCAGGAAGAACTTCCTCATTCTTTTCAAGGCCAGTTTTCAGAGCACCTCCCTAACTAACACAACAGTTAGATTTCTCACAAAAGAGAAAGATTCTTGATGGAACCAAGACAGAATTTAAGCCTATAGGCTCATATATATTTTAGTCCCTGAAAAGCATTCATGTGACACTTGCAACCTCCAAGTTTCACCTCACATTCTACAATACTAAAAAATTTGTTCCTTCCAACAGGAAGCTATGTTTGGCACAATGATTTTTTTTTTTTTAGCAACATCTTAAAACTCTCCAACAGGAGACCAGACATTCTTCAATCTGAGCAGAGGTCCAACTCTCATCTACTCAAGCAGTAAACTATTCTTCCTCTGGAAACACAATTTCCTCCTTCCTTCCACCTCCTTCTTCTCCTGCAAATTTCTAACTCCAACCTGGGTCAAGCCAAAATGAGACTAGCTGGATGAAAATATCCTGGTTACTCTGGTGAGGAGGGAAGAATACAGGACCCTGACTGATACTGCTTCACATGAACTCCAAGGTCATAGATGAGGGTGAGTTTAGAAGACAACTGTGTGGCGAGGACTAAGGGACAGTGGGAGTTGAAATGCTTTTGATGACAAAAAAATGGTTTCCTTCCCATCAACACAAAACACAGAAAGCAAACATCAAATATTCACTAAATGAAAAACATCTGAGAAATAGACAGATGGAAACAGCAAGAAATAAGAGTGACATATCCACAGATATTTCAGTTTATAAAAAGCTATAAAAATAATATCCGGGGCAGTTAGGCGCCTGGATGTATCATACCAGGAGCAGTCTCAAATTTTCGGGGATAATTTGACCCCTCAACCCCCATGAAATCAAGTCCTGAAACAAAAAAGAAAAGAAAAAACAACCAGTGAAATTTTGCTTATGAATGAGAACGTCTGCCCCCAGTACACAACTCCCACTGTACCTGTGGATATTTGGGGGTAGATATTTTCCCCTAATTTTAAATTAAGAAAGGATGCTGGAAGTTGCTTTTATGGAAACACAAAAATGGATCATGCATGAAAGTATGTTCATATCATGAATTAACAATGATGGAAATGCATGAACCTATACCTGGAGCTTTAACACTAATAGGATGATGGATGGTACATTACACACAATTTCATTCAGCCACAAATCATAGGATCTCAAACTCTAGTTTCCCAAGTCAGCGCCCCACCCCCCCCACTTTAGCAGATAGAAAAATAGTCCCCAATCAACCAGTTTCTTGATGAAGATATACTTATTGTTTATAATCTAAAACTGGGATCCTGAATTTGAGTCTTCTAAGTGAAAGCAAATTCCTATAAGCCTGCCCTTTGCTCTGTCAATCAAGACAGATTAAGACCAACAGGTTAAATATCAAAATAGTGATCAAAAACATTAACTTCAACATTCATATTAAAAAGGCCCAAACCAGCCCCTCTACTTCCCAAACGAACCAGAAGAATGAAGAGTTGGTTACCCAAAAGTTGTCTGCTCCACAACATGGGAGTTAAAATAGTAAAAGGACATTTGATGGCAGAATGGTCAGACGTAAGGGAAATTCTAAGTAACTATCTGGCCAATAACAACTTCAGCCTCCACTCAATGGGGCAAAGTGGACTTATAGGAGGTAACAGCTGAGTGCATGGAAACAGCAGGGAATAATTAAAGGAATATCTTTTGGATGAGAACTTTAGATCATGCCAAGAAGCCCCCAAAATGCTGGAGATTAATTAGATCTGAAGGGAATAGTAACAAATTTGTGATCTTTCAAGATGCTAGAATCCAAACATCCCTCATGACTAGAGAAATAACAGCAGGGTTTCCTGATGTTGAACAACTATTCAACCAGGTAGAGGATATCTTCAAAAGTCGAAGGAGAACAAGGAGCCCAGATTATATTTAAAACAACACACACACATCTTAAAAACTAAATAAAACAAAAACATCTTGTTAAATAAAACTAACATCTTGTTAGTGCCATACAAACAGCATCTGCTTTTATACATATATCCACTCTGCAGGGAGGTACCAAAGCTGGCTCAGTAAAGCATACACGTACCCTAGGTATAGTCCCATAATGCTCCACCACCCAAGAGCATCTGAAGAGAACTGGGAGTGCTGAGGAACTCTTTCTCACCTAACTATCTCTATCAGACTCCCTAAAAGAGAAGGGAGTGAAGGGTTTTTCTGCCTGGGTGATAGAAAGCAAACTGGCAGTAGAGCTTTGGATTACGGTACTTTGCCCTTCAGTAGACAGTAGTTTAAATATGCCCTTCACTCTTCTCAAAGAAATGTCCCAATGAATACTTTAATGCATTTTAGAAATCTACATGGTGAATTCTAGAACCACTCGTATCACTTCTCCCAAAATATTTTTTTCCATATCTCTCTGTAACCCAAAAAGATTAGTGCCCCAGATTCCGAAGGGGAATAAGAGAACAAAAAAACTCACTCGTCCCATCATCTGGTTCAAAACTGCCAGTATTGTTCCATGTGTTGCCACTACTATTGCCATAGTTTTCATCGGTGTTGGTTGGCTCTGCATAATCAGCTGGGTTAAAGGTTCTAAAATAGAAAAGACTTAAGATATTCTCCAATCTCTTAAGAACTTCCACCAAATAGCATTACAATGAAGACAGTGAGACTTCTGAACCCTGTCCCCAATTCCTGCAATAGAAGGGCCTCACTTTATAAAACCCACTTGCTATCTGTTTTCTCACTGGCCTGCACAACGTTTCACAGTAAAGCCTCAACTTCACACTTACTGCCTACTTAAACTAATATATCACTATCCATCACAAAACTCCTATGGGATTTCAGGGAAGTAGCAAACATCTGCATTCAACTGAAGCTGCCAAGAAGGATGACAAGGAACAATCTAAGCAGCAAACACTTTTTTAAGCAAAGAAGTAGCAGGTCACATGTCCTTTCTCTTATTCATCTCAGGAATGCCCTTTGTGGGAATTGGGGTATAACCAGGAAGGAATATCTTCTGGTCTTATCTTGGGATTTCAATTACTAGTCGAACCTAGAATGGGACGGTGTATATTTAATTGCTTTGAGACATTATAGTATCTTAATCATTAAGGTGACACCTAAAAGAAAAGAAAATAGGAATAACTTATTTTCTGAACTCCTAGTCAATAAAACTTACCCCATGCCTTGGGCAGAAAACCGTCCTCCCCTCCTACCAGAGCCACCTAGAAATAAAATGAGAAAAAGTTTTAAAACATATAATCACACCATACAACCTACTGAGGCAGCCTTGGAATAATAGATGCTAAATGGATAGTTTAGTAAAAAATACTCTCACTACAGTTTCATGAAGAGTATCAGTTAATATGAGTCAGTCATTACTAATGACAAAGATCTCCTCTCCTGTCTAATCTATTAGATATTCATTTAAGTGCATCAATACCCACTACAAAATCTGCTTTGACTATATCCGTCACCCAACCCAACAACCCTCAGTTCTTACAAAGAACTTCAAAAATGATGGCAAAGAGATCTCATCTTGTATCTTTTAAAAAAGAATTAAATAAGACAAACTCCTTTGGGGAAAAAAAAAAACTCTGCAAAATAAATTTTTTGCCCCCAACCTAGCAAGATGCACACCTCTGCCTCGTCCACGGCCCCTTCGGCCTCTTTCTGTGCCTCTTCCAGATGGGCCTCCAGTCTTAGCACCATCCAGTCCATTTTCCTGACCTCGAACTAAAATATAAAGATGCATAAACAAGTAATTACAATAGGGTCAACAGGACATATTCAGTGTAAGAGAAAGTTAACTCGACTATGAAAACGATCTTAATTTCTAGGGTATTTGGGGAAAGGTGGGTGGTCTATACATCTACACTGGCTATAAACAAAAAACAGTCCCCAGTCCCACTGACAGAAAAGCTTTGGGTTAAATCATTCCTACAAGTGATTATGGGATGGTTACAGGAGAATTTGGCCACACAGACAGAAAAGAATTTATTCGAGGGAGACTAAAATCTTCATAAAAGGAAGGGTGATTAAGAGAAAAGAGGACTGATTTAAGACTTGAATCCTCCCCTGGAAGGCCTTTCCTATGTCCCTCAAGACTAAAAAATCTTAATACTAACTAACATTAATTATTAAGATTTGCAAAGCATTTTACATATATTAACTTATTTGATCCTCACAACCTAATAGGTTCTAAAGGTAGGTATTCTCTCCATTTTACAGAGGGGGAAACTAAGGTTTAAATAGGTTGTTCATTGTTCCAGGGCTACTAAATATAAGAGATAGGTACTGAACTCAGGTTTTCCTGATTCCAAGTTCAGCACTCTATCCACTATGCCATGCTGCCTTGATAACTCAGTAGGTTTGATAAATCCACATGCATACACTCTCGTCCACGACTGGCGCCTCTTCCCCGTCTAGGTGGTCCACCACGTCGCCTGCTATAATCCCTATCTCGGTCTCGATTCTCTTTGCCTTCTTCATTGGATTCCATCTGTCCACCATCCTTCTGTCCCGAGACGCCCTTCTTTTTCCCAACCATTTCCCAGGAATGCTTTAAAAAAAAAGGGGGGTGGAATAGGAAAGAAGTTACTAGTCTGCAGAGGACAGACAGTTCATAAGACATCTTAGGACCATGCCTGAGAAGGCTAAGCATTTTCCCATCTTCTCTTCTCAATTGCAAGCTCTAGGTTATTGCCCCATGTACCATACTCCATACAGACGAAAGCCATAAACAAAGTCAGAAATATGTCAAGTTACAGACCAATAATCTGTAAGTATAGTTCTTCCTATAGGGAAAGAATCTACAGTTTCTAGTCAGCTAAGACCACTTCCAAGATCATTTTCAAGATGTGTCCATCTAAGAAGCTTGAGTGATTAACCAAAAGACCTTACTTGTCCTCATCTCTCATGTTTGTTTATTTTGAACTGAGCATCAACTGTCTCTGAGTTGTTATCCCCCTACAAAAGAACACATACCCTAGTCTAACCAACTGAAACAAAAAGTAAACTAAAAGCTTAACTTGAAAATGTTTATTTTGTTTTGCTTTTTATGCCACTAACTTCAATTTTTAAAGTAAATTTTATTGCTGCCTTTTGTTGTCATTATCAGTCATTTCTGGAAATATTTCCCTTTCCCACTGAATGTCACTGAATTTTTCCTAATAATAAAGAATAATTGAAGCAAAAACTCCTGATTCAGAGACTACACCTGACAACATATGTAACATTCTACCTTCATAGAACGTACCTCTCAAGAGAAGGGAGAAATATATTTCATTATTTGTTTTAAAGGTCCATTATTAATTTTTTAATTACTTAAATGAACTCTGGAATTCAACATTTACATAGTTGTAGGAAGTGTATATATTCTTCTGGTTCTGCTTATTTCACACAAATCTTCCCAAGTTTCTCTCAACTCCTCATAACTGTCATTCCTTTCTGCACAACAAATTTTTGTTACATTCATCTACTGCAGTTTATTTGGCAATTTCCCCAATCAATGGATACCTCCGTTTCCAGTTCTTTGCTAAATCCAAAAAGAACAAAAAAACAAACAAAAAAACCCCACCACCAGAATATTTTGGGATACATTGGATTGTTGTTCTATCTCATTTCTTTCAGGTCAATGCCCAACCATAAAATTGCTAGGGCCAAGGGTATAAATAATTTATTCACTTTTCTTTCTTTTTCCTCAGCTAAGGACACTAATTCAGCTTCTAGGTCAAAGGTATTTTATCAAAGAAAGAAATTTAGATTTGAAGAAAAGACTTACAGCTAAGAAAATCAGCTGACTGATTTTATAAACACACACCTCAGAGAAAGTAAACTTCTTAGAAATGTTAAAAGGCTCAAATTTAACATACATAGTAAAATACTGCATGCTCAAAATCAGTCAAATCAAATGTCACAAACATTTTAAAACTGCTGGGCAGGCAAAGGTTCCATTTCAAAAACCAAGATGGTCAGGAGATAGCTCCCCAATTATTCCATTGAACCAAACAACAATGGCCCTGATCCTCAACAATTATCAAACAAGATCATTAAAATAAAAAATGTCCTTTCAAAAACAAATGTTCCATCCATAGTTCCTAAGTGTCATCTCATCTTCCAATCCAAGTTAACCTCCCAGGACAGCCATTACAACAAGTGAGTCATTTTATATTCAGGGTAGCTTCAATGCATCAGTAATTGCCCATGGTTAAATAGCCTCACTGTTACAACCTTTAGAACACCAGAAATCAGATTTAAGTAAAACAAAATAAGCAGTAGATAATGACCACTGGATTTTCTGCTAATCCTAAAACCTTGGGGAGAGAGCAAGGGAAAGAGGAAGAGAGAAGAATCACCTCCCCCTTTACCTGATGGTAGATGTCATCACTGCTGACATCTACACATAGGTTCTACAAAATAAAGTGTTGCTACAACTTTCTCGCTACCACTGTTGATCTGTTTGGCTCTCAACTACCCAACCAAATTCAAAATCACTAAAAATTATCTTGTTTCTTGCTGATTTCACAAAGGACTGATGAACCTATGGCCTAATTCCCAGCTTCAGTCTTTCCCTGCATGATTATGGAAGGTTAGAAGTGCTAAGACAGATGTATTAAAAAGATGGCATGCATTAAAAAAAAGCATACCATAATTCACATCTGATACCTCAAGCCAAAGACCCCGGTCTTCATAAAAATCTCATCAACTCATGGCTTTGAAATTCAACTTCTTTGAAATTAATCACTGTTCACAAGCACTTTAAGTAGAAAAAATAGCAGGGAGTGGGGGGTATCTGCACTGGCTATTTTTGTTCTTATAAGTGTTTTGCTCAAAAAAATTAAGAGAATGTCTCACTCCATGCTAAACCTTCCTCCTCTCCTCATTACCAAGATAAGGTCAGAAAAGCTACAAAAAAACCCAAAAAACCTCTTTCTTCATTAGAAATATGTTCAAAAGATAAAATAGCACTGTGTGATGCTCAGTCTATGTTGATGGGAATGTATTAAATCAAGAATGGGGCACAGATTGTGTCTCTGACTCTTCAGCAATGAAAATGATCAATCCAGGCTCATATTTAATAACCAAGAGTATCAAAAGCTGCCTCTTACAATACAAATATAGCCTTGAAAATAGTCACTTGCCTAGAAGGAATTACAATTTATACTGAGCAAAGCAGAAGAGATACATTTTATCTGTTTACCTACCAGCGCTATCTCCTTAAAGGAGAACTAACTGGTTAAAACAAAGGACACACCACACACCCACACACAAACAGGACTATTAATCTTTTGCCACCTTGTAACATAGCTGTAATCTGCAGCAAACAAACTTCCAAGAAAGCTCCCTGCTATCTGTGAGGGTAATCCTTTACTGAAAGTATGCAACCCCATTTGGTATTATGCAGGGATCATAATCTCTCAATGGTACCCCATACTACAATATTATAAACTAAGCACCCTACCGTATCCGGGTTCCCCTCCAGCAGCACATTGATAGCTCTATTGACATCTCCATTGCAGTCATGTAAAGCAATCACACATTCATCCTGGTTCTTGCCTGTGATATCAATCAGCTGCAAAGAGAAAGACTAAAATCACCATGAGCCAGTTTGTATCTCTCACAAAAAGAAAATTGCGGGGCAGGAGGAGAGGAATCAAGACAGAAGAGAGATGAAACCAAGAAAACAAGCACCTTAAAAGGCAAACTAAGTGGATTTTGATGTTCTATATCCAAAAGCAAAATATCATCAATCCTAGGTTGGCTACTAGGATTGTAGATAGGAGTTTATCTATACTAGCTCAAAACTAACTCAGTATCAAATAGAGAATAAATCCTCAACACACATTTTTACTGAAGGACAGAATATGACAGAGCTCACCCAATCTGGCACTTTAGGGCATCATCATCATCATAGCCAGTACTTACATGGTACTTTAAGGTTGCAAAGCACTTCACAAATATTATTTTATCCTCACAAAAATTCATGGAAGTAGTTATTATTCAGCAGAGACAGGTTAAGTGGTCTGTCCAGGGTCACACAGCTAGTTAAGAATGAGACCACATCTTTGAACTGCAATCTTCCTGATTCCAGGTCTGGTGCACTATACAATGTGCCACCTACTGCCCCATTTAAATGTACTATATATCTGTACATGCAAAAATCTAAGAGGTACCACAACAGTTCGGAAGTTGATATGGAAAATACATCACCATTTATTCAACAATTAATTCGAAGTTAAAGGTCAGACCTCTCAGAACAATATACCTGCCTCAAGGAGTAAGAAAAAAATTCTGACTAGGGGAAAAACTTGTTTCTTAGTCTAGGTCAGTGACATTTCAGACTATAAACAGGTATAAATGACATAATCCTTCCAATGACCCTGGAAGAATCAGCATCTTGAGTAATGTGAGGGGGTGGCAGCCACGTATGGTTACTTGATACCAACACTCCCAACCATTACTTTTCCCTCAAAAAAAAAAAATCACAATAAATTGGTATACTCACTTGCTTCACCTTCTCCTCAAAGTCAGCATCATTGTGGTCCGATATCATCTGTGCAAGTCTAATCTGTTCTGCAGTAGCCTATGAGTTGAGAGGGAAATCAGCAAAGTATGGTCAAGGAGAGTACAGTGAAAAGCAGTGAGGACAGTGCCTGTGCAAAGTAATTTCAAATCTCTTTCCTTTTCCTTTCCAAATTACTTTTCCCCTTACAAATGACAGGGTACCAAGGGCTCTAACACCACCTGACAGTGCTTTATACTTTACATATTTTCACAATTTTCATATATACATTTCATATGTTATTTCATTTGATTCTCATAACAACCCTCTGAGGTAAACAGGGCAGGTATTATCCCCATTTTATATACAAGCAAACTGGCTCAGAAATGTTAAATGGTTGGCCCAGAAACGTAAAAAAAGTAGTAGGATTAAAATTTAGCACTGAAGTCCAAGTCTTCTGACTTCTAGTGCTCCTCCTGCTCATGCTGATATTGAAGTAGCACAGTGAACATTGAACAGAGGACTTAAAGAGGGAGAAGGAAGTTACTTATGTTTAGCAGAGTTTTCTCCTTAGGAGCAAGTTTCTAAAAATGCTACCCTCTAAAGCAGCTTGGCCACAATTCTAAATGTATGCTCAACTGTAACTTTTAGTAGAAAAGAGCATCCAATTTCCAAGGTTGCCTTTTTGCTTCTAAGGCTGAGAATATATTAAGAACAGTAGGTATGGCCTAAGGCTGGAAATAGTCTTCCTACTGAACCATCATTACAAGAATATAAGGTGCTTAGAACTATAATGACTTGCTTGGCTACAAACTCAATGGACATCCAGACTCCTCTTTGCTGGGAACAATCTTGAGAACAGTTGTGCAAAGAAAAAGTAAAGGAAACTCTCTGAGCAAAAGTTCCTCTCCAACCAAATAATGAAATATAATTCATTTACTCACACTAATAACCAAATATGAATTATTTCCTCACAAAAAGGACTAATCAATAACCAACTGACTACTGAAAATAGATATATCTAAACCAACCTTCAAAAAAACCTGCAAAGTTTGGTTCCCAGATGGTTAATTTCCCCTTTTAAATCTGTAATTGAACAAACAATACTCAAGGGTCTTACTGAATGATTTTTTGGGGAAAAAAAAAAAAAAGAACCCCAGGGAAGAGGCCAAGTCCCTATGTAAAGGGAAAACCATATAAACCTTCCAAAGGCCCCAAAAGAACAAGACAAAAGGGAAAGAAAAGATCAGACCCAGAAGCAGGGAAATGGCTAGACATGTATGGCCTAAAGAGTGGAGTCACAGTGGAAAATCTAAGAAATTAGGAAGATACTATACCAGAGGCCCAGAAAAGAAAAAGAAGTGCTATCACCAAATTGCAGCCATAGGGAGTCTCAAAAATAAAAGTCACATAATCCCTTTTCTCAAAGCCTCACACAGAAACATTAAACAGCAAAAGAAAAAAAAGGCAGCTTTTTGAAATAACAGCACATAGTAACAAAGAAAGCATCCAGGAGAATAAGAGAACCAAGGTCTAATCTTGAAAAACAGAATACAGAAAGAAAAGTCAAAGCATAGAATAAAGCTGTGCTGGATGTAAAGCTTTACCATCCATTTGGAATTGCCCATACTTCACTTTCCCTCAAATTTCTTTACCTGTGGCCTCTGCTTGTGCTGTGTCTGGTTCTGTGTCTGTGTCTGCTCCCAGTTTCCCCGGGCTCGGTTAGTGCCCACTGATGTCATCATTTACAGTATATACAAATAACAGTATTTACAAGGTAGAATGCTGAAAAATTTAAAAAAAAATTTCTTATTAGAGATCAAATGTGGTCAAAATATATTCATCACTGTCCTCACTCCCTTAAAACAAAGCACAACCTTTTTTTTTATCATTCTTCTCTAGACACAGCAAACAAAGAGAATGTATCTGCTTTTAGGGAAAAATCATATAGAGAATGATAAACTTCTTAAAGGACCATGGCTTTTAACCCATTTTGTAAAGCACAGTGTATTATATTTATTATTTGCTTGATGATGGGCAGCCATGTAAAAAGTACAAAAAAGTTACCAGATCATACCAGTTCCACTAGTCGTTGGCAAATAGGGCTGTCTGTAAGTCTATGATGCCTGCTAATTAAAACATACACATTCTCTCTCTTCCTCCCTCCGTCTGACTCAAAACCCCTTCAAACAGAGAAGTCTGCTCAAGTACCTTCACACTACAGAATTATCAAAAGGTAGAGGGGTGGTCTATGAAGGGGATCACTAACTCACAGTAAGAAAGTCAGTTCAAAGTACTCCTACCTAAAGAAATACATAATCTCTACCTCTGAAATCCAGGCTGTCTCTCCAATACTCTCATGTCCTTTAAATTTTCATCTGTACACATGATGTGGAGGCTTTTTAGCTTTTTTTCTTTAAACTAGAGCCTTCCAAAAGAGACATAACTCCAATGACTTTGCCTGGAATCCCAGCTCCCCAGTAGCAATCCTTGTTCCTTGTCTTTGCAGAGGATCCTCCACCTAACCTGCTGGCCAACAAATCCCAAACTCTTAGGGCTCACAGCTGCCATTATCTTCCACAGCTCTTCTGAAGCAGAACATCCCAGAACTGCAGAATTAGCCAAAGCCCAAAGCACCCAACACAATGTCTTACTTGTAAGAAGAAGCACTGTAAAGTCATCTCATGACTGCACTGATAGGAGTTACAGAACAGCATATGGGAAGTTCCCCCTAATCTGAATAAAGACTTAAACTAACTACTCTAACAAGAAACAGTACAACTAGAGTACCACTCATGACTCCAGCTTGTAATGCAACCTCAGCTCCTGTTTTTAGTTTAAAAAACAAAAACAAAACCTAAACCTTTCTCTTGCCAGTGGCAGGCAAAAGGAGAGGAGGGTATTTTGCCAACACTTTATTCTCTTTCAAAGGTGCTCACTTTTCTAATAAGTTTGGAAAAGTCTGACCCATATAATTTCTGGCTAATGGAAATTTACATTAGTCAATTCCAGACTCCTTGTAATTGATACAATATGGCCACAAATAGGATACTGAATTTGGTAAGGAGGTTCTGATATTTCACCTCTTTCATTTTCTTGGATGGTCCACAGAAAGATACTTCTCTTGAATTGCTAATAAAAACAATTTATTTGGGACAAGTTCTTTACAAATTTGTGACACTATTGTTACATACATCCTTGTTTATTACAATGTCATTAAAAGTTTCATTTTCTTCCATTTCCAAAAAACTAGTTAAGCCTTTAGGGAACATTTTAAGGGAGAGTAAGACACCAATTTAACAACAACAAAAAAAAAAAAAACATACAAATATGTCAAGGGAGTACAGGCTGTATGCTACACAGTAGTCTATCTCTCTAGGTTGGCATCACAGTCAAGTTTTAACATTTCATCTACAAAAATACAAACATCATTTAACTAACCACGACTGCATCCAAACTAGCAGTGGAAATAAAGCAATGTCAAGGCAAGAACAAAAGTGTTCATATTGGTTGTATTTTAAAATTTAATAGTCTAGGGTTTCTAATTTAATATGAGTTGGCACTTCCCACCTCAACCTACAATTTCTAAATGTTGACTTCCTTCCACCACACATTTGATTTCAATTTGAAAGGATGAGTTATGAGACCATATGCTAGCTACACAATTATATTGAATAGCTACAGCTATTTGCACAATTGTCTGAACTTAATGCTGTTTGGAACACTTAATGGAAAAACACTACTTGATCTAGGTATCATTTAAGACATTCTTTTGATCATTAGTGACTGAATTCCCTTATCTCTTTTACAAATGCTTGGTAAAATGTGATTGAGACAACTTTCAGCAGGAAGCAAATGATCTAAAGGATAATTTGGAACAGACTTGGTACCTTCTAGTAGTGGGCAGGCAAACACATCCACAGTTGGCAGGGAACAAGAGTCCTGTCTTACATACTACTTTCCTTAAAGTATAAGGATGTGCTGATGGGTAGGTAAGACAAGTCTCCAATCAATTACTAAAGCTTAAAGGAACAGCATGATAGTAGGCAGAGTGCAGTTTTCAAATGAGCTATCAGACTTTCTTCGGAAAGACCAACAACTTAAAAAACAACCATTGAGAGATTTAAAAAAATGTTTTACTGAAATCAGTAGATCAACAAGCATTTATTGGCACACCTATGTGTTCAGTACCATGGGGCATACAAAAGTAGAATGAGACATGGTCCCTGCCCTCAAGCTTACAATCTAATTGGAAATACAAAATGCAATTAGAAAATCAGTACTATGAGAGGACTAAGCTAAGTGCAACAATTCAGAGAAGACCACACAAGAGCCTGGCAGATACATCTTTTTGCTTCTAATGTCAACTGTAATTCATCAACAGCTTTAGTAAGCTAGCTAGTTACCTGGCTCTGTGTTCTCCCCATATCCAATCCCACTCTGACAAGACAAAATATCTCCCTGTAAAGGTATGCTTGGTACACCTTTAAAAACACAGAACTTGTTTTTATAACCTTTTTACTAGTCCACAAAACCCAATTAATTAGAAATAGAACTCCTGTCCATTGTGGAAGCAAACAAGACCACTGAAAGGCTTGGGTCATTTAAAATCAGGCACCTAAACTATTCAGCATGCTAACTATTAGGATGCCAAATATTTTAATTCTGTAGTAATGAAGAGTGTCAATCTGGGCTGAGTATGTCTCAGCACAAGCACATCACGTTTCCCAAGCCCATATAGGAGGGAAAAAGGACCCACTAGCATTATGAGACTAATAATCTAGGATATGCTAAGGCAGAAAACTGCTTGTTACAGTAGTCTTTATCCTTTCCTTAACATCTCACCAAAGAGGAGACTGTTTCAGGCAAATTGGTTATGGCATCAATTTAAGAAGGCAATCTAGGTACTCTCCACAAGGTGAAAGAATTCGATATATCTGTGCCCCATTATGGGAAATGCTTTGCACACAGTACGAACTAATGAACAGTTCTTGAACTCAATTGGGAACACAGTGATAAAGACAGTCGGTGCTCCAGTGCAATATACCCAAGGGACTTGGAGCAGTGAGGTCAAGCTCCCCCACATGCTTTTGATTGTTCAAAGTACCCAAGGCTCCACTGGGCAAAGAGATGAAAGATATTAATTAAAATGCCTTGAACAATCCAGAAGAGGAGACAAAGTAAGAACAACTAGAGCAGTTGACAAAGGGGCTAGGAGTGAAGAGGAAAACAGGGCGGAGGGCCGACGAGTGGAGATTCAGTCCCAGAGATACACTGGGAGCCGGCAGGACCGATCGCCCACCTCTCCCCAAAAGATTAATTCTTTGCACTCAAATTTAATAGCCCAAAAGGAAATAAAGTACGGGGCGTGGGCAACTTCGTCCCACCGCTCCCCTGATCTCTCCTTGCTCAAACCCAGGCCGAGTCCTAGCTCGGGTGAGGGGAGGCCCCGAGGAGGTCCTGAGGCTGGAGGGAGAGAATGCCGCGGCCTCCCCCCCACCTCCCCCGCCCCATCCCCCCCACCCCGACCTTCTCCTCAGACGCAGGGTTATAAAAAGGGAGGAAGGGGAAGCCCTACCTCAGGCCCGGCCCAGACCGCGCTCGCTCCCTCGCGCTCTCTCCACCCCCCAGGCCCGAGCCGCATGGCCCCCCCCCCGGTCACCCTGCGCCCCGCCCGGCCACGCTCCCAAATCTAGGCCCCGGCTCCGGCGCGGCCCAGTAGGCCGCAAGCCCGACCATAAACAAAACCCCGGCGGCTGGCCCACAGTGGCGGGGGTGGGGGAGGTGGGCGAGCCTGGGGCCCGCGCGACTGGAAGAGGGGGGCACAGCGCGCGGAGGGGGGAGGGGAAGCCCGCACCGCGCGAGGTGGGGGGGGCGGCTGCTGGGAGAAGGGGCCACGGCGGGAGGAGAGAAAGGGTGAAGGGGGAATCGCGGATTTAAAGGGGCCGCGGACAATACCCGGCCCCGCCGCGCTGCCGCTACCGCCGCCGCCGCCGCCGCCGCCGCCGCGCTCCCAACTTTACCTCAGTCTCCTCCACACTGACACCCCGGGCCGCGCCGCCCCTGTCACGTGATATAGACTCCCTCTTCTCTCTCCACCCCCCCCTCTTTTTCCTCTCGAGCTCGCTCTCGCGCCTTTCCCCTCCCACTCTCCTTCCTTCCTCCCTCAGCACGTGACACGCAAAGAGGCGCGCGCCCGTCGTCCTGCCACGAGCCACCTTCTCCGGATCCGTGAGTCGGCCTCCTCCGGTCACGTGACCTACCCACGACCTCCCTTTCCTCCCTGCAGCGGAGTCCCGCCTTCCTCGCACGCGCTTTCTCCTTCCACCTTGCCGGTGTCACGTGCCAAGTGAGAGGAGGAACTCGTCACGCTTCTCTCCTCCCTCTTTCCCTTCCCCTCCTCAGGGCCAACCCCGCCCCCCACCACCGCCATCACCCCCCGCCCAGGTTCCCCGCTCTCCCCTGGCCGCCATGTTTTCCTCCAGGGCCTGGCTTTGGCTTCCCCCATAAGGAAATGGCCGAGCAGCACCAAGGAGCGCTAGGGCCGTCGCTGCTACGGAGCCCGAGCTAACGAAGCTGGAAGGAGGCCATGGCGTCCAGCAGTAACTGGTTGTCCGGGGTGAACGTCGTGCTGGTTATGGCCTACGGGAGTTTGGTGAGTTGACAACCCCCTACCCGCGGGGACTAGCCCCGAGGCCAGCCATCCACGCCCACCCCCGGCTCCCCTCGTGCCGGCGCCCCCAGTCAGCTGACCCCCCCCGGGAGGGTCGAAGCCTGCTTTCCTGGACGCCCGGATTGGGGGCGCCGCCCCGGGGCCCCGCGGGGTCTCCAAGAGCCCCTCTCCAGCCGGCTCCTTGCCCGTCTTTCCCGCCAGGTGTTTGTGCTGCTGTTCATTTTTGTGAAGAGGCAGATCATGCGTTTTGCTATGAAGTCTCGAAGAGGCCCCCACGTCCCTGTGGGGCACAACGCCCCCAAGGTGGGTTCCAGAAACTATCGAAATTCGTGATCAGTAGCTTTATTTAAGTGGTAGGATGGGATTTTCTCCGTCTCTGGGATGTATCTTTCAGTTTAGTTATGGGCTGTTCACATCCTTTAATTAGTTGTTTCGCTGTCAGTTGGTGTCCTCTGATTCTTCCCCCTTTGATTCATTGCCTGAATGCTAGTGCCGAGGGATTCTGGAGGGTTTGGATCTCTGGGGCCCACTTCCTCCCACATCCCAGGAGTCAAGGGATTTTTATTTGCTTCCTGTACCTGACCCAGTTGTTTATGCCCTTACTCAGAGGTTGCAGCATTTCCACGTTGGTGCAAGGTAGAGAATAAGCTAAACCATGAAATACATATTCCAAGATGATAGCTCTTCTCTTCTTTACGAGAGCAGGATCTGAAGGAAGAGATTGACATCCGACTCTCCAAGGTCCAGGATGTAAAGTATGAACCCCAGCTTCTTGAAGAAGATGATGCCAGACTTCTGCAGCTGGAGACACCAGGAAATCAACGTATGGGGCGAGTTTTCCACCTTGGGGATGGGTAAATTTGGAAAGCAAAGGGCTCAGAGTTTGTTTTCTGGGAGTTGAGAGAGAGATGCTGGGAAACCATAATTTTAGTTATTTCTGTATAGGTAATCTGGGAAAGCACACTTCATAGTGAAAGAATGGTGGGAGTGGTATTACTGATTCAAGCCATTATCCTTACAGATTGCTACAACTACCTGTACAGGATGAAAGCACTGGATGCCATTCGTGCCTCTGGTAAGGGTCAGTCAGGTATGGGAAGGTCTCTTCAGGAATTCGGATTCTCCAGATAGAGAAAAAACTTAAGACCCATATCATGGGGATAAGAATAAATTCAGTCTCTACTTACTTGTGTATACCTGTGTTAGTAACTTACTTGAATCTAGAGAATCTGTTTCCTCCTGTTGAGAAACTGAGTTGATAAGGAAATGATTTCTCCTTAGAGATACTTTGCCAATGATTCTCTTGCTTTTGGATGGAAAGGATTGAAGCAGGGAAACAGCTGAATTCTTAAAAGGCAGGAAAACTCTGCTATTTCAGCTCGGATTAGGAAAGCGGTAGCTAGGTGGCCCAATGGATAGAGTGCTGGACATGGAATCAAGAAAACCGGAGTTCAAATCCATCCTCAAACACTTACTGTAAACCTGAGCAAGTAACTTCATCTCTTTCAACCTTAGTTTCCCCTGTAAAATGGGAATAATGATAGCACTTACTCTTTGGGCAGTTGTGAGGATCAAATGATATATTTGTAAACCTCTTTACAAAACTTAAAGAACTAAATAAACCCTAGATGTTAATATTGTTATTTTTCACTTGTACATTCTATTACTTTAAGGATTCATACAATGCTGTTGTTAGAAAAGGATAAACATAGAGTCTTAGCACTTATTTTACAGATAAGGAAACTTGGACTTAGAAACATAAAGTGACTTTACAAAGGTCATAGGCTAGCTAGTGAGTGGTGAAACCTGGGTCTCTTGACTCTTAGTCTCCCTCTCATCCATCATCTTAGCTGCCTTCTTTGAAAGTAGAAGCACATGGTACCTAGGAAAAGCATCCCTCAGGATGGGCAATCCCAGCCTGGGACTATCCAAGAAAAGTGATCAAAGGAAAGCTAAGAGGAGAAATGTTTGCAGAGGAAGTTACTGTCTTAGAGTTCAGAAGTAGACAATGGGGGGGGTGACAAAGAAAGAACAGATCCTCCAAAGCTTTGGGTTTTAGGCCCCAACTTGAATTCTGTCTTCCCTGAGACTAAATCCTGCATTCCCCTCGTCTAATCAAGCTGAAAGGTGTTCAGAAGAGCAGGTATAGGAAAATAGATGGGGCCAAAGCTGTAGCAGATTTATCCATATATATCCATTTAAAAAAAAATACAAGTAATTAGAAAGGTATTCCTTGACAGGAAATGCATGAAAATAATACTAATGTTCCTGCCTCTTCAGAGATCCCATTCCATTCAGAAGGCCGGCATCCTTGTTCCCTGATGGGCAAGAACTTCCGCTCCTATCTGCTGGAGCTTCGAAACACAAGTACCCCCTTCAAGGGTGTCCGAAAAGCTCTCATTGATACCCTGCTAGATGGCTATGAGACAGCTCGATATGGAACTGGTGTAAGTTAGTTGATCTTTTTGCTGCTTGTGGATTTTTTTTATTTCATTTGGAAAGGGTAGAGAATGGAGCTTAAAAGATCCTCACCCTCTTTTTTCTCCTCAGGTCTTTGGTCAGACTGAATATCTACACTATCAGGAAGCACTGAGTGAACTGGCTGCCGCGTGAGTGTGGGTAAAACATGTCAAAGTGGGGCTGGTTATGGGTTCCTCTTTTTTTTGTTTGTTTTTTTCTTCTAGTATATGTTAAAGGACTCAACAGTACTGGACTGACACTAGGGTGGGACCATCACCGGAAAATAAAGCAGGCAACTCAGAGTTGTGTTTTTATATACAGCTTACATTTTAATGTGTTTTTACTTACAACTTAGAACTGGAATGCATCTTAGTAATCATATGATCTAACCCCTTCATTTGACAGATAAGGAATTCATTGTGTTAGACTTGGGCAAGCATTCAAATGAGAGATTCTGGGTGGTAAGGGTAAACTTTTCTCAGATTTTTAATTAGCATTGATAATGTAGAGTTAACTATATAGAGAAATACATTCTGTTTCATTCTGTCTCAAGATTTAATTTAGGTCTTTCTTAAAGGACCGAAAGGGGTTGTGTGTCTCCTACCTTCTCCCTTTTTGCTTCTTGAATTGTTTTGTTCTTTAAAAGCATATAAAAGAACACTTAGAGCTGTCACAAAAATAGCAGATCTGGTAGAAATCAAGCAGCAAGTCTTAGTCAGCAAAACTATAAAATTCATTCTCTTAAGCCTATTGTTTATAGTTTTCTTTTATATTCTAAACTATCTCGCAAAAGGATTCTCGAATGTGTTTGCTGCAGGCACACATTATTAGTGTAAAGAGAACTGGATTTGGATTCAGTAGTATATGGATTTGTTATATATATGTTAACTTGGACAAACCACTTTTTCATGGGCCTCATCTGTAAAATGAAGGGGATGGTTAAGAATCTAGATGACCTAAAGATATCTGTTGTGGCCTTCAGTGCAGAAATATCAAGTGCCTACTGTGTGCGAGACATTTTTAAATACTAGAAAGGCAATACAAAGATGAAAGTGGAACAGTACCCCCAGAAAGCTTACATTCCAAAGGAAAGGGCATTTACATACAGACTATGGACAAAGAGTAGGAGAGGTTGGGGAAGGAGGGAGCTGGTAGCTTGGAGGCATCTAGAAAATCTTCACATAGAAAGGTGGTGATACTTGAGCTGAGTTTTCAAAAAAAAAAAAAAATTCCAAGAGGAGGAGGGAGGGAGAGCGTTCTACCCTTAGAAACAACTAACACAACACAGACTTGGGATATGAAGTGTAATTGAGGAACCACAAGTCAAGTCCGAATGGACCATAGAGTGAATGGAGGGGGGAGAGGAATGTGGAAAGGTAGAAACCTTGAGACCTTATATAGATTTAAAGGGAAAGGGAGTGATTGGTTCTAAGCTTTATGTAAAAAGAAACAAAAATCTGGCAGGAGCATATTAGAAAAAGATGCTCTTAAAATCAGGTTGAATTTTAGCAAATGGTATATGTATATGGTGGCACAGACCATTGGTTCATATTGAGAGTCAGTGACCCCTGACCTGTGGTCTCTCTCTTTTCTTATATTGCTCATAATTTATTCTCTGGATGCTTCAGTGTCAAAGCCCGTGGGGGGAGCTCCCAGCGGCAGCACCAGTCGGCAGCTAAGGATCTAACACAGTCGCCTGAAGTTTCCTCCCCAACAACTATCCAGGTCACCTATCTGCCCTCCAGCCAGAAGAGTAAAAGAGCCAAGCACTTCCTAGAGCTGAAGAGTTTTAAGGATAACTACAACACACTAGAGAGCACCCTCTGACTGAATTTGGGGATAATCATAGCCAACATGGCTCCAGTAGGAGAATCCACTCTCATTACCCAGGGATTTTTCCAGGGCAGGAGACACAACAGCACTGGACAGCATTGATATCATTATGCTCAGAATTCTTGAAACGTGTGTCTGGAAATCCTTCCTTAGCTTATTCCTCTGGTCTGTTGTAGAACTAAAGTTCTATGAAGCACTCTTTCCCTCTCCAATAGCTTTTTTACAGAGCTGCATCCACATATTTTTCCTCTGCCCTTGTCACTTCCTCCTTACCCCAACCTGTTTTTGATCATGGTTATTTTTTGCCCTCTCCCAAAGTCAGTTTCATCCTAAATAGGTTAGTGGGAGTGGGGGAGGTGGCATTTATGATGTTAGAAATGGAAACCACAAAGCCTCTATCTTTCCCAATTGGATGGGGACTCTTGCCCACAGACATATCATTTAAAGTTGTCGAGTGAGAAGGGCAGAAGGGAATTAGTGTGTTGTACTTAAACCAAGCTCTGTTGAGATTTGTGTTGTGTTTAGTGCCCTGCCTTGCCCTTCTCTTCACATATTATAGGTCAGGACATAATTGAGGGGAACTGTCAGTGATATAGGCACTAATTCCATATGCCCCCTATAAGTCACTGTACTGGTCTCACTTTATAAACTGGTTATTTAATAAAAACAGCTGTAAAACTAAGTATATTATAACTGTTCTTTACTGATTTCTACTCCTGCTTAACTGGAGTAGATGGGGTGTGGGGAAGATGGTATGAGGGTGTGTGCACATACGCACACCTATGAGGGCATGATGGGCCTGATTCCCCTGAAATTATAAGCTATGGAGCTGCCTCTGTAGCCTAACGTGGGTCTTGGGTTTGGGCCAGTGGCCCTTGCTAAGTGATGGGGTGGGGATCACTATTAGAACGCTAAAGAACTTGGATTCCTTTTCAGGTCTCCCAGGCAACAAGCCAGGTGACCAATCAGAGAGTAGGCCTAGGGCATTATTGGAGACATGCCTGGTAACCAAGGTAATTGAGATCAGTGAGTGGACAAAACAGGAAGAGCAACAGTCAAGAATGTCTGTCCAACCTACTAAATCGGTGGCAAACCAGAGGGCATCCCTGCCCCTGGATGAGATTATAAAGATAGAAGAGGTATGACAGGGATTAAGCTTGATTGAAAGAACTTTTGATGGGGTTACCCAGATCAATTTCTCCAGTATGAACTTGGGGGATTACAAAAAAAAAAAAGTTTTGTAAAGTGCTTCCCCATCCCCAAAATAGGATGTTGCTTTTCATGTAAGTGCTGAAATAGTTTGAATGATGAATTGCTAGCCATTACCTGCCCTATTTCTGATGGAGTGGGTGGGTGGGAAAAGGATCCCCCAAGTTCCCCTTAAGTCAAGAATAACAAATAGGGTGCTAGGGTGAGGGGTATGGTAACTGGGCTGACCAGGTACATTCATTTTCCTTGCAGAGTTACAAGAGGATAGTAGCATTTGAGAAGGCTGTTGAGAGGTAATTTCCTGTGCCCTCCAACGCCCCACCCCCCAACTTCTACCTATCAGTATTGTCTTCTCTATGTTCTCCATTCTCAGGACTATGAGGTGGTTAGCCCAAAGGTTCAGAGAAAGGAAAGAAGTAGCTTTGCTTCATGTAACAAATGTAAATACATACCTGTGCACTAATGACACCCTGATTCTGTCCTCCCTCCTATTTCTGTCTCCCGCAATACCCTGAATGTAAATGGGGGTAGTCAGTAAGGGGGAACCTCTTGAGATCTCAGTCTGTGCCCAACAGTATAATAAACACTTAAGAGAGGTTCCAGAGATATATAAGGTAGACTGTATCTACCTATACTTGAGCTTACTTAAGTATTGAGGAAACATAAGACAAATTCTACATCACAAAGATGCCTAATGGAAGTCTTATCTTCCTAACTCAAATCCACATAAATCCTCCTGGGACAGTTGGAAAAATGCAGTAGTGTACTGCACATGGCAGGCAACAATGAGCGAGAGGAGGAACCCATATGCCATCCTGAGAATGCAAGACGTCATGGAACAGGAGATGGCATTGGCCAACAAGCAGCTGCTGACTGTGAGTGGGCCAAACCCGCTGTTATTCCCTTTGCCCACTAGGATTCCCAGTGCCATCCATAGCTCTACCCTGAACCACTTTGCTTTCTAGCAACTAACTGTGTTTAACATATCCTTATTTCATCAGAGCCTTTTCATTCTATATACCAGAGCTTTGTATTCAACAATTACGTCCTACCTGTGTTAGGTATTTTGCTATCAAAATGTATTAACAGCCCAAGATTCTACAGTGCCTAGTACAATGACTGGCACAGTAAATTCTTAATAGGTGTTTGTTGATTGCTTGATTCTCTGGCCTTTTTCCTTTAGTGCTTCTATAGCTCTCTAGACTCAATGTACTTCATTCAAATTGTCCTTATTTCTATTTCCCTTGTGTCCATTAACCTCTGCTGTACCATACTGGACTCACCCAGCTTGAGGAAATGTGTTGTACTCCATGTCCATATGCGTGAAGTGTATGCTACCTTCCATATTCTAAGCTATCTCCCATCCTCTATGTTCAAACTGAAAAAATAAAACCCAAGAGCTAGGGAACCAGCCAAGGTTAGAGGTGGTGGGTGGGTGCCAGAAGGCAAACTTCCACATTTTACTCTGTCCCTCCCTCTCCCAGGTTCGGCAGGCTGCCTTAAGTCAGCTATTTGAGAAGGAGCATCGACAGTACCAGCAGGAGCTAAATCAGATGGGCAAATCCTTGTATGTGGAGAGACTCTGAAGGCATCAGAGGCACTGTCCCTTTTTCTCTAACAGTTCATACTTCCAGGATCCCCAAGGCCTAGGATTTTTTCTCCAGGATAAGTCTGGATCAGGCTATTTTCCTAGAGCCAGATTGTCCATTTCTCATCTGTAACTTCTTATTTTTTGATAAAGATGATGCATTAAAATGCTAATGAGGCAAGAGTGACCTCTTGTGATCAATTCAGGGACTGTAATCCTGATGAATATCATTAGCTGTGTGGGAGGGGGGAGTTGTTTGATGCAAACTATGATTCTGGTTGTACATAGCTTAAAATGGCTCACTAGGCCAGCTGGCTCACTACTTTAACCTCAGCCCTTGAGGTCCACCCTTCTGATTTGTATAAAAACTTCTGTTTCCAACATCATCCAAACTCAGTGATTTGTCTTCTTCCTCTCTCCAAATTGCTACTATATTTCTCTTCCACAGACTTTTTATGTTTAAACACATTCCTTCAATTGCTGCTAACCCATTTTCAGGTCTTTTCTCACTGACTTGTCTATGTTTACTATATTCCCTTATATATCAATGACTGCCCCAGTCAGGGCTTCACCTACCTATGGGCCTCAGCCACAGGAACACTGCTACCAAAGCCATTAGGAGATATCTTATCAGTGTCCCTAACTTTTCACTGAAGACCCATTAGTGAAAAGCTATAAGATGTAGTGAAAAGATGAATGGATTTGAAGTCAGGAAAGGCCCAGGTTCAAATTGAGTCCAATCCTTACTGTATGACTATTGACACATAACCCAAACTATAGGTCTCAAGTTTCTTTTTGAATAGTGATAGTAATATTTGCACTGCCTACATTTCATAGGACTGTTAAAGGTTTTAAAATGTTTAAAGCTCTATAGAAAGCTACTAATACTATTTACTACCACTACTGACAATCTTATTGTCTACTCTTCAGGATTTCTTACTTCTACCAAGCACTTGTGTACCCAAACTCTCATTCCCACTAGAGTCTAAAACCCCAAACTATACCAGTCACCATCTCTCCTGCCAGCAAAAAAACTGTCTCTGCTAGGGAAGCCCATCCTGTTGCAGGACAGACACTCTCTAAGCCAGTGGTTCTCAAAGTGTTATCCAGGGACACCAAGGGTCTGTTTTCATAATGATTTAATTTCTAATATTGTTAATATTGGTAGATATAATCCATATAAAAGTTCTTTGTGTAGAGTGGAGGGGACATACAGTTCCTCAATATTTTGAAGAGTCTAAAGGGATCCTGAGAACAAAAAGTTTGAGAACTGATGCTTTTAAGTAATCCACAAGCAGGAGTTCTGATGTAATCTCTACATATCCCTAGTACTAATTTTTCCACAGAGTATGTATGTTTGAGGGTGAGCTTGGTAGAGGGTAATTCTCCAAATATTGGAATAAAATGTTTTGGGTTTTTTTTATGTCTTGTAACTTAAAATTTTTAAAATATGTTTCCATAGAAACATTGTTATAAATATTGGTTCATTTCTATTGAACTAGATTCTAGTTCGAGGTGGGTGTGATGAAGTCAGTACAGAAAATTAACTCTTATTAAGGAAGTTCCCTTGACCAATAGATATCAGCAACTTTTTGGCAACTTAGATTTTTTAAAAATTTTTTTAAAGGTTTACTTAAATCCTTACTTAAACTGACTTTAAAGAGCCAGTGTGTGTCAGGGACAATAACTGAACCCAAGTCTCTGAGATTCTGAGTCTAGTTCACCATCTAACTGGCCATACAGCCTCTTAGTTAAGGTAAGTTATAGGTTGAACAGGCTTTGGCAAACCGATATAGAAACCTAACTTTGATCACGTTGTTTCTAAAGGGAAACGAGCTCCTAACATAAAATAAATGTTTGAAACACAGTTCATTAAAAAAGAGATTTCAATATTCCTTTCTATATGCCCCTGAAACTCTTCCAGGCTGCATCAAATTACATGCTGTTTATTTGTTCCCCATATTTTCTCAGCAGCTCTCTTTTCTCTCTGCTCCTAAATTGGGTGAAACTCCTGCCTGGATAGTAGGGCGTCATGAACATATTTTCTAGCCTGAGTATCAGTTCTGATTGGGCCTTTGACAGTAGGGAACATTTCATTTTTTTTTTTTATGCCCAGTATCGATCTTGGTGCCTTGCACATGGCTGCTGGCTAATGTTCGATGTTTGTTGCTGGTGAGCTCAAGACATACATACATACATATGAGTTATTTTAGTCTATCATAAAGACAGGTTAAAATATAATCCACAATAAATTAGGGGAAGGGGCTAGTTCTTCAAAGTCTAGAGGTCCTAGGAGCAAAAGTGTAACCACAAGGAGGGATTATCCTTATTGAGAAATGGAGAACTATTCATTAGTTTGTGAGCTCCTTGAGGGCAGAATCTGTCCTTTGCCTTTTTTTTTTTTTTTTTGGTAGCCCCAGAGCTTAGCACAGTACCTAGATGCAGAAGGTGCTTAATAAATGTTTATCGACTGAACACAATACTCCTGATGCATTTGTCTAGGGCAGACTACAGCAGGACTGTCACCTCCTTTCTTGGAAGCTTTGCCCTTCTTGATGCAGCCCAAAATAGCATTAGCTTTTTTGGCTGCATATCATTCTGTTGATTCACATTGAGTTTGCAATCCACTTAAAACCCCTTGATCTTTTTCAAACTGCTGTCTAATCATATCTCCCCACCTCCCCCCACCCAATCCCCGCCTTATACTTGTAAAGTCAGTTTTCTGAACCCAAGAGCAAGGCTTTATAGATATCACAGTACAATTCATCTCATTAGATGTGGCCCAGTTCTATAGCCTCAGAATTTCTCGTACTCTATGTCATCCAGTATGATAGCTATCTCTCCTCCCAGCTTTAGAGGGAGGACTAAATGTCATCTGCCAATTTGATAAGTATATAATCTCTGCCTTAATCCAAGTCATTGATTAAAAAATGTTGACTAGGACAAGGCCAAGTTATAGATACCTGGGAGATGCTGTTGAAGGACTCTCTCCAAACTCTTATCAAACCATTTGGGTCTGGTCAGTCAACCAACTGTGAATTCAGCTAATTGTGTTATCTATATTTCCCTAGCCCACAGTCCATCTTCCACCTCCTCTTTCTCCCCCAGTTCTGATTCTTCCCTTCCCCCTCATCCCTCCTTTCATATATTAGTCTTCAAGGCCAATCCCTACTCCTAATAATAGGTCACCCTACTCCTATTTCTGTCTTATGTCTCCCTCTATGTTATCTGTAGTCTGTCTACCCCTGCTCCCTGCCATAACATCCATTACCTTCTCTATTTCTCTGACTTGGTTTCCCTAGCCACATATTACCCTTTGCTTATCCTAATCTCTGACCTTGGACTCCCCCTGCCTCCAGGCTTGTCATTGCTGGACTGGCTCTGCTATTGGCAGACCAGTCCTCCACTGAGCCTGTCTTCTCAGCCCCACTGTCTAATCCCATCACATCAGCAGAATCATTCACTCTAACCCTTCCTGATTCTGGTGTCATACGTACTGGGCTCCCTTGGGGTCAGAAAGACTGTCTGCATCATTTGTCAGGAAGGCATGAAAATAGTCCAGAGAGGAGGGCTGAGGAGATTTCATGTCATGGTCACGTCCCACACCTGCCTAGCTCCTTTAGATACTTCCTTACACCCAGAGACATGGTCTCTTCTGTATCAACATTCTCTAGGCCTACTTTTTTTCCTTCAGTGCTTTTCAGTCCTTGACTCCCTCAAGCCCTTTCTCCCCTCTGTAAACACCTTCTTTTCTCTATTTCCTCCAGCTTTTGATAATCTTCCCTCATACCCTACACAACCAGGTTAAATTTCTATTGAAAGCATGGAATTATATGGTCTCTTTTCATCAGAAAAAACAATTTGGCAGCAGGGTTTGGGCAAGGTTGATGAAGTAAACAAAGGTGCATTTGGGGATATGAGGAAAGGCAGTGACAGTAGGTAAAAAAAGAAAACAAAGATGGCACCAGTAATTATGAAGGTATAATCACAAGAACTCTACAGAAATCTGGATGCCCATAAGCTGTCTTTTCCCTAGAGGATATGAACCATGCAGTTGACAGGAATTGACAGGCAACAAGGGAAAAACCATTGATCCAACCCAAGGACAGAGTGTTATTGGGGGGAGGGGGAAGTGAGGGGAGGCTATACTAGTGGGAACAGGGACACGTGGGACAGGCTTGCCTGGGGGCTGAAGTCATGTCCCCAGGTCTCCCCCACCCCTAGAATTTTCCAATAGTTATAAACCTGAGCTTTGGCCACAGCCTCCAGAAGCATCTGCCCTCTTCCTCAATGAGATTCTATTGCTCTCCTACCCAGTCAACTCCTGTTTGAAACCAACTGGGTCAGTGGTAAACAGGGGTCTCTACAGAAGAGCTGCCAAAGAGGAGAAGCATGGATCTTTGCAAGAAAGCAATCTTAGAGAAAAAAAGTTGGAGACAGTACAGACTCTTGGATTTCCTACAGGGGTAAAAGTCCCAAAGGAGAAGAACAACATGGATCCTAGCCCTTTTCATCAGCTGCAACTGGCTTTTTCAATTCTGTTTATATGGCCTCCAGACTGAGTCGGGAAAGGGAGGCTGTAAGTCATCTGCAACTGGGGCTCTCTGATTCCACTCCACTAGGAATCCTGGGGTGGGTGAAGGGGAAATTAGGGGCTAGACCTTTTAGAAGGATTGGGTCATTTTTGTTATAGGAACCTGGGAAACAAATGGAATAAAAGTGACTTGCCTGAGTGGCACAGAGAGGGAAAGGAATGGAAATAATGGGGCAAGATTGGGAAAGGAGTTGAGCTTTGCCTGGAAATCTGTCTATACTACCTATACTACACAGCCCTGTGGGGTGTGAATGGAAAGGTTCCACTAGGGAATATCTATTGGAATTTGTGTTCCATTATGGAGGCAAAGCAAGGTTTACCAAGGACATAGGTCTGGGGATCCCCAAGGGGCTTAAAGTTAGGGTGAGCAGATCCAGGGTGATAAGTTGGTGACATTGTTGATCTATCACGTATCTTGAACATAAGATAGGAGAATCTCTGGCCTGAGTTACTAGGAGTAGCACATGGACATGGAACCTGTCCAAGCATGTTTTCCTAGCCAACCTAACCAGTCATTG
Source organism: Notamacropus eugenii (assembly GCF_028372415.1). Classification (NCBI taxonomy): domain Eukaryota; kingdom Metazoa; phylum Chordata; class Mammalia; order Diprotodontia; family Macropodidae; genus Notamacropus; species Notamacropus eugenii. The sequence continues at coordinate 378,121,980 of NC_092873.1, read as the reverse complement.
TGAAAGTCAAGGGCACTGGGAGGACAGGAGCGCAGACTGGGGAGGCACTGAGGGAAAATTAACAGGAGGGGGTGTGGGAAATGAGAAAAGGGCAGGGGCCCTCAGGAGAGGGCTAATCTATAACCCATCCTCTCACTGGTCATGCTTGGACCCTTAATTTTTCATTTTTGCCTATTCCCAGGCTCCCTGCTTCTGTGTGATATGTTTGATATTAGGTTGTTTGATTGAGAATCAACTAAATGTCAAACATATTCTTACAGCGGTTGGGTGATTCAGCATCACTGCGACCTCTCCCTCTCTCCCATTCTTTTCTCCCTGGCCCCAACCCCTTCTTTGGAAAAGTAACAGCTATAGTCTAAGGAATTCTGACAGGACCTGGGGTGGGGTAGAGTGCTGGCAGAGATGTAAAAGCTGAAACTCTGGGATCTAGTCCTCCTGTAAACTGGTCTTTGTGCTAGAAAAGACTTCTTTTCCTCATCCTCTCAGATTTCACTTCCCTCTTCCTCTCCTCCTCCTGTTCTCATTCTTTCCCCAATCCCATTTAGATCCTTCCTCAACACCCATTATTTCCTCCTGAATTTTCCCATTTTCTTCATTTTCAGACTTGTTTCTGTTAACATTTCTACTTCTACGCCCTGTAGCTGGACTCTGGCAATTTTCTTAGTTCTCCTCTCTGAATCAATTGGTATCATGGAGGTGCAATGTAGAGTATTGCACAGGAAGATGAGTTCAAATCCAGCCTCTTACTAGCTGTGTGATCATGGGTAAATCACTTAACCTCTGTCTACCATAATTTCCTCAACTATAAAATGGGGGTAATAACATTGTTACTGTTGTAAAGTTCAAAGGAGATATTTGTAAAGTGTCTGGCACATAATAGGCACCAGAGAAATGCTTATTGCCTTTCTACCTTTTTTAACCACCTGTTCTTTGGATGACTAGAAGTTCCCAGGGATGGTTATCACCTCTGCCTTAAGCCCCTAACCACAAATACCTTCATGCTGACAAGCTAGAGGTAAATATATGACTATTGCACCAGATTTCGCCTATCATAGGATTTAAGTCACATATCAGTCCACATGCTACCCACCCTCCTCCTTAACACTAGCTTTCATGTCCCTAAGAAATGCCCATCTTCCTTTCTGGTACACACATTGGTGCCAGAGTTCTGGAGTCCTCAGCCACCTGTCAGCAAACAGTCTCCAGGGAAAGAATGACTATGGATGGCATTGAGTTGATACTGGAAGGGAGGGGAGAATGATTCAGGTTGGAGGAGGGGGAAAGAAGGTGATCGACAGGGCGACAACAACCTTGGACATTGTATTTTGGAAGGTGACAGGAATTCTATTTAAAGATCCAAAACCACATGTGGAAAATGGGACTTACATCTCTCTCTCAAGTTTCTCTACCTAGCCCACCTCCCCCACCATCTTCCAATTTTGTCTCTAAGGAGACCTCCTAGGTCCAGCTCTGATTCTTCTACCTAGCAGCCCTATTTTTACTTAATCCTTGTAGTTTGGGGAAGGAAAAATGCAGTCTGGATCTCTCTTTAATTAGCAGGAACACCTTAAACAACAATTTTGGGATGGGGAGGAATCATCACTGACCTTCTCCTCTTCTACTCCCCAAACTCACTAGACACCAAGAATAAATGAACACTACTTACTGAGATGTGACTAGCACCATGTTTAGATCAGGAGAGGGCTAGCAGAGCCCCAGTAAAATTTCAAAAACTGGGACCTTTCTAAGTGCCTGAAATCTGTATTTCTCCTTCTTCCAGAGCATTTCATTTTTTTCTCCTATACCACTTATTAAGATATTCAAATGAAAGAGAAAAAAACATTCATGTTGATAGGAGCCTGTCCCTCCCCCACTTTCTATTGTATAAAAACCAGCCTTCAGCTGTTCCCAAATTTCTCTAAGTGATTGATGTCAGTCCATCAGCGTGTTCCTCCCCATAGGAGGTCAATTTTAGGGAGGTGGGGGATTGAACAAGGCCATATTGGGATGGAAGGGTGGAGCTAAAGCTCTCAAGATAAAACCTCAGTTCTAGGGATAGCCAGTCATCCAGACAGAAGCCCCTCAGCGTTTGTTTCAGTCCCTAACTACTCATAAACTAACCCCAATGATGGAGGCCATCAAGAAAAAGATGCAAATGCTGAAACTGGACAAGGAGAATGCCTTGGATCGGGCAGAACAGGCTGAGGCTGAACAGAAACAGGCAGAGGATCGAAGCAAACAGGTGTGTGCTGGAATTTGTTTTTAATATCTACATGGGGCTAAGGAATATGGGAAGAGGATGAATAAGAAAGGAAAGTGACAAACAGAAAGGACAAATGTCGCTTTCTGGAAGAAATAGCCTTTTTTCCATAGTCCTAACAGTGGCAATATTGCCCTAGGTTAGAAAAAGGATATCTGAGTTGTTTGTCCTGGCTGCCTATGACCTTGAACAAGTTACTGAAACTTTCCGAGCCTCCATTCATCCATTAACAATGAAGATGATAATAGTATTAGTAGTAGTAGTAGCAGTAACAATTATATAGTACCTACTAGGTGCCAGTCACTGCTAAAATAGATGATCACTTTCCTAAAGAGTCCATCTGACCCTGGAAGCAGGGATAGAACACTAATATTCAGCATCTCAATGCCCTCATCAGTTCTTTAACACTAACCCCATCTAGATACTGAAGCATCCTTGGCCCTCAAGTCTCTGAAGTCAAAAATTAGGCTAGATTAGACATCTCAGGGCATCGGGTTGATAAGTATTGGGCTTCTCAAGGCCATAAGACAAAGACAGATAATTGGAAACTGGTTGATAAGGGAGTTTCCCTGGTGCTACTAGTCCAGAGGCTGGACAAGGAAACTAATCAGGATTTAAGAATCCAGGGACTATTAGACTGTAATTCTGGTGTATGTATTGCTTTCCTGGGGTCTCTCACAGTTGGAGGATGAGCTGGCAGCTATGCAGAAGAAGCTGAAGGGAACAGAGGATGAATTGGACAAATATTCAGAAGCACTGAAGGATGCCCAGGAGAAGCTGGAACTAGCAGAGAAGAAGGCAGCAGATGTAGGTATTAGGTAGATGGGGTAAATGGGGAGGGTGGGGTTGCATAAACATACATGATGAACTATATTATGTACTGAACATAACTCAGATGAACACTTGTGAGGATGCTGAATACAAATAGTATTTTCTTAACTGTGAACTCATATATGAGTAAAACCATGTAATGAGATACTTAGACATATATTTTCTTTCTCACAGTGCCATTCTGGCCAAGACTCTTCCATTTCATTTTGTCTGTTCATCTATTTATCTATCTTCTTAGCCCTTCTGTAGTGCAAGAAACAGATTGTGTCTCATCCCAAACCAAACCTCTGAGCCCTTTACCTCAAAGGGCTGCCTTTATATTCTGCTTGGTCTTATTTTCCTTTCAGGATGGGGTGCTTACCTCCTGGGCCATCTAGTTCAATCAGTTGATCTTAATGCCTTCCAAGAGACCACTCCCCCCTCCTCCACAGAGGTAGAGCTGAGCAGAGGCAGGGAACTCTAAGCCCATCTGACATGACTCATTTCATCTCCTTCTGTCCCCACATCCTAAGCTCCTGGCTTTTGTGATGAGGGTCTGGCATGCAGATGTGTATTAATAGGACATTTGTCATCTTCTTACCACCACACCCGGCTTGGGTTTCACACTGGAACAAAGAAAGAGGTCATATTATCCCTGGTCCAGCATGGCCTCATTATACTCTGGATAATTTGGGCATTTGTGATTATGCCACTGAAATGCCACAGGGGGCAGTACCCAGAAGAAACATGGGTAATTTCCAAGGTAAGTAATATAGCAGGGACCAAGAGAGAAATTTAGGACACAGAAGTAGCATGTAGTGTTGTTGTATCAGTGATCTTGCTATACAACCTCCAGCAGAACACCAAATTTCTCTGAACCTCAATTTTTTCACTTATAAAATGGAATTTATCTTTTCCCTCTTAACATTACCTGACAACCACCCGATTTCCTCCAGCGCCCCTCTCTAAGACTGCCACAACAACAAATGAGAAAACAGATGGGTATGTCTTTTGAAGTTTTTGTAAGAAAAGCAGGATAAGACATTTATTTAAGTTCCTCAGTGTTAATGAGATAGACTCAATTTTCAATTATCCGTATTCTTTTTGTGATGGGTTGGTCCAGACAGCCACTGAAGTCCCTTCCAACTCTCGAATTTTGTGAGAAGAGACAGGGATCATTTTTAAAAGGACAATCATATCTTTATTCACCCCTTTACATATTTAGTCCTATGCTCTCATCTTTTTCACATCATCAAACATCCTGTGAACATGGGGGAGAGTTGGACACCAGAAATCCCAGAGAGTAATGACATTGCAGTAAGAGTTCCCTAGAGTTCTCTCATTTAAGTGGTGATAAGTCTCTAGATGGTAGCTAATAATGGAAATCTCACTCCATGTAAGTCCTTCTAAGAAAAAAAGCAGTACATAATTACAGAAACTAAGACCTGGAAGAAACCTTGGTAGCCATCAAGTCCAAACCACACCTGAGAAGAATCTACACAATAGAATGCATCTGCTTGAAGACTTCCAAGGAGAGGGAAGTCACCGTCTCTCAAGGTAGCCCATTCTATGACTTTTATGGGACAGCTTTAAGTGGGGGAAATATTTCCCCCTGTAATCAAACCTAAATTTGCCCAACTTCAAAATACCAGGCCATAGCAGTTTCTAAGAGCTGAGGCTGCTGCTATTCCCTCCCTTTCTAGAAAGATTAAAAAAACTATTGACCACTGGCACAGATTCTCTGGGTATCCAATATTCTTAAGGATTTCTCTACCCTGGGCAATTCTGGGGAACTTTTTATAGGGTTTCTACAGACTGTCATGTGTAGAAAGGAAGGGATTAGGGACTGCTGAGATACTAACACCAAAATAGGTTCAGTACCATTCTTGGTAACATAGGAAACTGAATCTCCTCAGGTAATAACTCTTTTGGAAGAAATTTAGTATATCAGAGAACCCTATACCTGTTCATGGCAGGAATGGCAGGCTTGGTGGCAAGGTTATTAGGATTGTATATTTGGGGAAGAGCAAATATGTGTAATCTGAGATTTGCATAGTGGAGCACAGATATTCAAGCTAATAGTCTTAGAGGAGTTTTGAAAATCTCCAAAAATCAATAATTTCTGTCTTCCCCCCTTAGATTATACACGCACACATAATACCATCCACTGACCTATGAGGTACTAGCATGATCAGAACTTATTTTATATAGCTCTTTAAAGTTTATAAAGCACTTCACTCTCATTTGAGCCTCATAACAACCTCACATATAAAGCTCCCTATATTGATATAGATCCACGAAAGGTTATATAAACAACTCCTGGTTATATGTTGCTCATTCTACACTATTTGTTGACCCTTACAACAACTCTATGTGGTAGGGAAAGTATTATCTTTATTTTACATGGAGGAAAGTAAGACTCAGATGTTTAATTGCTAGCTCAAGGTGACCCAGCCATTAAGTAGAAGATCAGGCTCTTCCAGTTTTAAGACGAGTACTCTTCCCTCTATATATACCACACAGCCTCTCAGTGATCAAGCTGAGCATGATTTTACTGTAATCCAGACATACATTATGAGCCTCTGTCTCTTCTTTCCAACAAACAGTCTTAGAGATAAAAGGCTGAGAAACAAGAGAGGAAAGATCACAGATCTGGAATGGGAAGGGACCTGATAGATTATCTAGTCTGATCTCCTCATTTTGCAGATATAGAAACTGAAAGCTAGAAAGGTCAAATGAAAGAGAAGTAGGTTAGGTGCAAAATGGGACAGTCTGAAATTGGGCTGCATGGAAGAGAAAAGGCACCTTGCAACTGAAGGAAGGAAAAGGAGGTGAAGGGGTTGGCCTGATGTTGAGTTATTGTTAATGGGGAGAGGTGACAGACTGGGTAAGAGGAAACAGGTTGTAGGGTCAAGTTTTCATGAGAGGCAGTGTAGCACAGTGGAAAACTTGTTGAACTTTAATCCCAGCACTTGAGAATTTGAATTCTAGCTTTGGTGCTATGTGACTTTGGGCAAGTCATGTAATTTTTCCAGGCCTGAGTTTCCTCATCTGTAAAATGGACTAAATGATCTTCAAAGATCCTTCCCAGTTCTAGAATTATGATCCTATGATTTGTTTTTTGTTGCTGAGTCCTTTTCAGTCTTATCTGACTCTTCATGACCCCATTTAGGGTTTTCTTGGCAAAGATATTGGAGGGGTTTGCCATTTCCTTCTCCAGCTCATTTTATAGATGAGGAAACTGAGACAAATAGGGTGAAGTGACCAGCCCAGGGACACACAGCTAATAAGTATTTGAGACCAGATTTGAGCTCAGAAAGATGAGTCTTCCTGACTTTAGGCATAGCACTCTATCCACTGTAACACCTAGCTTTTTAGAGAAATGTGTTAGGCCCTATACAAAGAAAGAGTTAAGAGTTTAATCCCTAACTTCTGAGGGATTATGTAAAGAACAGAGAAAAAGTGAATAGGCAAAGACCAAAGAATATGGTTTAGGCTTACTAATTTATCAGTGAAAATATTATGTCCAATCAGAGGGCAAAGAAGTTGATGAGATAGAAGTTGTGGTAGAGAAAATGAGGGAAGCAAGAAACTTTTACAGGAATTGTATATTTAAATAATAAGAGGTTTTAGTTGTCTTGGAAAGCCTTGCTGGAGAAAGAAGGATTTTTCAGGAGCTCCTCTGACAAAGGAAGAGTAAAGGTTTGGGTAGGTCAGTCTCAAACTTTTTGTATTTACTTGACTTGGTTCTTCGTATTGAGATAGAAGCAGCAGTGTTTCAGTGAAAACTAGAAGGGACCATGGGTTAGTACAAAATGTTATAGCACTGTCCTTTAGGGAGTAAAGAATGGGAAGGAGAACTGAGGGGTTGGGGGAGATTCTGGGCCTATACTGGCACCTGCCAATGTATTGTTGGTCTCTAGGAAAACAATAGCACATGACTCCCTTGCATTCCATCCATACTTTTAAGGGCTAAAAGGGGCCAGCTCACCTGTTCCTTAGGATTAAGCAGAGATTATCTGTTCAAACATGCCAGCCTAAAGAATTCAGTGATCCTAAAGAGGTATCAAGGACTTCTCAACTCACCCCTACTTTGTCCATGATGCAAAGGGTTTTTTTGTGTTTGCCCTGGTCTTGAAAAAGTTTTAAAAAGAGCAACAGTGCCCCCTGCTGACTGGCGCATAATCTTGAAATTATTACAAATTTAGTATAACCAACAAAACTATCTAATACACAAAATAAGAAATTTGGCAATAAACCATAGAAGAAATTCAAGCATTCAATCATATACCATAATTGATGTAAAATCCTCTCATTATCTGCTTCCAAAGATACTGTATACCAAGGAAGCAGGTGATACAGGATGGACAATTCCCAGGACTAGGCAGGGTTTCCTGTAATTCAGATCACTACCAAATCTCAGACCATTGTTGCTCCATGCCTGACCTAGAAGAAATATAAAAGGACAGGGACCAATTCAAGAGGCTTGGCAAATGTCCAACTATCTTCTGGAATAGTTCCACTTGCAGGAAAAGGGAAAACAACTTCTGAGAAACCATTCTTGGGATATGCTAGAACTAAGTACTTGAAGAGATGGGTATGTATCATGTCTTTTGCCAACCTTAGGGGTTAGGACTTCTAGGTGATCTGTATTTGGTCCATTTTAACTTAGTAGGACAGCAAAAGGCAAAAAACCTTCCGGCGTCTGAGGGAGTGAGAAAGAATTTAGAACTTTTAGTAAGTAGGAAAAGAAAAACAGGAAGAGGAGGGCAATTTAATTGGTCTTCCTACACTTTCTTGGAAAGAGGATGTTTAACCAGAATCCTTGGCTTTAACATGATATAACTTCGAAAGAGTAGTTGTGAAAGGCCTCTCTAGAGGACCGAAATGAAAAGGCTAGTTTGAAATTCAGGGTAGATTTTTTTTTTCCACCTAAAACATTTTCTTAAAGGTAGGTCCTGGGACACCCAACCTGGCAAGTAGATCAAAGCTAACGAAACTAAGGAATAATCATTCCCCCTTGGTCATCAAATGAGGGAGCTCAGAAAATGTCCCAAATTCTGAGTTTTCTCATCTTTCAGAATTTTACCACGGGCACTGGGAGTTCCTTTCAATCTGTAAATCCATGTAACTGGAAACCAAAGTTGGAGGTGAAGTTGGGAATGAATGTGGTTGTCAATGCATTGGCAGTTTCTGAAACAGAAGCCAACCCCCCACCCCACCCCCTCTTGCTTACTTAGGCTTAAACTCTGAGAAAATTGTTCATCCATTCATGCTACCTGCCAGGTCTGGAGGAAAGCCCCAGCGTGTGCAGCAGGGCAAGGCTCCTCTCTGAGAGCAGTGGGGTGCCTTCCACCCCTGCTAAGGGACTGCTAGGGAGGATTTCCGAGCCCTGCATTTCCCAGGACCAGGACGGGGTAGTCTGGCCAGCGTGTGGGGACAGCTCTGCTCCGGTTCTCCCCACCCCCACGCCCACCCCCGTGCTCTGTGGACAGGCAATATCAGGGCAATGATTAGGAGTAACTCCGCTAGGAATCCGTGTCTTTCTAAGTGGTGAAGAGGTGAGAACATTTCCATCGCCCTTGAAGGTTTGCGGAGCGCTTCTCACCCACAGCAGGGTAGGTAAGTCCGTCCATCTGTCGGGACCCCCCGGGCTTCGCAGCTTTCTCTCCCGGCAGTTTGGGTCCTCCCGGCCGGAGCCGCTATGGTCCGTCAGGGGCTGCCCAGGGCAGGGACAGAGTCCGGCTGAGACATCCAGAGACTGGAACATCCGCTCCTTCCCGGGGGGCGCCAGCGCCTCTCTTGAAATGCTGGGGAAGAGGAGGGATGGACACCTTTTGTTAGGACTCAGCTGGGGTCAAGGGGCTCGCGACTGACCAGGGGGGTTGTCTGGGAGGGGTCAAGGGGGGGTCAGCTTTGTGGAGCGTCACTGCAGCTTCAGAGGAGCGCGCGTGGCGGGTCCGGCCATTGTGGGAAGGCCGCCAGGCCCGAGAGGCTCCGACGGGCCGCGCCTCTCGGTTACCATGGCAGCGGCCCCCTCCCGCTCCCGGCAGGAGACCGGTGCCCCCGGGCGGTCGAGGGAGCAGTCAGACAGCTGCTCAGTCTTCGGGGTCGACATACAAGCCCCGCCCCTCGCTCCCCCACCCGTCTCCCTCCCAGCCCACTAGCCTTCCCGCCTGGTTGGCGGAGGGAGGGGAGAAGGGGAGCGGGGCCGTCGTCACATCCGGACGGAGTGGGCGAGTTCCGGTATTTCAGGGCGGAGCAGGCGGAAGTAGGGCTGAGAAGCGGCAGCAGCACCGAGCGGAGGAGGCAGCAGCCGGAGCGGGAGCCGGAACGGGGCGGGCACCATGGCTGGTATCACCACCATCGAGGCGGTGAAGCGCAAGATTCAGGTTCTGCAGCAGCAGGCCGATGACGCCGAGGAGAGGGCCGAACGTCTCCAGCGGGAGGTGGAGGGGGAGAAGCGGGCCCGGGAACAGGTACCCAGAACAGGCCTGGCCGGGGCGAGGCCGGGGGCTGGGGGGACGTGGGACCCCAGACTTTGAAAGTCCCTACGCGGAGACCTGAAGGGGACGGTCGGCCGGGAGATGGCATCTGGTTTTCGGAGGACCAATATTAGGCAGAATCGGGTCGAGGAAGGCGGGGAACTGGGCCTTGAGAGTGGACCGGCGGGGCCGCCTGAGTAGGAACCGTCCATCTTCGTCGCACCGGGAGGATTGCACGGCCGTAAGGGGTGGGGGGGCCGGGGTGTGTCTTCTCCCTATCCTCCACGCTGGTCCAGGCTCATTCATTCATTCCGGAGGAACTGGGGCGCGGTCGGGGGAGGGGCTTTTCCGCTCCCTCCCTCCCTCCGTTTGCTTGGGGGGAGACTGCAGCCTGGAGGCAAGGCCCGGGAGCGGTTTCCCTGGAGTGTAAAAGGTGGGCCAGGCTCAAAGCGCGTGGCCGGGTCTCGGGGTGTCAGGGCGAAGAGCGGCAGGAAAGCCCCCAGCCGGAGCTGCTGGCAGTCTTTCCGCACCCTCCGCCTGTTCAGGAAATGAGGCAGCAGTTCGGTTGAGAGGAAATGCGGTACCCCCCCTTCCCCCCGCCCCCCCAGGATGGGGCTTGCTACGCCTCCCATCCTATCCTCTCTCCTATGGTCCTTTCCTCCAGCCCCGCCCCCCCACAGCCTTCCCTTACCCCGGACAAATCTGCTGCCATCCCTCCCTAGAAGAGGGAGGCAGGAGGGGAACTAAAGCTTTAACCCCCTTTCTCGTGTTGATGTCAGTGTGGGAGCATGTTTAGCTCGAAAGGCAGGAACCTCTGCCAATGTCAAGTCTTTGTTTCTGAAGACAGATCAGTGCACGAAGAGCCTGTGGAGAACACTTCCTCCGAACTGAACTGATAAGCAAGTATATGTTTGCAGAGGGGCATCCTTTGGGCTCCCAACTTCTCGGAATTCTGGTGACATGGGCAATGTGATAACAGGTTATTGAGATCTGATGAAATATCAGATCTGAATTGTGCATCTGCTTATTTCATTCTGGAATCCTTGTTCCTTTGGTGCTCCCACAGAGTGATTTGGGCCCTTGAAAGTACCAAATATGTATTGGAATATTCTGTTCTGGCTATTGATGAGCTTTGTGAAAGTGCTTTCTCTTAGAAATGGTCAAGTGGGATTAGGGATAGCATAACGAGTAGCAATTTGCAAGACAGATAGGTGAACTGGAGTGTAATATAATTTGGAGGGATATCTAGTTCTGGAAGATGGAGAAGAAAGGTATACTGTCTGGTGGGAAACATTAAGTGATAGGGAGATTGAGAGGAGAGTAACTGGCCTGTTAGTTTTAATACTTGATGGCATATGTAGCCAGAGAGAAAATCCCTGTTTTTATTAGGCATTTAGTTAGTTCCTTTTCCCCAGGGTCAGTCTTTACTTCTCTGGTTTCTGGGTTGGGGACTCCCCAACTCTGAGCCTATGGTTTTGGGAAGTGCAGTTAAAGGAAGGAGCGAGTTGAAGGAGAGGGTGATGGATCTGGACATTGAACCAGGTACTTAGCAAAAACTGAAGCACTTATACTATTAAGAGTTAATAATCTTATTAATAAACTTATCATTATAATCTTATTAATAAACAGCAATTAAGTACTCTGAGCTGGGGCAATGTGGCATTCACCTTTGTTTGGAAGTATCCCACCTTTTCTCCCTTTATTTGATAAAATAGTTGGTGGACCCTCCCATCCCACCCAGTGTTGGAGCTTCTATTGATGAGTTATCTTGGACTCCATTTTCGTGGAAGATCTTGAATAGATATTGGTGAATAGTGCCGTTGTTCTTCTTGATCCCATAAATTAGTTTCTTCCTATTGGTCTCTAAATAAATTGAGCTGCTTTAATTTGGCTTTTTTTTTTTTAACTCATTTCAGGACTAATCTCCATGTCTTGAGTGCTTAGGGAGTAGCTGTAGATTAATGCTTCTCAATCAAGGGAAGCCTGCCAAACTGATTATTGCCCTGAGGACTAGTGAGGAAGTCTTCAAAAAGGGGAAGTAGGCTAATGTCCCTGTGTAATGAGAGTCTTTCCCTTCTCCAGCTCTGGGGAGTCCAATAATTACCTTTTTTCTCTGTCTTCTCTTCCTCTGGGGGAAGGGAATAGAGCTGGATCCTTTGAGTACTTTTTCTAGAACATCCTGGACTATGGATTTACTGTAGGCTGACCCCCATACCACACTCAAGTTGTTCCTGGGATCATCAACTTCAATTTTCTTTTTTTTTTTTCTTTTGGCTTTGGCTGCTCATTTTATCTGAATTCCTAGAGCCAGCCTGTAGTTAGGTAGGGAAGGGATGAAGAAGCAGTTTAGTGTTGTGATCCTGGAGTCATTGGTGTGTCTGTTGGTGATTAACTATCCTAATGAAGGCACCCTGGAAATGACTTTCGATTTTGGGCTTAGCATGATATCACTGTCTTAATGGAAACAAGGTGATCATATATGAAAGTCTGCCTACTCTTTTGTGTTTTGCCCCCACTAACTACCCTGATGAGTTTGAAAGTTTTTGTTTTGTTATTGTCTGCCTTTTTAGAGGAGTTCTGTGGACTTTCAATAGCACATTCCAAAGACTGACCTTAACCTTAGATTCCCAGGTTTTGGAACAGAGCTAGACAATATTATATGGCAGATTCTCTGAGGACCTACTGAGCCCAGATACAGCTCTGACCTTTTTAAACCTCCACATACACTTTGGGGAGAGGCCAAGAGCCCTTTGCTCTTTAGGCCTTAGCATTGCCTCTACTTTTGTTTATCTTAGGGCCTAGTACTTCCGCCCTTTTCCTCCCCCCCCCCTTTAAAATAGAAACTTAAATTCCTCAAGGGCACCATATCTCCCTAGAAGATAAACATGAACACAATGAACTGATCAGACTAAATTCTTTCCCCACTTGGGGCTCCTGCATAACTCTTCTATTATTCTTTCCTTTTGAACGTTTGTGACTTTGTTCTAAAAAGAGAGAACCCAGAGTGTCAAAGTGTCTGGTTTGGATGAGTTCCCTCCTTGACTTTATCCTGACTTTTGGGACATCAGTTGTTTGGGCAAAGCAGTCTCCTGGCTTTTCTCTTATTGAAATCTAGAGTGCATGAAGATGATTTTGTTGGTGTTGGTGAATTGTGAAGGATTTAAAATGAGTTGGCTTCAGTAGCTTGGGCTGGTGGCTGCCATCTTAGGGCCACTGTGACCACATGGGCCTTCACTTTACGACTGTTGTAGGTTTAGTGGATGGTTTAGTGGAATAATTAACTGAACTAATCTAGTTGGGAGGGAGGGGAGAAGGATTATAGGTGGTCAGGTGGGGTCACAAAGTCCAAAAGATCAGACCCATATCTGGAAGGGAAAGGGAAAGGAACAAGCATCTGTTAAGCACCTACTGTGTGCCAGGCACTGTGCTAAAGAGTCAGACAGAAGAGCCCCTTTCTGTATAATTCTAGTGGCTACAAATCCACAACTTGGTGTTTTAAATTCCACTGGATATAGGGTATAGGCATACCTAATATTTTCTCCCACTACCTCACCATCCCCAGGAGGCAGTTGGTCCAGCTCATCCGATTTCCCCTTTTGATCTGAGATGATAAAATCATGACATGTTGAAGGGCAAAGATTTAAACCAGAGCCTCAAGTCTAGTCTATTTCCCTCCTTTTATGGTTGGGGAAATTGAAGCCAAGAGTAGGGAAGTGACTGTCTCCAAGGTTATACAGCTAAGTAAGTGATAGTTAGAAGAGGACTTGGACTAAGTCTTTTGACAGTCCACATCACTCTTGCACTCCTCTTTCCCTCCTTTCTTGGGGCTGAAAGTCAGGGTACTCCTAATCTCAAACCAAAGACCAGATCATGATTCAATTGCCCATTCTCAGAAGAGCAACAGTCCCAAAGGACGGGGTTTGGAGTTGCCTTTGAAGAGATTACTGAGATTTCTTATCTTGGGTTCTGCCTTCCCTTGTCTTTTGTAGACATCACTGTTTTCCTCTCTGTCTCTCCCTCCCTCTCTCCTCCCTCCTCTCTCTTCCCCCATTCCTCCCCCCACCCCCTTTCTCTTAGCCTTGCAAAGAATGCTATTGTAAATGCTGGTTTGTGAGAGAAACCACCCAAGCTAGCTTGTTGTCATGGAAACCTGTATACTTCTCCACCCCCATAGTCTGATTTCTCCTGCTGCAGAAAAAGAGGTACCTTCCTTCCAATCTAGTGAAATGCCTGATGCTCTCCTCAGCTGTCCCCAATACTTGGTTCAGTTATTGGTTTGGAATCTCTTGTTATCTAGAAAACAGTAATTATGTTGGGAGTGTTTTACAAACTTTCTACTATAAACCTGACTTCCTGTACTCTATCCACTCCAGGCCTTGCAGGGTCCTCCAAGAGAAATTTGTTTCCTGGGAGATAATTTCTTCCTTGGAAGGATTAGGGCTAGAAGTATTCTTATATGATCTGGTTAGGTAAAATGGATTTTCAGCCAATTTATTTAATTCCTGACCATATGGCTTATGGCCCACTGGCTAAATATGATCAGCTTAAAATTCTTTAATACCCCCACCTCCCAAAATAAATAAACATTTTGCTTGATTGGCTTATCAGGGGAGGGGAACAGACAGAAGGTTTCCCCACTCCTAGCTTAGCACCTTAGCATTGTAGCCTTCCCTACCTGATTTCCTCTAGGCCTCCTACATTTGAGTTTTGGATGCTGGAAGGGACTGATTCTTAGCATGATTTGTATTTGACTGAATAGTCTTCCAACCCTTCCCACCCAAAAAGAAGGGGTGGGGGTGGGAGAAAATCAGGGCAGCGGGATTCTGGTACAATCATTGCTAGCTGAAGGGAGATCATGTTTACAAGGTGCTTGGATAAGCATCTGAATTAAGTGGTGTGTAGGGTAGATTAAATTAGACTATTGTAGCAGCCAGAGTTAATACTTGATAACTGGTTAAAAGGTATGGAAGTGAGAAAGGCTTTTAAAAGTACAAGTTTTGAAGCCTTTTTAGAATGCCATTTCTTTCTGGCCTTTTTATCCTGCCCCTTTTTTCTAATGTATGGATAGAAGACTTGAAGTTTCTTGGACTTAGTCTCTTAGCCTATTATTCATCAGTAGTAGGCAACTTAGGATATGGAATGGTTTATTATTCATATTCAAAAACGCACATAGGAAGATTATTATTAGTCTGTTAAATCTTCTCCCATATTTTGCAGATAAACTGAGACCCAGAGAGGTTGTAACTTGCCAGTCATGTGATCTAAGGGGTGTAGTAGAGCTGGTACTAAAATTCAGGTTTTCTAACTAACTCCAAATTGAGCATTCTTTCTGTAATATTGCATTGAGGCTGAGATAAAGCTTGTGAAATTATTAATAGGTGGGCTGTGTTAGGGGGTTGTGGAAGAATGTGAGAGAGATTTTTCAGAAACAAAGATTCTTTAAGGAAGCAAATGTGTGGGTAGACATACATATTTCTCCCTTCTGCTGTTTTCCTGGTCTCTTGGATGTCAAAGATAATTTTAGGCGGGCCAGAAATTCTTTCATTTCTTTCTTTTCTTTAAAGGGCTTTGGAGAGCAAATGTTGAAGGGTTGGGTGAGGTTAGTGTTCAGGAGTGGTTTGGGGCCTCTTCTCTTGGCCTTGACTCTAGACGCTACTTTGGGAGAGCACATCATAATTTTTCTCTGCTTTTTTTCCTTCTTAGAAATACATAGAATTCAATTGGTATTCTAGTGTCCTAAAACAAATTACTCGATTAATCCAGGCTTATAACATGGTCTCCTTGCTTCTTTAAGCAATCCTATTCTCTCCCCTCTAAGACAGAACTCTGACCAGGCGAGAATCCTCTGCCTATATTTTTCTAGCCCTATTGTGTTTACAAACTTGAACTGGGACCAAAAAAGGGGTGGTGCTGACTTGCTGGGCAAGAAGCTGATTTCTGAAACCCTGTTCCTGTAGAACATGGTTGGGGTGAAGGGAGTTTATGCATGTACCAAGTCCCAGATATCAATCTCTCTAATCAGTTTGGTAGAATTTGACCTTTCTCAATGACTCTGACTTCCTTGTGCTAGTTACCTTGTTTGTTGAGTTTTGAGCTTCTAGCTTTTCTCCTCCAGTGTCTCCTGCTACCCTTTTCAATTTCTTTCTACTTAGGCTGAGGCTGAGGTGGCTTCCTTGAACCGTCGGATCCAGCTGGTTGAGGAGGAGCTGGACCGTGCTCAGGAGCGCCTGGCAACCGCTCTGCAGAAGCTAGAGGAGGCAGAGAAGGCTGCTGATGAGAGTGAGAGGTAAGTTTGGGTGTTTGAACTGTTCTGTGGCTTTTCATAGCCAAAAGGTTTCCTGAATAGACCTCTTTGAATTCTTACCTATCCATTCTAAAGAAATGTTCAGTTATTCAGTCCCGAGGTTTTTTATTTCTTCTCTGTTCTCAATCTTCCTTTAGATAAGCTACAGCATATAATGAAAGGGCTTTTGAACTTTATGGCTCTTCCTTGGGATTTCTAAAGTCTGCAGTTAACTTAGGCATCTACAAGTTAGTCTCTCCCAGTTACAATATTTTACAGCATTCTCCTAGCAAATTCTTACCTTATCTTTGTCACTTGTAAGAATGGATATTTGCCTTCCTACCAGTAGATTAAATTAGGTGAAAAAGAAAGCAATTCCTTGAACCATAGGCTTGTGAGATCTTAAATATTCTTGCTTCATTCCTGCATATGTCCTTACTTGCTCTGTTGTTTTTGTAGAGGTATGAAGGTCATTGAAAACCGGGCCTTGAAGGATGAAGAAAAGATGGAGCTGCAAGAAATCCAGCTGAAAGAGGCCAAACACATTGCAGAAGAAGCAGATAGGAAGTACGAGGAGGTGAGACCCGCTCCTGGCTGTGGGTCCATGGCTTTGTCATGGATCCCTTTTGGAAGGGGGAGATAAAACATGTTGAAGGACAAGAACACTTGCTTTCCTTCATTGATCCTCCACTTTATATGTAGGTGGCCCGTAAGTTGGTGATCATTGAGGGGGACTTGGAGCGCACGGAGGAGCGGGCTGAGCTGGCTGAGTCGTGAGTATCTAACTTCCAAAATCTTAGTGCAACCATTGGTCACCTTTCCTTTGTTACGGTCACTAATGTGGAAAAAACCAGTATTCCCTTAATATTGTTAAACAAGGCCTTTGGGGTTGGAGAAATTTGGAGCTTACTTGAGGAATAAAATGCACTCCAAAGAGAAGACTATAGAAGACTTGGCTGTGGAATGTCTTCTGTGTAGAATGTTCAAAAAAAAAATGATGGGTGGGAAAAGTATGTAATCTAGAATCTCTGCAATCCTAGTCTTGAAGTGGGGTGACCATTCTGCTCTTGTGCGTCCCCCTCTTCTCCCCAAGTCCTAGGTGGCATGGAAGGAGAGGGCTACAGAGGCTGCCATTGTTACTTGGTTTATTTGTTAATTAGGAAAAGGACAGACTCTGCTCCATCTTAGTATCTTCTGGGCCTTGTGTAACAAAGTCACCCCTAACATGGGCATACTTATGCTTCCCACCCATCTCCCCACCTGTATCCCAGACACAGCATGTCATGACCATGGTGGTTTGTTTTTTCTCCTTCCCTTTTTTCTTTTGCTCTGCTGCTTGTATTCTTGCTGTGCTTCTTTTTGACCTTTCTCCCTCCTCACAACCTGGCTTGTGCCACCCCCCTTCCCCGTGACTACACTAACAGCCGTTGCCGGGAGATGGATGAGCAGATCAGACTGATGGACCAGAACCTGAAGTGTCTGAATGCTGCTGAAGAAAAGGTACTAACTGTTGCGCCCGAGGAAAGGGTGTGCGTGCGTGAGTGAGCAAGTGTGGTTTGGTTTTGTTTTGCAGCTGCCTCCCCTCCACTGGTTTGTTTGACTAGCCTTCTCATCTCCTCTCTCATGGAATGCTCCATTCTTTCCCACTGACTTGTCGTCCTTCACCTCTTCCTTCCTAGCTGCTTTACTGCCTTTCCACAGGGCCTGTCCTTGTCTGGGGCGGTTGGGGATGGTTGAGTTGGGCAGCAGCCCCCATCTCCACCCCGGGCAATGCTGTGCCCTGTTCCTGAAAATGTCTTGTCAGGGGTTCTTCTCTTTTATCAGTCTTTCACCATACTGGGTCCCAGCCTAGAAGGGGTGGTTCTCCCCACCTGTGCTGCTGGCAGTGTGGGGTGGGAAGAATGGGGCTGTTCAGGGTTGTCTCAGCACTTCTCCCCTGGTGACTCCTCAACCCTCTCTACCTTGTAGATTCACATCTGTGTGTCTCTCCTTTGTTTTCTTCTTCCCTTTTCCTCTCCTGCCTTCTTTAAAACATCCACAGTAAGTGTTCTGAGCTGGAGGAGGAGCTGAAGAATGTCACCAACAACCTCAAGTCTCTTGAGGCTCAGGCGGAGAAGGTAGGGGCTGGTTGGTGAAAGGGACAGGCCTGGGGCCTGAGCCCAGCCCTACCATGTGTGTGCATTCAGCAAGAGAAACCCTGGTTTGTTTCCTGGCCACCCCTGTGTTCAAGACATGGTGGCTGATACTGATCCTTCATGACCTCTGGGCATTAAAATTTAAAATGGTGCCTTTCTGAGTATGAAAGGCCAGGCCTGTAATTGTTAATAAATAGGCAGTTATCATTGACCTAAATAGGTTTTCAGGTGGTATCATATTTGAGGTCTAGTGAGAGGTACAGGGGACTAACTTTTTCCCTTGGCATCGGTGTGAATGACTGTATTAAAGGTTATCATGACCCTGACTTTCCTCGTGAATAGGGGCAGAGGTAGCTTCTTAAAGTTTAGGACAATCAAAAAATGTAGTTTTGCTATCAAAAGGGCCCTGGGACATCTGGCCTGTGGATAATTAGGACAAGAGATGATCTTTAAAAACTTCTCCTACCTGCTCCCCCTTCCCTCATGAGGCATTAAGTGCATTAATTTCCATTGGCTCTTGGGGGGAGGGGAGGGAATTAGTGCCAGTGAGGGTAATTTGGTCTAACCATTGCTACTTTAATTCTTTTGCAGTATTCTCAGAAAGAAGACAAATATGAGGAGGAGATAAAGATTCTTACTGATAAACTCAAAGAGGTAAGCTGTCATAGAAAATAACATCTAGCTGTATTAGTATGGACCATCTAGCTTTGGGGCCTCCAGTAAAGAGGCCAATAGTAATGGATAGAGAGCTGACTCAGAAGTTAGGAAGACCCAGGTTCAAGGTCTATTGCTGCATCCATCTTAGCTGTGTACCCCAGGGAAAATTCCTTAGCCCCCTAGTCAACTTTCTAAGGCTTGAGGTTGTAGAATAGGTTGCTTCATCTGCATTAGTAGGAGTTTTAGCACCAGGAGTTCCCTTTGCCAGTACAGTCACAGGTGTGAATCTGGGGGGGTAGGAGGCAGTGTTTCCTTTTTATTTCAGACTTGCCCTTCTTTGGTTCTGATCAATTTTATATCTACCCCAGGCAGAGACCCGTGCCGAGTTCGCTGAGAGATCGGTAGCCAAACTGGAGAAGACAATTGATGACTTGGAAGGTATGAAGCAAAAGGGATAGAAATAAAGGGCAAGTAGGTAGAGGTGATGTTGCTTGTTAGAGTCCTTCTATTTCTGAAGACTGCAGAGAATTATCTGCCTCTCCATCTTCCTTTGGAGACACAGTGGGAACTCAGTACAGGCCTTTGTATTGAGTGACAGTCTGATGATCACAGAGAGAAGTGTCTTGCTTTCTCCTATTTAATCTGTTCTCAGGATTTGTACCTTATACTTTGAAGGTTTTTGAGGAAAATGACAATAGCTCATCTCAAATGCAGCCTTTTTGGATGCCCCTAGAACTTGAGTGGCATTTGAAACCAGGCTCTTCCTGTGTTGCAGTGGCTTCAGTGACCGAGTCATCTTTCAAGACTATTTTAATTCCCCGTCCAACCATCCCCTAAAAGGGGAAACTGTGGTTGTGCCCTCCACCCCAAAGCATAAACATGACTAGAGCTTTCTAAGTACTTCCTGTCACTAGTTTGATAGCTAAGTGACCTATCAGTCCTCAGACCTCGGGCTGGAAGACTCTGAGGCACCTTCCCACTATGGGCTCAGGTTAGGTTATAGGATATCCCTGTTGAAAAATTGGGAGGGTAAGGCATCAACAGTGCATCTTTTCTCTATGGTACAGGTTAAACTGTTGAATATTCCTTCTGAAAGAATAGGGACAGTGGGTAATATGCCTTGGAGCAGCATTTTAAATACTGGCAGGGTACCTTATTTTGATTTCTGCCTCACTTCCAGGAGTTTGTTTCTCGGTAAATGGGGTGAGGATAGTATCTCCAGGGTGCCACAGGCATAAGAACCTCCCCAAAGGAATGAGCATCCTCAAACTCCAACTTCTACATTGGGTTGGAGAAAGGGAAAAAAAAGCTCTGATGGTCTAAGGAGAAGTTGTCCCTCTTGGGATCAGAGGAATGACTTCCAGTTCAGGCCCACTCCTGTTGCCCCGATTGTGCTTTCTGTTTCACAGCCACCCTTTCTTCTTCTTTGTCCATTATGCCCTCGTTCCCTCCACCCATGGCACATCTCACCTCTGTCCC
Organism: Notamacropus eugenii; assembly: GCF_028372415.1. Taxonomy (NCBI): domain Eukaryota; kingdom Metazoa; phylum Chordata; class Mammalia; order Diprotodontia; family Macropodidae; genus Notamacropus; species Notamacropus eugenii. The sequence continues at coordinate 378,101,871 of NC_092873.1, read as the reverse complement.
TTTATTATTTTCTTCGATTCCTGTCTGTGCCTTTCCTCCAGATGAGCTCTATGCCCAGAAACTGAAGTACAAGGCCATTAGCGAGGAGCTGGACCACGCCCTCAATGACATGACCTCTATGTAACTATCTGACAGCAGAGTGGGGTTGGGCTTTTGTCTTTGGGAGCACAGGGTGTGCAGAGAGTGCTGTGGTGTTTGGTGTATGTCTTTGGAAACACTAATATCTCCACTCTTGCCCTCAGTATCAGAATAAAGGTGGTGCTGGTTACTGGTTTGGCCCTTGATAAGGCAGTGAGAAAGCTGGGGACCTCCCCCCAGTGCTAACAAACTGGTCAGTGGTCCTGTTTGTAAAGTGTAGACAACATACCTTTTGTTCATGCTGTGTCTGTTATGTTGTCTCTTGTCTTTGTCTCCTCACTGAACAGAGTACTAAGGCTAGGGTGTTTCTCTGTTTCATAAATAGAAAAATTGGAGCACAAATTGTAGATGACTTGTTTGGACTTGAGAAGCCACCCTTACAAAGCAAAAGTCCCTTGCAATGGACATATTGTAGTACTTTGTGATCTGGGTCCAGGGAAGACCAAGTTGTTGTTCTTTAAGACTCCAGCTGAGTCCTAGAAATGCGTGGGAAGTAACCAGCACCAGAGAGAGTTGTCTAGCACCTTTTTCTGTTTGTGGATTCTGATCCTTGAGTCTAATCTTCTGACTTCTCCCTGCTTCCTACTAACTCAAAAAAGAAACCAAAAGTCTGACCATAATTCCTGCCTCCTCTTTTCTTACCCCTACTACTTCTCTTTCCTGAGTGTACCCTGACTGTTAAAAGCCCCTCTCATCTGGGCTCTCATTCTCACTTCTCCACAGATAAGCTCTCACCGTTTCTGCTCTGTTCCGGATCTGCCCCCTCCGCTCGGGGAAACCACCCTTCTCTCAGCACCCCCAACATCCTGTGCTCTTCCTGGATTGCATTTGGGTGGGCCTGGCTGGTCCCCATGGCATTGGATGGGGGGGGCTTACCAAGTAATTATGTATTCATTCCCCTTTTCCACCTCAAATTAAAATGTTACCAAGCCGCTGGATGCCTCAGTCTGCCCAGCTTTTGTGTTCTTGACAAAGATGTTGTCCAAAGGAAGGAACTGACTTTGGGGGTGTGGTATGGGGAGCAAGCATGGTGGGCTTTCCTTCCTCAATGATGTATGAAATCAAAGCTACTTTTGTGTGTCTTGCCTATCTTTCCTGATATTTAGAGGTTTTGTTGAGCTACCAGAATGGTGTAGTAGTTCAGAGCCCTTAGTGGATTCTGAGAGCATTCTATTTCTTTAAGTTGAAAAGACCTTTTTAAAGTCACTGTTTCCAAGCTACTAAACCATTCCACCCTTGAGTGTCTTCTATCCTGTTGTTGTGAAAAGACCACAAGCACCTTCTGAGTTCTCAACCCTTTGTAGTAAAGAGTCTGATGATTCAAACATCTGCTATTCTCGTAGAAGACTTTTCCCGTTTTCTCATTCTATATTGGTTTCTCATGTAGGAGACATGGCCTCTAGAAGCTTGTTTTTCTTGAATTCCATAGTAGAAGTCCTCTTTCAGAATGATTCTTTCCTTTTCCACTTTCCCAGAATCACCAAGTCAGGCTTCTTCTATCCTAAAAGGAACCTAGGCCTAATATAAAGTTAGCAATTTCAGATGTGCTTCCTTTGCTCTTCAGAAAGAATGAACTGGGGAAATATTATTAATTTAGCGAATATTTTATCAAACACCTATCATGGTAAGGAGAAAACAACAATAAAATAAAGTAAATCTCTGCCTTTTAATTCAAGAGGGATAAGAAATTCACATGCTTGTTGTAGAGAGCAATATATGGTAAGCGCCTTTAGATTGCTATGAATTTGCTATAGCAGTTTAGAGTAGGGAAAGATTGATGACTGAGATTGAGATAGTTTCATGAAGAAGCTGAACAGGATTTTTGAACAGAAAGGTAGTATAAGTAAAAGCCTTCCAAGGTAAATAAAAAGTTGGGGAAGCACATTTGGTGAATGATAAGGTAAACAATATAACTCTGCTCCAGCCAAATTGTCATTGGGAAGACAACAGTGAGGCCACTTCACAGATGGGGGGTGGGGAATTTTGTCTGCTGTGCTAAGAAGTCTGGACATTAACAGAAAGTGGGGAGCCATGGAGATTTTTGAGAAAGGGAATGGTAGTGTCATATGTAGCATTAGAGGTAGATGGTACAAATATTTCCCTTTTTATAGATGGATAAATTTAGGTTCAGGGATTGATTTGCTCAAGGTCACATAGTTTTATATGCATCCATACTAGGACCTAGAATCCAAATCTTCTAATTCTGGCTCTTTTTCTACCAGATTCCAAAAAGAGCATGGTTTTTATAGGTTAAGTTTAACCTGTAAGCTATTTGTAGGACAGATTAGGGGTAGGGAGAGAAAGAGAAGTGGAGTGGGGGAAGACCACTGGGAAAGGTTTTTTTTAAATGGTAATATAGGGCTGAACTTAGATGAAGTGGGAATGGAAAGGAAAAGGGTATGGACAGGAAATTGAGAGTGAGCATTTGAGCTTGGGTGATAAGAATGGTAGTAATAGTAACACTAATAAATAGGAGAGCCATGCTATGGTAGATAGATAAATAGAGGACATTTAATGTTGGGGCTACCTCTTCATAGAAGTGAAGCTGTTCATACAAAATCACAAATGTAGAGAATTAAAGACTGAGGACAGAATTTGGGGGAAGTAACTGGCCTGATGAGTATGAGAGGAGGAAAGGGGAAAGGAAGAGTCAGAGGAAAGTTGGGAGTCGTATAGTATCACAAAACCCAAGGGCTGACTGGGTGTAAATCTAGTGTTAAAAGGCAGAGTGAAGACTGCAGGAAAACAATTGAGTTTGTCCAGAAAATAATTTTCGTAAGTGGTTGGGGTAGAAGGCAGGTTATGAGGAACTTGAATGAGTTGGAGCTGATGAAATGGGACATGGTGACTGTTCACTTTTGGGAGCCACAGCTTAAGAAGGCTGATAAATAACTGCCTTTAAGTATTCCAAATGTCATATGGGAGAAAAACATCATTGTTCTTCTGACCCCATAGGATAGGATTAGGTAGAAGGAAGTTTCAGCATTCTTTTCTCAATGAAAAGTTTCCTAATAATTAGAAATTATACAAGGATGGAACAGGCTGTTTAATAGAAAGAAAGGAAATTGTGGGCCCTTCTCTAAAGGACTTTGGCTGAAGGGCAGAATTCATCCTTATTAGCCATTATTTTAGAGTGGATTCTAGGTTTGCTTAGATATTGAACTAGATGGCTTCTGAGATTCCTTGCAACTTTAAGATCATAACTATTGTTTTTGAAGTTTGACATGGGAACAGGGTCAGTACTTAAAATGAGAGACCCATCACAGAACCACAAGAAAGGGAGAAGGGATATAAATAATAGTGAGAGAAAAATCCTAATTGATAGGCTACTGAGGCAAGAATGAATGCCTCTAGGATCAGTCTTGGAAAGGAGTAATCTTATTTTTGAGAGAGGATGGAGCAGGAAGCTGGAGTTTTACCTTCATTTCCTTAGTGTGAAGTAAAGAATTTAAAGTTGGAGGTTAAGTTTTCCAAAAAGTCTTTGCCCATCCACACATATCTGTGCTACTGGGGACCACAGGCAATGGTAATTTGAACAGTGTGAATCTAATCTTAAGGAAAGATGAGCTTTAGCTATTACTATTCACTATTTCCTGTCCTTGCTCTGTCTCAAGAGTAAGCTGTTTCTACTCAGTTAGGGAGACCTGACTGATTTAAAATGCTTTCCTTGCTTGTTGATCCAAATGGCAAAGGTTATAGTATTTTTAAATTACCTTGAGTCTAGGTTCTAGACTGTCCAATTTGCCTTTTTTTTTTCTTATTTGAACTCAGAAGGGTGACAGGGTGAGATTATTCAGGTTATTATATTATTCAGCCATTCACCTAACTGTCTGTGATGAGCAAAAGATAACTGAGCCCCATATCACCAGAAGAGTGGGGGTGGGATTGGCCTATCTTCAGGCATCCTTGGTTTTAGCCCCACCCAAGTCTCTTAGCTCAGGGTGTAATCCTTCAGTCTGTTTGTGAGCCACTCTCCAGTCAGTGAATTTTAGGATCATGTGCTTAGAAGCTATCTAGTTTAACTCCCCCATTTTAGAGATGAGGAAACTGAGGCTCTGAGAGATTAATTCTGATTTATATTTACTCATTGATCTTAAAAGACTGACATAATTCCCTGTCTCCCTTTTTCTGTAGTAAAAGGAAAAAGGCCCATGCAGCTCAAGTGTGTCCTAGTGAATGTGTTAACCCATAAGTAGACAGGACTAGGGAAAGAACATTGGACCCAGATGTGTGCTGTGTATTTTGGCCTTGCCTACAAGTGTTACTAAGACACCTATCAATATGTGGTTTTAGCTGTTGAACTAGTATCTGATCTTAAAATGCTTATTAACTATGAAAGCATGAGGAGAGGGGTTGTTGGTGCAATCTGGTGATGAATGTTAAAGCCGTTCACCTTTGGGGTAGCTCAGGAGAAGGAACACTCCATGGAAAGTCAGATGTAGATCCAGCCTTTGACACAGGAAATAAGGCAACCTCACTGGGCCTATTTCTTCATTTGTAAAGTATGAGCCTTGAACAGATGGACTCCCATGGTTCCTTCCAGCTCTATAATCTAAGATCCTGTTTTGAACCTGGAATCCAAGGTGAGAATGTCCTTTCTGTGTAACTTTGGGCTTCAGACATTCTATAGAACCAGTTAGGGTTTGGTCTGATACCAGAATACTTGCTGTGCCCCTACTCACCACCAATAGTTTTTTACAGTTCTTTATTCTTCCTGAGTGGGATATATATTGCCCAAGTGCTTAAATCTTCATTTGTAAGGATAACATACTGACAAATGGGCCTCAGAAGCCTCCCTAACAGAGGAATGAACCAGAATGTGGCTAGAGTTTAAACCCTAGGAGCCTGAGGTCTGTGATTCTATATTTCTCAAGAATTTGGGAAAAGTGTAGGTGCTCTGTGAGAATGGAACCAGGGATGTTAAAGATGGCATATTAAAGATAGCATTCATCTCCAAATACAGGCTGCCTTTTCTGCCACCTAGGCAGGAAACTATAGAACTCCTGGTATTGACTGGAGGACTGTAAACTTTTTATGTGGCCTCCAGTGGATAGGATGTACAGCCAGGATGTGAGTGAAGGGAAGTATTCTTTACTAACTAATGGCCCAGGTGTTACCATATGGAAGGAGGATCTACATGTAAGGCACTGTAGGGAGACGAATGACTTAGATACTAAAGGGCTTGATCAGAGGCTGTATGTGAAAAGGGCCACAGTCTTGCTGCTTCCTACTGTGGGTATTTACTAATACAGGTGGTGGTTGGTCAATTACTATTGGGCTTCGTGGCCAGAGGACAAGGTGACTCTTGTTAAGGATGACCTTGTGCTTTCAGGATCCACTTGGCTTCTTAGAGGGAAGGAAAAGAGGAAAAAAAAATACAGTCTAGCAATAAAAAACCTGATAGTTTTAGTCTTCAAAAGCATATTTAAATTTGGGGAATACTTGGTACTTTGTGTTAAATTAGCTAAGGCCCTTAGGCTAGGGAACTGCTATAAAAAGCTCTAAAGAAAGGCTATCCTTTTAACTTCAGAGGTATAGACTGCAAGAGAAGGATTGGCTTGCTTGTTGCCCAACTCCTTTATCCTGTTACTGATCAGATGTATTTTAAACTATACACACAGGCTGACATTTCTTTGCTAGTTAGGTTTTTGGTTACCAGTTCAGTCATTGACCTGACCTTAATTGGTTAAAACACTTAACTACCTCCAGAGAGGTGGACCCCAGAGTGGCTAGGTGAGAGATGCTGCATAGTCTTTCTGAGGGGACCATGTTCTTTCCTCATTCTGTCTGACTTCTTGTGTGCCCCAGTCTTTTGACACAAGGGATGCTCCTGCTTCAATGTTGTATCCAATTACCTTCCCATAGTCTTAACTTTCCTCTTCTGATCTGGCCCCTTCACCTGACCATCTTTCCACACTGTTTGGTGCTAGCTGACTGGACTGTTCTCTGTCCAAATCCTTCTCCCATCCAGTGTGATTCACTGATGCATGTGTTATGCCAACTAGTTGTAAAACCCAATTCACTTCCAATACTCTACTAACTTTCCCTTTTTTCTCTCCTTTCCTCCTCTTTCCCTTTCTCTTCCTCTTGTTCCCCTCTCCTCTGTCGCTGTTGCAGAGCGTCTCTACAGCCAACTTGAGCGAAACCGCCTGCTCTCTAACGAGCTGAAGTTAACGCTGCATGATCTGTGTGACTGACGGGAAGGGGCTCACTAATGCCCCTTAAACCAAGCTTACAGTTCATTGGCCTGGACCCCAACAAAAGCTGATCAGTACCCCTTCTTATCCCCTGGCTGAGCAAACTAACTACTGTTTAATTGGGGCAGTTGAAAAATAATAATATCTAGCATTTATATAGCGCTTTAAGGTTTGCAAAGCACTTTACAAATACTCTCTGATTTTATCCTTACAACAACCCTGGGAGGTAGGTGATATTATCCCCATTTTACAGATGAGGAAACTGAGGCAGATGAAGTTTGTTTTTTGTTTTTTTAAATGACTTGCCCAGGGTCACATAGCTAGTAAATATCTGAGTCCAATTTGAATTCAGGTCTTCCTGACTCCAGGTCCAGTGCCCTATCCACTGTGCCATCTAGCTGCCTCTAATACTTGAAGGGGAAAAAACCAAACCCTTTTAAGGTAACCTTTCCATGGCTGTATAAATCCTAAAAAATCAATACAGACATTCTTTACCCTTTTACACAAATTTGCAGGGGAGGGGGTAGACATTGACTCCAAATGAAACTAAAAGTTGGGAGGCCAGTAAGTCTGGGAGAATTCATCTCCTTGCTATCTGTTCTCCCCTTAAATACTAGCTGTTCTTTACCTGTACACTGATTGTAGGATATGTTCCTTTTGCATGGATGGTTTATAACAATAAAAGGACTGAATTGATTGTATGGTGTAGCTATGCTTCATCTATAGGCCCAGGCATGGGCCAGTTCTGGCTGGGGTGAGACAGGGCAAAGAAATTGGATTGGGAAAAAAAAATGGGGTAGGTTGTCCTGACTCTCAGCAGTCTTTACCTTGTTTTGGGGTCATGTGAGGATATTACCCAGAACTTATAGCTGAAGGAACCTGGTGGGTGGTTCACTTGGTGAGTTGGGGTCTTCTTGAAGTTTGGCTAATTCCTAGTCCCTCTTGATCTTGTTCCTTAGATTACGCTTCCCCATGTTTCATGCTTCCTGCATGACAGCTTCAGAAAAGTTTGGTGGTGGGGGGTGGGTAGGAGGCATGGCATTTATTTTGTTCAGAGATCTTTTGGCCTATTGAGCCCAGTTTATGAAAGCAGTCTCCTGATTCTTACCCACTCTGCTTTGAAGAGCAATTTAGCCTGAGTAGCCTCACCTTTTGGAAGGTAATCTTCTCTTTAGCAGGAATGTCAAGTACATTCCTGCTACTGGAACTGCTCTCATCCTGGTTCATAGTACCATAGTGAGGCCGTCTAATCCAACTCAGATGAGGAAATGGAGACCCAGAGACTTGGTTATGGTTGCATAGGTAGTAAGTTACAAGAGTGGCAGTTTGAACCTAGAACCTCTGTCTCCAGACCTAGTATCCTTTCTGTGGCTTTCTCCCAGCCTGAAATTTCCTCTATTTGGCACTGTCCCTTCACCCAATCTTTTGGTTTGCTCACCCACAGAGGTGAATAGGATTAAATCTGCTACTGTAGTCTGAGCCTGGGTGGAGGTTGTAAGGTTAGGAAATAAGAAAACTCTATAAACTCCCTCCCACAGGAAGTACCGCAACACCTGTAGCTTCAGGAGGCAAAGGCCTGCAAAGCCAAATGAGGCAGCAACAATTTCCGGGACTATAAGAATCTGTAACCAACCATCTGTAGGGAGCAATTTTTAGAGTGTGGATGGATTTGGAGTTTTGTTTCAGCCATTGTAACCTCTTTCCCTTTGCTCCCATTAGATAAACTGAAATGCACCAAAGAGGAGCACCTCTGCACACAAAGGATGCTGGACCAGACTCTGCTTGACCTGAATGAGATGTAGAAACCCTTCCCCCCAGCCCCACCCTGTCGCTGCTCCTTCCACTGACTCTGACTTCGCTGGAGGCCAGCCTGCCTGAAGCTGACCTTTAAACTGAGGGCTGATCTTTAACTTGAAGGCTGCTTTCTTCTCTGGGTCCTTGCTTACCCTCTCCCCACCCCTACCTCCAGCTCTCCATGTCAATGTCACCAAACTGTCTCTACAGCTCTCCCCTAGAGATCCCAGATGGACTAAGGGCTGAGCACTTTTGGGAACAACATTTAAGGGAACATGAGCACAATGCAATAGTGTCTTTAAAAGCATGTTGTATGATGTATACATTTTGTAATTACCTTTTTTGTTGTTGTTGTAGCAACCATTTGTAAGACATTCCAGATAATTCCCCAGCTCCTCGGCTGCATCTAATTACTTTTCCTCCTTTTGGATGGTAAATCTTTCTACCTAAACAATGCCCCTTCTTCATGGATGAGGGAAAGAAGTGTTAGCCTGCCCTACTGAGAGCCAAACATAGCTCAAGAAAAGACTCCACCAAGGGAAACCTTAATGTTCTATACCAAGCACCAGCCAAACCAGAAATGTCATTCCAGGAGGAGTTTGCCAAAAAAAGAGTGCTGTTCAGGTTTTCAGCTTTAAGGTGTCTTGGGGTGTTGTTTTCTTTCTTTTCCTTTTTCTCTCTTTTAAACATTTGCATCACTAGCAAACAAGCAAATTACACAGACAAGACCTCTCTGAGACCAAATTGTCTTCCCTCTCCTCATTCACTCGCAGAATGGATCATGTGCCCCCAAAGTTGGGGTGTCTACTATCCCCACTTCACCTTCTTTGAAAAATAACGTTTTTTTGGTTTGGTTTTTTTTTTTGGCCACTGATTAGCCAAGTGAAATTCATCTCATTACCCATTCCTGGGTCTGAAGCTGCTGCCTCTAAAAGTGCCATCTCATTGTGCTTTGTATCACTCAGTGCTGGAAAAATCTTGAATAGCTTGTGTACAAGACTTTTTTTTAAAAATTTTATATATATTGTTTTTGATGCTTTATTTCTGTCAGGTGGGTAGCACCAGGACCACCCCCACCCCACCTCCACCCTCATCTGGCTGTGAGTGCTCTCTGCAGTCCATGGGCTGACAGTGTGCTGATCTTTTAAATTTTTTTTTTTTTTTGGCGAGGTTTCTGTGAGGTCTGTGTTAGGTTTGCATCGTGCAGCTTACTGGCTTAAATGTACTCTCCTTTGGTGTGGTCTGTTTGGGAGCCAATCTGGAAAAAGAGGAACCAATAGTGCAAAAGTTTTGATACTGAAAATCGACAAAATGTCTTTTGAAATAAAGAACCAGTCCCTCCACCCTCAGAACTACTTGCTTTTCATTTATTAACCTAGCCATGCTCTCTCCCCTAAAAGTCACAGTAATAACAGATGTATTCTAGTAACTTTCTTGATTGATCTTCCGATAATCCTGTGAGGTAGGTACAGCCAGGATCATCCTCTTTTTTCAGGCGGGGGACAGGCAGAGGGAAGGGAAGTTCTCATTTAATTGGTCTTGGGCAGATACTGTAGGTGACTGTTAAACTCTCTGGGGCTTGAAGCCAGCCAGTTTTTGTCTTTCAAGATTGGGTTTTTACTCTGACTTTGGAGAAGCTCCAAATCCTATGACTTGCTGTTAGACTATTTCTTTGTCTTTTAGAAAAAGCAGTAACCTATACTCTGTCCCCGATTTCAGCCAGTATGAGGAGAGGCTGGATCTCAAATTCATCTTTAAGAAGCTCACCTGTTCCTGGCACTTTCCTTTTCTGGCCCTAGAAAGGAATTTTAGCTTCGATCAGCATTCAAAATCTACTCTGTGCCAGCTACCACCCTAGATGATACTAGTGTGATCAAGGTGTTCTTGTTGGTATGGGACCTGAGCACCTCCTGCTTAAACTCTTGAAGTATCCATAGACTTGCCCATGGCCACTCAGAATAGGTCGGTATGTCTCAGAAACGACTTAAAGCCAAGTCCAAGTATTTTTTGAGACCACCTCTGGGCACTACATACATCCAGGTACTAGAGATATGAAGACAACAATAAAATAATCTGTTTTCAAGAAACTTAGGTTTTACTGGGTTGAGGAAATGACAGGAAATTTGGGGGTTTGGAGGGAGGTGATAACAGTTCAGGAAATGTAGGTGGTGTTTTAAGCTGAGTTTTGATGGTCCAGGCACAGAACAGGAGAGTGTTTAGGGACAACCAAAAGAAAGGAGTGACAATCATTAAGTGCTTACTGTGTGCTAGGCACTGTGCAGAGCCCTTTACAAAAAGCTCATTTGAAGACTTGAAAGGATGCAACAAAAATCGTTTAGCTAAGGTCCAGGCAGAGGAAGGGTCCAGCACCATTGAAAGTCGTTGGGGTATTCACTGAGGGTAGAACATCAGTGATGATATATAATTGGCAAAGGAGACAGTGCCTGTCAGAAAGGTGGGAGGACCAAAAAACAAACATCAGAAAATTTTTTGTGTGACTCAGGTGAGTATACAGAAGGAAAGAATAAGGGTGATTAGCATCAAATACAGAGAATGGAAGAAAGCTGAGGATATGGAAGAGGCTGTAGGATCTGGCCATTTGCAGGGTGTGGGGGGGTGTCTTTTGGGTGATGATGGAGGAAGTTGGATGCAAGTGGGTGACAAACGAAGTGGGGAAGCGAGGAATGTGGACCTTTTTTTCTTTTTTCCCCTCCCTCCTTTGGCTGTGAAAGGGAGGAAAGACATGGACACTATAAAGGGATGATCAGTTATATGAAATACATTTTTGGCTTAAGAAATTTTTTTAAAGATGAGGGAGACCTATGAGTGTTGTGTCCAACGCATACCTGTCCCGGTGCTTAATACATGCTTGCCGGCCCAGGAGAGCAGGGGTTCTTAAAAACTTTGTGTGCCCCTTTGGCAGTGGAGTTTATGGACCCTTTCTCAATGAATTGAAATGCCAAAATAAAGTACATAGAATTACAAAGGAAAACAGTGATATGTAATAGTTTCTATCCCTATCATTCACAGACTCGGGTTAAGAACCTCTCGTCTAGCCAGAGATTGAAGATTAAAGAAGCAATGAAATGACTGATTGCTGAAAGCAGTTAGAGTGGGGTAAAGCAGGGAATAGTCGGCGTTTAAAAAAGGTCCCAGATAAAGCTGAGCTGCTTATACTGCCCACTCGGCCTGGCCCTGACACACCACGTACGAAGACGTTCAGAAACGGTGCGGGGAGAAATTGGGAGTCAGAAGCCCTGGGTTCGAATTTTGTGCGCTCTGAGTGACCTCAAGCAAATCACCCGCTCTGGGCTTAAATTTCCTGTAAAACGGAGTTGGGACTAGATGACCTTTCCCAAAAGAGAGGTCGTTCCAGCTCAAATTGTATCTGATCGCACATTTTAGGCTCCTCTTTCTGCCTCAAGCTTAGTTTCTATGCTACGCCGAGGGGAGGGGCGGCGGGCTAACTGGTTGGAGAATCTTCCTTCGGAAGTCCCTCTAGCCCACGCTGGTCATCGAGCCTCCGGGCCCCGCTCTGACTTTCAGGGTGAGAGTTGGGGGTGGGGCGAATCTTCAGCGGTTTTCGCCCGGCTTACGCCTGGCCCCGCCCTCCCCCGCGTGCTCCGAGGCCCCGCCCATTGGCCGCCCATTGGCTGTTGTGAGGTGGGGCGTGGCCGGTGGTTGAGCGGGAGCAGGGGCGCCATGAGGCCTGGGATCCGACGAAGAGAAGGCTTGAGGCGCCCCTTGGGGCCACCCCTGTGTCTGAAGCTGCTGCCGCTGCTGCTGCTGAGCCTGCTCGGATCCCGGGCCAACAAGCTCAACGTTCCGAAGGTGCTGCTGCCCTTCGGCCGAGAGCCTGGCAGGGTGCCCTTCCTGCTGGAGGCCCAACGGGGCTGCTACACCTGGTGAGGGGCCTCAGCCCAGGACCCTGGCGCCGGGCCTCCCCCCGCCTTTGGGCGTGGCCACCCCACAAACGAACGGGCGCCCCCGGCCTTGGAGAAGGGAGAGGCCCTTCCCTCGTGCACATCCTCCATTCGCTGCCACCCCGGAACACGGCCCACGAGAGCAGGGTGGGACCGGCGTGAGGGCTCCCCTGCCTTTGGAAGAGGGGGGCACCTAATGAGATGGGAGCTACACTCTCCCCTGCTCCAGGCCTTGGTCCCCCAGGGCAGGAGAGGCCCACAGGACCACGTGGCTGTGGGCCATGTGGGCTCCTCTAGCTTTGGGCAGGGTCAGGTAGGACCTATCTAGAAAAAGAGCTTCATGGACATCCCCACCTCCCACCAAGAATGAAAGACCCGCAGAGCCACGTGGCTTTAGGCCACATGGGCTCCCCTAGAAAATGAGCTTCTTCACAATCATCACCCCTCAGTAGTGTGAAGGACCCATAAGGCTGTGAAGGGAACTGACCTATGGGTGACTGGGGTGAGCACTTTCAGCCTTTGGGAGGAAAGAGGCCATTCCCAAAATGGGAGCACCTTTTCCTTCTCTTCCTCTTTTATGAGAGGACCCTTCCCAGAGTCTGAAGAATTCTAGAGTAGATACACAAAGAGACTTAGCCAATGGTTTAATGACTCTTGGGTTGACGGGATGCAAGAGTACTTGGCTTTTTTACTGTATTGAGTGGTTAGGTGACCCCTGTTCTGGATCTCTTCAGGTCCCAGCTTCTATGAAGAGGCACAGTCTCCCTAAAATGAAGATACAAATTGCCTTCAAATTTATAGGTTTAGGGGAAGATTGACATTTGCTTCAGAGATTTTTGGCAAATGGACCTTTAAAAAAAGAACCTCTTTAAGTCCTCCTTTATAGTATGTGTTCTTAGAAGATGAGCACTCTTCCTTAGATACTAATACATAGGATTCTTTATGAATTGGAAAAGGACTAGCTATTTTTTTTGGAGGGGGGAAACAGGGTAAAAGCAACTCTCTAGTAGTTCATTCTTTCATGTTCTGGCAGGCATTCTAGCCATCATGATGCAGTCACAGTTGAGCCTCTGTACGAAAACAATACCTTGTGTTCTCAAAAAGCTATACTTATTGCTGAATCTACCCAACCAAAACGCCTCAGCAGTGTGATTCTAGCTCGAGAAATAGGTAGGTTGATAAAAAACACGTTCAAATAGGACTGGGATTTTATCCTCCAAGGGGCATTCACACATGGTGTTCTAAAATAAGAAGACTGAGCAAAGGTTTTTTTTCAATTTGAGCCAAAGGTACCGTATCCCCCTCTTACCTGGAAAGGCAAGTATGGTTCAGAACCAACCTGGTAGTACAGACTCAGAGGATGACAAGGGAGAGTGGATGAGTCCAGCTCTGGGCTCAGATCATTTCAATTCTATTGGAATTTCCTTTATTCCTCCCTCCTTTTTCACTCCTGGTTTTGTTTTAAGCACCTCCCTACCCATGCTGGGTGCCATGTAATGATTAGCAATAAGAAATCCTTGTGTTCAAGTGAGAATTTTGGTGAACTGTCTAATCTGAAGTCCAGGCCAAGTAAGGAGACAAAGACAAGGGGGGGCCTATGGGTTAGAAAAGTTTTGTTCAGCATATATTTTTACATGCTAGACATATGAATGTGGTACAAGGAAAATGCAGGAGAAAGTACTAACACTGAGAACCAAGGAATAATTTATAGAGGAGATAGAGTATGAGTCGAATCTTGAAGAAAGGCCAAGATTTTGTAAGGCAGAGGTGAAGAGGGAATGGAAATGCATTCCAGATGTGGGGGATGGCTTGTGCCATTTGGAGTCAGGAGATAGGGTGTCCTCTTTGACTGGCATGTAGAATGTGTGTGAAGGGGAGTAGTACAAAGTGAGTCTGACTCAGACTGATGACTCTGATTATGTTTTTTTAAATGCTGAGTTTCCAGAAATCTTCCTTGATCCAGTCCATACCATTTTTAATGACCCTGCCCCATAGCTGTAGAAATATCCCACTCTGACAGAACTGAATCTGCTTGTTGAGTTGAAAAAAGTAAGCCATCACAATCTTGAAGCCGAATTGTAGAGAACTTTAAATGCTAGGCTAGGGAGTTTGTATTCTGTTCTATAGGCAGTGGGGTGACCTGGTCACACCTGTGCCTCAGGAAAACTATTTTGGCAGCCATGTGGAAGATGGATTGGAGGGAGGGAAAGATTGGAAGCAAGGAGGCCAATTAGGAGGCTGTTATAGTAATCCGGGAGAGAGGTGATAGGGCTTGAACTAAACTGGTGAATATGAGTGGAGAGAACAATAATAATGACTATAATTAGTATTATAGCTAGCATTTATATAATGTTTTAAGATTTGCAAAGTGGCTTTCATATGTTATTTCATTTGATCCTCACCACGCAACCCTGAGAGGTATGTCGTATTATTATTCTCATCCCCATTTTACAGATGAGGAATTAAGGTTGAGATGTTAGATGACTTGCCCAGGATCACATTGCTTCTGAGGCAGAATTCAAACTCAGATTTTCCTCATTCCTTAGTATAGCCCTTCTATCCAGTAATTCGGTTAACTAGTAGTTTATTAAATGCCTATAATGTGCCAGGAACTCTGTTAAGCACTGAGAATACAAAGAAAAAAACAGTCTAGTGGGAGAGAGAAAACATGCACATAACTATGTATAAACAAGTTTGTCCTATCATTTTCCAGTCATGGCCAACTCTTACTGAGTGCCATTTGGGGTTTTCTTGGCAGATAGTGGAGTGGTTTGCCATTTCCTTCACCAGCTCATTTTACAGATTAGGAAACTGAGGCAAACAGCATTAAGTGACTTGCCTAGGGTCGCACAGCTAGTAAGTGTTTCAAGCCAGAGTTGAATTTAAGAAGATAAGACTTCCTGTGCTCTAATCCCCTGTACCATCTAGTTGTCTCTACAAACACCATAAATTGAAGGTAATCTGAGAGGGAGGGCACTAGGATTAAGGAAGAAAGGGGAAGGCTTTTTGCAGAAGGTAGAACTTTAGCTGAGACATGAAAGAAGACAAGAAAGGAAGAGACAAGATGGAAATGAAGAGGGAGAGTGTTCGAGGCATGGGGGCAGCATATTGTGTGATAGGAAGAGCCAGGAGGCCGCTGTCACTGGATTAGAATATGTGGAAGGAAGGAAGGCGTAAGAAATCTGGAAAGGCAGGAAGGATAGGTTATGGGCAAGTTATGAAGGGCATTGAAGTCAAACAGGATTTTATATTTGATTCTGGAGGTAATATGGAACCACTTGAGTTGATTAAATAGTGGGGTTATACTGCATTTTAGGAATTTTAGAAAGATCAATTTGACAGGTTAGATTTGAATGGGGAGGAGATTTTGGGCAGAGAGACCCACCAACAGGTAGTTGCGATATTCTAGGCACGAGGTAATGAGAACTTATACTAAGGTGATTGCAATGTCAAATGAGAGAAGGGGAGTATATGAGAGATGTTATAAAGGTAGAAACAACAGGACTTGACCACTGACTTAATATAAAGAGGGGTAGAGGTGAAAGTGAGGCATTTTGAGAATGACACCTCATTTGTGAGTTTGGGTGACTGAGATGCTGTTGGTACTCTTGACATTGGTAGAGAATTGAGGAAGAAGGGAGGGTTTTCAAGGAAAGACACTGAGTTTTGTTTTGAACATAATTGCTAATAATAACTGCTAGCATTTATACGGTGCCTACTATGTGCCAGGCACTATGCTAAGTGCTTTACAAATATCTCCTTTGATCCTCAAAACAACTCTGTGAGGTAGGAGCTATTATTATCCTTATTTTATAGTTGAAGAAATTGAGGCAGACAGATTAAGCGACATGTTCAAGGTCACATAGCTAGTGTCTAAGCTGGATTTGAATGCTGGTCTTCTGATGACTCCAGTCTGAGTGCTCTATCGTTTTTGCCCCCTCACTGCCCCCATCTTGACTCTTAACTGAGTTTAAGATGTCTATGGGACATGCAGCTCAAGACATCTAAAAGGCAGTTGGAGATGTGAGACTGGAGGTAGTGAGAGAACTTAGGGGTGGACAAGTAGATCTTAATCATTTGTATCGAGATAATTGAAACCATGGAAGCTGATGAGATCATTAAGTGAAAATATAGAAGGAGAAGAGAAGAGAGCCCTAGAGTATCCATGCTTCATGTAGTTATCTCATTTGAGAAGGAGAAAGAACTAAGGAGTTAGAAACATGACTTGGCAACTGATTGGATATGGAAGGAGAGGGATAACTTTGAAGTTAGGAATCTGGAAGATGAGAGGAGAAAAGTCTGAAGGAGTGAGTTTATCTAGAGAAGCTGCGATCTGAATGTTCCAGAGATGCCAAGTTGGGGAGGTCTCTCAGGGTGTGGCCAGTTAATTGGCCCTGAAGTTCTGGAGTTAGCACATTGGCTAGTGCCTCAAGCTCAGTGCAAGGACACTTATTGAATTGAACGGTTAAGAGAGGTGGTATGCAGATTTGGGAGTCATCTTTGTAGAGGTGATCCCTGATTACATGGGAGCCACTGAGATCTCCAAGAGAGAAAAAAGAGGACCCAGGATAGAACCCAGGGTGCAGAACATGAATGCTAACCTAACAGGAGTCTGAAAAGAAGAACCAGGAGAGAGCCAGGTCACCGAAAGAAACTGAAAGGCCAGAGAGCATGTCCAGGAAGACAAGAGTTCCTTAAAAGCAGTTTCATTTTTGTCTTTGTATCTCCAGTGCCTAGCACAGTGCCTTTCACTTAGTTCTTCATAAAGACTTGAGGAGTTGAATTGAAATGAGAACAGGGTTGTTAGAAGTATCAGAAGCTGTATAGCAATCATGGAGGACAAGGACTTCTAAAAAGCCCTTGGAATTAGCAGTTAAGAGTCTTGGTAGCCCCAGAAGATTAGTTTCCTTGGAGTGATGGCAGTCACCAGCCCAGCTGCAAAGAGCTGAAAGGTTAGAGGGCAGCTAGGTGGTGTAGTGGATAGAATGCTGGGCCTGGATTCAGGAAGACTCCACTTTCTGAGTTCAAATGTGGCCTCAGACACTTAATAGCTAGGTGATCCTTGGCAAGTCACTTAATCCTCTTTGCCTTGATTTCCTCATCTGTAAAATGAGCTGAAGAAGGAAATGGCAAACCACTCCACTATCTCTGCCAAGAAAACCCCAAGTAGTGTCATAAAAAGTCATACACAACTGAAAAATAACTGAAAAGTGAATGAATGGGAAATGTTTAAACAGTTCTTTCTGGAGTTTGGCAACAAAATAGAAGAGAAACATGAGGTGATAGCTTGAGAGGGAGAATGGTAGAGGTGGTAGAATTTTTTTTAAGGCTAGATAAGACCTGGAAATGTTTGGCAGTAGTGTAGATAGGGAGAGGTTGAAGGTGGTGGGAAGAGAGAATGATCAAGGTCCTCAAAGAGATTGAAGGGAATGGGATCAAGACCATGGCTTGGCCATAGGAATGGATCTTGGCAAGGAGAAGAGTTGCCTCTTCCTTATAGACAAGAAGAGAGGAGGAGAGAATAAGTGTAGGGAGAATGGGGAAGGGGGGCGGGTGTTGAAGTGTGTGATGACCTCAGTTTTTCACAGTAAAGTAAGATGTGAATAAATCTCCTAAACAGGTATGTCTTGGGGGCTTGAGGAAATACATCTGGAATACCCACTGAGGAGAGTAGCATAAAGTTACAAAGAGTTTCAGAATTCAAAAAATCTCATCTTGTCTAACCTATACCTGAAGAATCCCCCTTTAAGTGTGCCAGCCAGCCTTTGCATTAGGACCTCCAGGAAGCAGAAACTTACTCCCATGTGAGGAAGCTTATCCCACTTTTAGATTGCTTAGGAAGTTGTGTCTTTCATCAAAGCTAAATTTGCCTCTGCAAATTCTACGCATTGCTTTTAGGTCTGTTCTGTAGGGCCAAAGTAGAACAACTGTGCTCCTTCTTTTGGGTGATAGTCTTTCAAACATTTGAAATCTCCCCCTTTTCTGAACTTCCCTGTTTCTTTTGAGGGTAATACCATACTTTAAGTCATCCAGATTTACAACTTTAGAGTCATTTTCACTTCACTTTTCCTCAGCCTACATATCCACTCAGTTGCCAGGTCTTAAAAATCCATACACTACAAGATCTTCCTTCCCCCTCATCCTTTTCTCTTCATTTATATGGTTCAGACCTTCATCACCTCATCATATTTCCTGGACCAGAGGCATCTAAACTTTTTCCATTATGTACCTCATTGATAAAATTGTTTTGAGCATGCACCCATGATATGTGTACATTTACCTATTATGTAAGTTATATACATGTACTGGAAATACAGCATGACATAATGGATAGAAAATTGGCCTCAAAGCCAGGAACACCTGGGTTCAGGTGCTTCCTTTAATACATACTAGCTGTGTGACCCCTCTGTGCTCTAGGCAACTTTCTAAGACTGTAGTTGTAGCAAAGGTACTGACCTGCATTGGTAGAAGGAGTTTCTTCATCTAGGATTTTCATGCCAGTGAAATCATAGGTCCTTATTACATTACTACTTTGGTGATAATTATATACATTGTAGTGTACATATGTACAGAATGGGGCAATGGAGAAAGAGCTGGCCCTGGAATCAGAAAGACCTGGTTTCTAGTTCCTTCTCTTGACATGTATTGGTTGTTTGACCACACTTGTCACTTAACCTCTTACTGCTCTAGAACCAGCTTAAAATGTTGTTGAGAAATATTTAACAAAATAAAAATATAGTAGAACAGAGATAGTGTTAATATGTGGTTTTCTAAGTCAGTACACAACTACAGTAATCCTCACATATGGTGACACCACTGTGCTAGATAACTCTCTAAGAAGTTGTAAAAAGGGGGCCAACCTGTATTGGTAGCGGTAGTTTCCTTATTTGGGAGTTCCCTGAGCTTTAGTGAAGCTACAAGTCATAGTAATTTAGAACTACTGGTAAAGTGGGCATTTGGGGTGTTTACAAGGGTGTTATGTATAGGTGTGTGTGTGTGTGTGTGTTTGTGATGTGTAGAGAGAGATACATTTAGATATGTATCGGTCATAGTATTTTAGGAGTTGGTGAACTGGGCATTCAGTGTGTGTGTGTGTGTGTGTGTACACCCAATACTGTTGGAAGTGAAATTTAACAAAAGGGTAAACCGAGGCAGTTCCCCATGCAAGATAACATTTGTTAAGGGCAGTCTGTCAATAAATGGGTTGGTAGCTTGTCTGTGTTTGTGCCAAAGACCCCAAACAAAAGAACAGTATCCCTTATATAGACTTTGGGTAGTAAAAACAAAAAATAGAGCAGGGTAGATAACATCATGGAATTGAAGACAACATGATTGGTTATAGAGCTGAGGTGCAGGGAATGTCATGATTGGTTGGAAGTTTGGTAATAGGGGCTAGTAACAACTCCCTTTTTCCCTCATGAGAGTCCAGGTACAGTATAACAAACAAGACTTCTTGAAAGATAGCTCAGTGATGTACCCATCCCCCAAGGTCAGTTAAATTCCTTGAGGCAAGAATAAACTGGTGACTAGCAGGAGAGCTGGATTTTTAAACTTAACTCATTACAGACCAGCTGAATCTCTGAACTAAGTTCAGAGACACAGAGCCATGACTTAGCAGTTACAGGACAAAAGCAATTAATTATCAGTAGGATCAATAAGAAAATGATACAGAATCAATTCAGTTTGCTCAATACTAAACCTCTCAGGAAAGGAGGGGGGAGGGATTTGGAGGCTGATAAATCACAGGAAAGAGTATTTGGGCTGAATATTGTTGGGAGTGAAATGAATCTCCTAAGGAGAGATTTCTGTGTCATAGTGGCAGAGGAAGAATTTGAAAGTCAAAGTAGGCTGGGCATAGTAGTGCATGTCTATAATTCCTGCTACTGAAGAGGCTATGGCTGTGGATTGCTTAAACTCAAGGAGTTCTGAGATGCAGTAGAGCTGACGCTACTCCACACTAAATCTGGCACCAGTATGGTAAGCCTCTTAGAGCTAGGGGTTTGGCCCACACAAAGCTTCTGTGCCAGTCAGATATGGGATCTGGCCTGTACCCCCTACACTTATAGCCTTGGAGATGGGAAAGATAGGGAGGCCCAGCCAGTCTCCCCCAAAAAAGAAAAGAAGTGGGAAGCAAAGATTAGGCCAACTCTTCTTTCTGGCCCAGTACATATAGAGGCATGAAAGAAATAACAGCCAGCACTGGAGAAGGCACCCAAGGAAGTAATGACTTCTGGAGCAAGTCAGGTTAACGTGAGTACAAAAAGATGGAAAGAGTGAAAATGATTGAGAATGAAAAGTTTGTTAGAGATAGGTCTGAGGAATCAACTCTGTATATTCATTCACCCCAAGTTCCAGTCCCACTTTCTACCTATATAGTATGTACTACTGTCATCTCAAACTCAGTATGATCGAAATTAAACTTAACTACTTCTGTATAGCAGCTCATCTTCCTGACTTCCTCATTTTTATCAGTGGTACTTCTTCTAATCACCCAGACTTAAAACCTCAACATCAAGTTTATTGTTTCATATTCCTTATAAGGAATCTGGTCAGTTGCCAAGCATTGTGAATTCTATCTCTACAGTGTCTCTTCTTTAAAGACCTTCCCTTTTATTCCCACCCTGCTACCCTAGTTCAGGCCTTTGCTGCTTTCAGTCATAGAATGTTAACTTTGGGTGACACCTCATGAGTTAAGAAACCCCTTCTGTAACATTCCTCACACATGGTCATCAAACCTCACTTTAGATGACAGAAAAAGATGGTCATGTTATAATGGAAAAAGCCCCAGGATTTGTAGTTAGAGCACATGAGTTTGTGGCCAAATAGTACTTACTGCCTCTATAACCTTGGGCAAATCAGTTAACCTCTCTAAGTCTCAGTTTTCTCATCTGTAAAATGGACAGTTTAGGCTAAATGATTTTGAAGGCCGTCTATTTCTAAATCCTTTGTTCCTATGATGGGAAACTCCATACCACAAACAGCCCCATCCATTTTCAAACACCATAATTATCTGCAGGCTCTTTCTAATATTGAGCTGAATCTTCCTCCTTGTAACTTCCTTCCTTGGCTCCTGTTCTGTTCCCTGGAGCTATATAAAGGGAATTGACTCCTTCCAAATGACTGCTATCATGTCTCTGTGAGAAAAAAACACAGACTTTCAAAGATAAAGGCTGGAACTTGTGCTTGGGCTGAAATATGAGCACCTCCCCAGGTGGAGGTAAGAGAAGGAACAAAAACCAGTACAGCCTTGGTTGGGAATTGAGTGAGGTACATTAATAGACCATCCATTTGTTGCCCATATTGAGCATCAACTCAATGCTAAGGCAATGTTCTAAGCACTTGGAGGAACACAAAGATGTCTAAGAAGATACAAGATTCAAGCCTTCCATCAATCTAGTGGTTGATTTTATGGGGAAGGGGAATGAGGTTGTGGCCACATGCTAATGGTGCATGGTAGGTTGGTAAGACTAGAATGAGCCTCAGAGGCCATTTGATCTAGCCTTCTTATTATAGAGATGAAGAAACTGAAGCCAAGGGACATTAAATGACTTGCCCAAGATTGCACAGGGAGAAAACATTTGAGTTGGATTGTGCACCTTAAAGCCTTTGGTTCTAAAGGTAGTGTGCTTTTACTATGCCATAATGAGGTAGGGTGCTAAATCTTATGATTTGGGACAGCTGAGTAGGAGACTGTACAGAAATGTGTAGGGCATGGGTGAAAGAATGAAAAGTAGCATGCAAAGCTTTGGATGGCTGGAAAATACTAGCTGGTAGATAGAAAGGAGTGAGGGCTGCTTGTATGAGGCCAGGCACATAGGAGGCATTCAGTAAATATTTGTTATGGTTGAATGTAGGCTCATAAATAGTATTGAGAACAAAGCATAAGAGAAATAACTGAGGCAGACAAGAAACTCTTGTATTCTTTTTGTCTCTTCATCTCTTGTTTCTCTCTCTGCCTCTCCATTTCCCTGATATTTCTTTTTATATATATATATTTTTTTTATTTAAATTAATTAATTAATTTAACTTTTAACATTCATTTTAACAAAATTTTGGGTTCCAAATTTTCTCCCCATTTGTCCCCTCCCCCCACCCGAAAACACCGAGCATTCTAATTGCCCCTATCACCAATCTGCTCTCTCTTCTATCATCCGTCTCTGCCCTTGTCTCCATCTTCTCTTTTGTCCTGTAGGGCCAGATAACTTTCTATACCCCTTTACCTGTATTTCTTATTTCCTAGTGGCAAGAACAGTACTCGACAGCTGTTCCTAAAACTTTGAGTTCCAACTTCTTTACCTCCCTCCCTCCCCACCCCTTCCCTTTGGAAGGCAAGCAATTCAATATAGGCCAAATCTATGTAGTTTTGCAAATGACTTCCATAATAGTCGTGTTGTATAAGACTAACTATATTTCCCTCCATCCTATCCTGTCCCCCATTACTTCTATTCTCTTTTGATCCTGTCCCTCCCCATGAGTGTCGACCTCAAATTGCTCCCTCCTCCCCATGCCCTCCCTTCCATCATCCCTCCCACCCTGCTTATCCCCTTATCCCCCACTTTCCTGTATTGTAAGATAGATTTTCATACCAAAATGAGTGTGCATTTTATTCCTTCCTTTAGTGGAATGTGATGAGAGTAAACTTCATGTTTTTCTCTCACCTCCCCTCTCTATCCCTCCACTAATAAGTCTTTTGCTTGCCTCTTTTATGAGAGATAATTTGCCCCATTCCATTTCTCCCTTTCTCCTCCCAATATATTTCTCTCTCACTGCTTGATTTCATTTTTTAAAGATATGATCCCATCCTCTTCAATTCACTCTGTGCATTCTGTCTCTATGTGTGTGTGCGTGTGCGTGTGCATGTGTGTGTGTGTATAATCCCACCCAGTACCCAGATACTGAAATGTTTCAAGAGTACTAATATTGTCTTTCCATGTAGCAATGTAAACAGTTCACCTTTAGTAAGTCCCTTATGACTTCTCTTTGCTGTTCACCTTTTCATGCTTCTCTTCATTCTTGTGTTTGAAAGTCAAATTTTCTTTTCAGCTCTGGTCTTTTCATCAAGAATGCTTGAAAGTCCTCTATTTCATTGAAAGACCAATTTTTCCCCTGAAGTATTATACTCAGTTTTGCTGGGTAGGTGATTCTTGGTTTTAGTCCTAGTTCCTTTGACTTCTGGAATATCCTATTCCATGCCCTTCAATCCCTTAATGTAGAAGCTGCTAGATCTTGTGTTATCCTGATTGTATGTCCACAATACTTGAATTGTTTCTTTCTAGCTGCTTGCAATATTTTCTCTTTCACCTGGGAATTCTGGAATTTGGCCACAATGTTCCTAGGAGTTTCTCTTTTTGGATCTCTTTCAGGCGGTGTTCTGTGGATTCCTTGAAGACTTATTTTTCCCTCTGGTTCTAGAATCTCAGGGCAGTTTTCCTTGATAATTTCATGAAAGATGATGTCTAGCCTCTTTTTTTGATCATGGCTTTCAGGTAGTCCCATAATTTTTAAATTGTCTCTCCTGGATCTATTTTCCAGGTCAGTTGTTTTTCCCATGAGATATTTCACATTATCTTCCATTTTTTCATTCTTTTGGTTTTGTTTTGTGATTTCTTGGTTTCTCATAAAGTCATTAGCCTCCATCTGTTCCATTCTAATTTTGAAAGAACTATTTTCTTCAGTGAGCTTTTGAACCTCCTTTTCCATTTGGCTAATTCTGCTTTTGAAAGCATTCTTCTCCTCATTGGCTTTTTGAAGCTCTTTTGCCAATTGAGTTAGCCTATTTTTCAAGGTGTTATTTTCTTCAGCATTTTTTTGGGTCTCCTTTAGCAGGATGCTGACCTGCTGTTCATGCTTTGACTGCATGTCTCTCATTTCTCTTCCCAGCTTTTCCTCCACCTCTCTCACTTGATTTTCAAAATTCTTTTTGAGCTCTTCCATGGCCTGAGCCCATTGAGTGGGCTGGGATATAGAAGCCTTGACTTCTGTGTCTTTCCCTGATGGTAAGCATTGTTCTTCCTCATCAGAAAGGAAGGGAGGAAATACCTGTTCACCAAGAAAGTAACCTTCTATAGTCTTATTTTTTTTCCCTTTTCTGGGCATTTTCCCAGCCAGTGACTTGACTTCTGAATGTCCTCTTCACACTCACTTCACCTCCAAATCTACCCAGCCAGTGCTTGGGGTCTGAGATTCAAATGCTGCTTCCCAGCCTCAGGGCTTTGGGCAGGGGCAAGGCTGCTATTCAGTGTGAGATTAAGTTCAGGTGCTCAGGTAGGGGCAGGGCCGCCTCAAGGGCTCAGTTCCCTCAGGGGGTTTATGTGGAGACCTTCAACAATGGATCCGGGCTCCTGCCTGCTTGGGGAGCCCTGGTCTGCTTCTGCCTCCGCTGCTGCCTCCCGAGGGGGCCTGAGTTATGGGGGCACCCCACTCCCCTGTCGACCTGCCAAAGAGACCCTCTCACCGACCCCCGTCACCTGTGGGTGGAGGGACCCGCGCAGCCGCTAGAGATTCTGTCCCTGAAGCCTGCCTGGATCTGCTCCTCTTGGTGCTGGCCAAGGCAGGGCTCGGCTCAGCTCCGCATCTGCAGCGCAACGGACCTTTTGCGAGATGTTTCCAGGGCTCTCTGGAACAGAAATCTCCTGCACTCCACCGTTCTGTGGCCTCTGCTGCTCCAGAATTCTCCGGGAGTTCTTTTTTACAGATGTTCTATGGGCTGTGGGTTCGGAGCTATGTGTATGTGCGTCTTTCTACTCCACCATCTTGGCTCTGCCCCTGATATTTCTTTCCTTCAGTCATCTGACTCTTCTTCTCTTCCTTTTTTCTCTTTGCTTCCTTCTTTCTCCCTTACCTAACCATAATATGAAACTGAGATTTATTTAAAAATTACTTTCTCTAAATTTTGTTTCCTATTAATTTTAAGTTGGGTAAGTGGAATATTTTACATTTTTCTTGAAGAAACAAAACACCAAAATGTATTGTAAACTGTTTCTTATTTATGTGTAGTCCTTAAATGATATTTTTACCCCATGGTATATATACTAGGGTATTCATGGCCTTACTAGATTTGCTTCATCTTTGTGGTAAATAAAATTGAACTTAAAATTTTGTGAAAACAGAATAAAGGGAACAGAGCCTGTAAGCAAATTTACCTAAGTAATAAATGGACAGAACATGTAATATTTCTACATAGTAAACACATTAAGCAATTAAACAAATATATAAAATAGCTTTTAATTTGATCAGTTTCATTTTGTATACTTAATGTGAAGCAGTGTGACAAATTTATTGAAAATAGTGCTAGATTTGGAATCAAAGCCACTGGTTCAAATTGTGGCTGTGCCACTGAGTATCTTTGTCACCTTGACCAAGTCACTTAACCTCTAAGCCTTAGTTTTTTCTTCTGTAAAAGGAGGGAATTATGTAAATGACCTCTAAGACCCTTCCCAGCTGTAAGTTTGTGACCTATGACATGGTTCTCTGGACCACACTTTAGGTATACTGATAATGTGTCTGCATGTCTAATGCATCTTATGTTTTAGATGGAAAATCTTACAGTTTGTCCCTGTGCTATTTATTTCATCTCACAAATGATTATTATATTTTACTTTTTCCTTTCATTCAAATTAGAATTAGCTTTATCTAAAAATTTGGGAGGCTTGACAGATTTGTGGTTTGTTGAATTAAATTCTTAGCTCTGGGTTCATTTTAGTGACTGACCACGAACTGCGCTGTGATGTTAAGGTTGATGTGATAGACAACATTGAAATTGTTTCTCGAACTCGGGAACTCTATGTGGATGATTCTCCGTTGGAGCTGATGGTGAGAGCATTGGATGCTGAAGGTAAAGAACTGTAGAAGAGAGTCACCGTTAATCTCCTAAAGAGCAGTAACTTTGATCTCGTGCTTAACATATGAAAACATGCCATTTGGGAAATAAATAAATTGAAACAATTTTTTTCTCAAGTGGAATAATTCAAGGTGAGAAATTCACATTTATTAGTATAATTTAGGGTCTTACTCAAGGCCAATATGTAATTTTTTTAAATCATGATTCCCTTAGAACTCTCTATATATACCCAAATTGTACTATTGAGCTCCTACTAATGGTTTCTAGGTAAACATTTCAGAACATTTTCTGAAATTTCTAACTAGATTAAGTCTCATCCTTTTGACCTTGAAGGAAAAAGGCAAAACTTGTAGTTATCTTACATTATACCCTATCTTGTTAGACTTTAATCTAGTGATTTTATGGTGCATTTTTTGTGCTGTTTCTAATGCTGCCATGTTGTTTAAGACATTTTAATTCATTATGCCTTTCTCTAAAATTGCTTAAAAGAGGGGCAATTTTTTCAGTGTAAAAGGTGAAAATATTAGAAATACTCAGATACTTAAATGTCATTGTGATTTATGATTGAAGGGGCCTGTGGAAAGGAGATCTGCCAGCCATACAGGAGACTGCAGGTTGATTCTTATCCATTTGGCAAGGGATCTTAGTAAAGAGGAACAAAAGCCTGTGTGGTTTAACATTTGACAACCGGAAGTTGACCAACCTGAATTCTCTCTGCTCTGCAGAGCCATCCAGCCAAAATGCTAACTCCCTCTGTGCTATGGTTTACAAACAAAGTCTTAATTTTTTCTGTAATAGTACTTATATATATTTTGATGAAGGAACATTTACTGGTTAGGTTTTAGCTTCTGTGTTCACAGTATTTGGCTATTTTTGAATTTGTATTTTCTGCCCTTTCTGTTTTTGGTTTTGATCTACAGGAAACACATTCAGTAGTTTGGCAGGGATGATGTTCGAGTGGAGTATTGCCAAGGATGATGAATCAGAAAGGGAAGAGTTGTCTAGCAAAATTAGGTAACCCCCTAACCAAACACATGCCATCTGTGCAGGAGGAACCCATCTGCTCCTGGAGAGCAGACTGAATGGCTACTATATTCCTGGGTTTTAATGGCCTTGCTGTTAGGACTTTTTTGGAAGCAGATAGATTATTAGGAGAGGAAGATTTCTAGTAGAGAAATGGTGTGCAGTAAGTCTGGAGAGATTCTTCCTCATCCCAAGGTAAAGAGATAATGTCGTGTAATGGAAGAAGCACTGAACTTTGAGAGACATACGTTTGAATACCTACTCTGATACTGAGCAAATCACTTACTTTCTCTAAACCTCAGTTTTCTCCTCTTTAAAATGGGGATAAAAATGCATTACATATGTCATAGGACTATGAGATAAATGCTTTTTAAATCATAATGCACTGTTATGGAAAGAACTTAGGACCTTTTAGGACCTCACACTTAGTCAAGATGTTTCATTCAATAGTCTTACTGCTAGTGCTGTTTCTCTTATTTTAGCTAAAAGCTAAAAATATCCATTATTGTAAGTAATTCTGTTTTTGGTAGAGAGGGTAGTTCTTAACCCAGATTCCAGTCCCATTTCAATATTAGTCAGATATATGGAAAGTAAATGCATTCCTCATAATTCTTATGGGAAGAACAGTTAGACCTCTTTCTCCTATAAAGCCACTGCAGATACACCATTTTTAGAAGAAATTGATTTTTCTGATACTATTAAATACAGACTTAATTCTGTCTTATTAGGATTCTAAAATACTCTGAAGCTGAATATTCTCCACCAAAGTATATAACTGAGATGGAAAAAGCAGAGAAACAAGGGGATATGATTCTGGTGTCAGGAATTAGGACAGGTGCAGCAGTTATAAAAGTTCGTATACATGAACCCTTCTATAAGGTAAACTCATGCTATAAACTTTCAACCTACAAATTTTGTTTATGTGTAGTTTCTTACTTGTGTTCAGTACAAATTAAAATCTCATTTCTTTTAGTTTCTACCTATTTGCCTTCTTACTTTTCAATCACTTTCTACCCTCCCAGGAAAAAAAGTGTTTGCTTTCTTGTTCTTAAATCAGTGATTAAAACTGATATATTATCAAATACACAGTTGTCCTTAAAATTATCTGAAGGTAGAATTTAGGATATAAAAGTTTATTTTAAAATGCTACTTTTAACAATGCCATTGAAGCTGGCATTGAAGGCATACATATGGAAGCTTAAATGTCTGTTTTTTTCTCTGTTAGAAAGTGTCAGCTGCATTGATACGTCTGCTGGTTTTAGAGAATATATTCCTTATACCATCCCATGATATCTACCTTTTGGTAGGAGCATATATTAAATACAGAGTTGCCAAGATAGTTCAGGGGAAAATGACAGGTAAGTATTTGTTTTGCACAATCTCATTTTGCCTCCACATCTTGACAAATCTTTTCTCCAATATCAGCAAAAATAAAGGCAATTTACAATTAAGTATGTAAGGGTTCTCTTTATGTTTTCAAGTTTCACTTATTCCTATGCCAATATTAGACATAGACAGTTGTGATATCTTGAACTGGATGACTTGCACTTTACTTTGTTTTGAGTGAGGGAGGGCTGTGCAGGTCACCAGCCTCACTTCTCCAGAGCCATCTGAATCCAGTGACCAGATGTTCATCAGGATGACTGGAGATGACCCAGGATGAGGCAACTGGGGTTAAGTGACTTGCCCAAGGTCACACAGGTAGTGAGTGTCAAGTGTCTGAGGTGAGATTTGAACTCAGGTCCTCCTGACTCCTGCCGTGGTGCTTTATCCACTGCACCACCTAGCTGCCCTTTGAACTGGATAACAACATAGTTAAGATGCTGATTTAGATTAAAAAAAGATGCTGATTTGGTTTCATTGTTTAAAAACATCCGAATTCTCTATTTTCAAACAGTTTTTAGAGTGTCACTCTCCCAGACCAAACAACAATAACCTACTGATCTTGCTGAGATCACAATTAGCAGATAGTAGAGAAATCTTTTGGAGGACATGGAAGTGACTTTATTTTATTTTATTTTATTTTTAAGGCATCATGGTGAATTTATTATACACTTTTTTTATCTTAAGATATTTTTCCCACTTTTATATAAAGACAATTTTTAATATTCATAATGTTCATATGTACAGTTCTTAAAAAATTAAACTGAATATGTAACTAATGGTTTCACACATAATACTCTTTTTTCTATGACAACCTTCCCAATAATTGTGAATAGTTTTCATAACCCACTTAACTCTTTTCCTTATAGATAAATCAAATGATTTTTCATCAGCAGTAAAAATGTAATAAAATTAAAATAGTGTTTTAGCATGTAGGTTGATGCTAATCTTTGATCTTATAAAAAAAACTCTTTGTAGGATATGTTGATTTCATGGCTATGAGGTTTAAGAGTTAAATATAGTTGTGTTCTGATTTGGAGAGGTAAGCTCCAAATACCATGGGGACATAAAAAAGTGTAAATCAAATCCTATTTTAATGCACTTATAGGTAGTACATCCGTTGCTTTGTAGTCGTATAAAATTATTCAACACTAAAGTCATGTGAGATAAACAAGACATGACTAGGACTTGGAAATAATGGGGGTTTCTTTGCAATAGTTTTCATTGTAATGGAATTTGTTGTGGTGACATGGAAGCGATTTTAAATTTTCAACTGCAAAGATTATTTTTAAGAAAGCTTCTAGAAAACTTATGAAAATCAAGCAGCAGTCCTGTCATTGTAGTTGTTACAAAAAATCATTTGTCCCACAAATTATGTGAGGCCTATAAAATGTGTATTGCTTCTTACACTTCTCATTGCTGTCCTTTCATTGCATTAGTCACAACCTTTTGTTCCCCAGCCTATCAGACCGTTAGTATGGACATTTTCACCACAGTAGATACGCATTTAATTCCTTTGCAAATATGAAAAATCTTCCCAGTAGAAATAGAAAGTGGAAGTAGAGGGTATAGTTCTTCCTTTAGATCTTCTACCTGATTTTCTTTAGTTTTGGTCTTTTTAATAAATCTTCAGTGAGTAGACCATTATTGATTTACGTTGCTTTATCTCTGTATCTTCTACTTCTTGCAGAGGTCAATTTTCCCCTGGAACATTATGAGCTTGAACTGCAAGATCATAAAGTCGCACTTAGTAGTTCCGTCCTTGCTGAGGTAGCTTCGCTGGATGAGAAAACAGCCACAGTAACTGCTCTCCAACTAGGCCACACTAATCTGGTCTTTGTCCATAAGAGTATCCTTTTGATGATATCATAGTCACCACAGCTGCTTGTTGACTTGAATATACTAGGCCTGATTTATGGTAAAATGGATTAGTGGGAGTATTCAGCACATGTCATTGAAGAGGGCTAACCTATAGTACTCAATAATAGTGTTGACTTTCTGTAGGCCGCTTTTACAAAGAACCATGTAAAAGATATTACCTGAAATATCTACTGTTTTATTTTCTGTGAATTTCATTTATTGACTAACTGGAATGCATCCAAAGGAGGGCAGCTGGGTTGGTGAAGAGACCGAATTCAGTGCCAAGAAGGGAAGGGTAAAAGGAATTGGGGATGTTTATTTTGGAGAACAGGAGATGAATTTGTCATCAAATATTTGAAGGGTTGGTTTTCCTTTGGAAAAGGGAGTTAAACTTAGTTGACTTGGTTCTACTGGCTACAATTTAAGAAGAAAGGGTAGATACTTCAGAGGTAAATGTCAAGTCACTTTAAGTCAAAATTTTATTATAAATAGAATTTTCCAGTAGTGCAAGGGATGACTTCCCTAGGTGCAAGTTTTCCCCTTGCTGAGCATTTCTAAGGGTAAACTCAGTGTCCATTTACAAGATTAGTGGTAGTGAGGACTCCCGTTCAGGTACGGAGTAAGATTGAAAATGCTGAGTTCCCTTCCATTTAGGGGATCTTGTGAAAAGTGGGTATAACGTGAACTCTTCAGAATACTTGGGCTTCTTGCTACTGCTTCTTCTCTGTCGTTCTCTCTGCTCTATAACTTAGCCTCTGTTGCACCTCTCTGGAAGGTAATGTAAGCTAGAAAGGTAGGGAAAAGGAAGAGACTAAATTTAAGTTTGTGTGATATTTATTAGCAGCCATAGCACTATTTTCAAGTTGAATAAATGGGGGGAATGAAGTTTTGGAACAATCTTTAGATTGTATTTGATATTGTTTCTCCCAGATTACCATGGTAATTGAGAGATGACTTTTCAAAATAATTTTCTTAAGGTTCACTAACAACTGCTTTCGAGAAGCTGACTTGAGCTGCATGTGTAGAAATCTGTTCAGTAAAAATACACAAAATTAATATTAAAATTGATTAAAAATTTAAATGGTGATTTGGACTGCATTCCTCACTTTTGTATTTAGAAATATTTGACATTGGAAATACAAGCAGTTTCTAACTTACAGATTGTGTTCCAAAAGGTCATTTGTTCTCTGATCAGCCTATAAGAGTTTGTTTAACCCATATTCCATTGGAAACATGATACTTTACTAATAATTCTGTAGGCCTAGTAACCATGGTAATGTCTGTATGGGGAAATGCATTATTAGTCTTAATGTACGACAGCAGTAATATATCTCCCCTACCCTTGTAATAGGAGCAGGATTTCTCTCCTTTCATCTGCCAAGTAATGGGAAAGAGGATTCCACTAATTCTGAGTCACTGATGGGCCTGAAAACAAGGCCTCAGTTGATTGGGGATTTAAGAGAAAGAGTATTGAGAGGTATGGACTGACTGGGCTAAGGGATATTTATTGGTAAGGAATTAGAGGGGTCAGACCTTCTGCCAGTGTGAGCCATCCAGGGGTCCATCTGAGTTGAATTCCCACAGTTACTCCAGTTATTTTATTCCTTGGGTCCCAGGGCTTAGTCTTGCCCTTTTCAGTGCCAGGGGTTAAAAGTTTTCTTCCTAAGTACACCACCCTTATCTTAGGATCCTTGGGTACCAAGACATTTCATGAGGGTGAAGGGCTATCTTAGTTTGGGTGGCTGTCCCAAAGTGGCTCTTAGCACGTGATGGGATGTAGTTTGAGTATGACTTCCTGTACTTCAGATATGAATGGGGAAAATCCATCTTTTTTACTTTTTTCATGTACAAATGACCTTTCTGGTTTGTAGTTTTTGTCAGTCAATAAACATTTATTAAGCACCTGCTATGTGTCAGGCACTGTGCAGAAGACTGGAAGTATGGAAGGAAAGGTAAAAGAAAGCCCCCGTCCTCAAAAAACTCACAGTTTAGTGGAGGAGACAGCATGCAGACAACTATATACCTAAGTTATATACAGGATTAACTAGAAATATCAACAGAGGAAAGGCACTAGAATTCAGAGGGATTGGAAGAGGCTTTCTATGGAAGATTAGATTTTAGTTGAAACTTGAAGAAATCCAAGAGGTGCAGATGAGGAGGGAGATTATTTTCAGGAATAGCCAGTGAAAGTTTCCCAGAGTTGAGAGATGGGGTGTCTTGTTTGGGGAACAGCAAGGAGGCCAGTGTCACTAGATTGGAGGACATGATGGGGTATGAGGTGTAAGAAGACTGTAAAGGTAAGGGTTTGGGGAAGGTTAGGAAAGTCTTTGAATGCCAAATAGAGGATTTTATGTTGGCTTCTAAAGGTGATAGGAAGCCACTGTAATTTATTGAGTAGGGGGTGACAAGGACAGACCTACACAAACCTTTGCAACTGAGTGAAAGATGGAGAGACCCACCAGCAGGCTATTGCAGTAGTCTAGGTTTGAGGAGATAAGGGCCTACGCTAGGGTGGTGGTTGTGCACCAGAGGAGAGAAGGAGGCATATTTGAGAGATGTTACAAAAGTGAATTGACAGTTATTGTAAACAGATTAGATATGAGGGATAAGATGATGAAGAGTTAAGAATAAGACCTAGGCTGCAAGACTGGGGGACTAGGAGGATGGTGTTGCCCTTTACAATAATTGAGAAGGCTTAAGAGGACAGATGATTTCAGTTTTAGACATTTAAATTTTAAATGTTTACAGGACATCCATTTTGAGATGTCTGAAAGGCAGTTGGAGATGTGAGACTGGAGGTCAGGGAAGGATAAGTGGATCTGAGAATCATCAGTATAAAGACAATTGAGTACATGGGAGCTGATGAGATCACCAAGTGAAATAGTATAGAGGGAGAAGAGGAGAGTACCCAGGACAGAGCCCTGTATGGCACCCATGGTTAACAGGTGTGACCTGGATGGAGAACCAGCAGAAGAGGCTGAGGAGTGGGCAGACAGGTAGGAGTGCAAGGAGAGAGTGGTGTCATGAAAACCTAGAGTATCAAGGAGAAGAGGCTGACCAACAGTGTCAGAGGCTGCAGAGAGGTCTAAAAGGACGAGGATTGAGAAAAAGCATTAGATTTGGCAACTAAGAGATCATTGGTAACTTGGGAGAGGGCAGTTGGTTGATTGGTGGAGGTATATTTACAGGCAACGATAGAGAAAGACGGACCCTTAGTGAGAGAGTGGGAATAACAGAGGAAGCATCTTCCAGGGATGAGATGGAATGGGATCACTTGTGTAAATAGAGAGATTAGCTTTAGCATGGCTATCTTGTTCGGCAGAAGTGAAGGAGGATAATGACAGAAGACCTCTGGGTAATAGGAAATAAGGAAAAGATATTAAGAAGGCTCGGTTGGCCCAAAACTTAATCTTGGTCATGTCAATGTACATAGAGCATTTATCAGCACATATACTTGTGCCTGTAAAACCAGCTATGATTCATAATGTATAGATAATAAATAATATAGTAGGACAAATTGATTTGTACTAATTAGAAAGGAGATTTAAATTAGTAAAAGAAGTTTGAATAATAGTTTTTTTTCTTAAAAGGAACACAGTTCTATTATTTCTAAACATATGTGAAAACCAGAATTAGGCTAATAAATGGTGACCTCCCAGAGGTGACTATATAAGATTGATTTGTAATTAGTACATTCTTTTTTGAGGGTACTGGAAGGAACACTGAAAATTGGAGACAGAAGATCTGGCCTTGGTGCTGGTGCTGACGCTTAAGTGATGTTAACTTGAACAAGTCTTCTAGTCCTCTGAGACTGGACTTCATGGGCTTATTGTGGAGAAAGCACTTTTCAATCAGTCAAGTGCTTGGTAATCACTCTTTTTGTATAATGGCTTCTGATGCTTCTGGAGTGTCCAACACTGTTTGAAAACAGTGGGTGCCTTTAAGTGGCTTTTAATATCGTTCTTGAATCCCACTTTTCTATGATCATTATAAATATGTGTGAGCAAGCCCTTTCTTTACAGATAAAGCAACAATGAATAGTCCCTGAATCAATTATCACAAACTAAAAATTAGTGTGGTTTAAATTAATGATGGTTTATTTTGTCTATAATGATGCAAGGCAGTCTATACAATGATTTTTCATGTGCATTATGGGAAAACAACAATAGTAATCCTTATAGCTAGTAGTTCTGTAGCAGCCACTAAGTGCCAGACGCTGTGCTAAGGGTTGTACAAATATTGCCTCATGTGATCCCCACAACAGTTCTGGAAGTCAGGGGTTATTGTTATCTTCATTTTACATCTGAGGAAACTGAGATAGAGTCCTATCCAGGGTCACACAGCTAGTAAGTGTCTGACGCTGAATTGGAACTCTTATTTCTGACTCCAGGCCCAGCACTGTCTTCACTGTGCCTTCTAGCTGTTTTGCTTGGACTTCTCTTCCAGTGTGTTTGCATTCTCAGTGCTGAACACAATGCTTTACACATCGGAGGGGCTTAATAATGAATATAATTTATTTGAAATGAACATGCAAAGAAGGCAAATGAATATTGGGTAACTTTATTTATCTGTTTGTAAAGGGAAAGAATTTTTGCATGAAAACTTTGCTTTGAGTAATAGAAAACAAACAATCATGTTTTTTCTTCCTGTACCACTTTTCTCATTTTCAAGCTTTGAAACAGCCCTCTGACTATGAGACCCTCCATAGATCCTTAGCATTGAAAGGGACCTTCTTAGATCACTTATACTGACTTCATTTTGCAGATGAGGAGATTGAGGCCTAAAGTGGTTAAGTGATTTGTCTAACATCGTAGAATATCAAAGTGGGATGGAATCTCAGAGGTCTGAGGCTAGCAAGTGGTAGACTGTGGACTGGCTCCCAGCTCTTTTGACTTCCAAGCCCCTTCTGCTACACCATCTTGAGCACCATGGTGCAAGAGAATCTTCATTGTGATCCTCAGTCTAACCATATTCAATTTGCTTACAAATATTAGGTGCTTATTATATGCAAGACTTTGTACTGGTCCCTGGGGCTACAGATAACTCAGGTTGTACTTTCAAGGAGTTTATATTCTGGTTTTTGCTGTCAGAAGGATGATAAACAGTTTATAGCTTTCTGCACCTTTAATGCCTCTCTACAGTAATATGTAACCTTTTTTTCCTTAAGCAAAAACTTAGATGTCCATATGCGGTCCGTGTCTGGACTTCCAAACTGTACCGTATACGTTGTAGAGCCTGGATTTTTAGGTATTAGTTATTGTGAAAGCTGAAAAGCATTCAGCTTCAATTTCTTTAGTTTTCTAATCAGTTAAATGAGGGCATTAGAAAATATCCACAGGAGAATTGAGGGCCATTTTGTTAGCTGACATGTAAAACTCATTTCAGACCCAGTTTTACTTTGACATTTTCTCACCTTGTTTATTTCCACTGATTGTCATCAGCTGGAAGAAAAAATCTTGAAACAGGTTGTGAGAAACTTAGAAGAAAAGAGTCATGTAATATGAAGCTTCCTTCTCTCTTGGGTTTGGGTCAGATACCTCATTCAGGAAGGGACAGAAGGCTGTGTTCACGGCAGGAAAAAAGAAATCCCACGTGTCCTGTAAGTCCAGTGGAACAATAGGTCTAGCTCCAAGAGCTGAAATTTGGCCAGATCCATCACCAGTGGGAGCTACAAGCATAGTTCATGATTTTGTTTTTTGCACCGACACCCATGTGACTGTTACTTTGGAGGCAAGAATTCAGTTACATTGACCACAACCATACAGTTTGAAGGGAAGAGCCAAGTCTACTTTGGAAACCATCTCCACTGTACAAAACTAGCCAGGCTGTTTGTAGGACCTCATCATTTTGTTTTGCATTGCCTGGCAGAAAAACACATTCTTAACATGCTGGTGCTTGGTTTTTATACAGGTTTCACTGTCCAACCTGGAGATCGATGGAGTCTGGAAGCGGGGCAGACCTATGTCATCACAGTCGAAGTGTATGACAAAAATAGCACCAAGATCTACGTGTCTGATGTGAGTGCGTCTATGGGAAGTTCTAAATAGTTAGGTAGCCTTTTTCTGCTTTATCTGAGAAAGGATGGATAAAAAAAGGTCTCTTGAAGATACCTATATCACTATCCTTGTTAAGTTTATTCTTTGTATCAATAGCACAGCCTTCAGTGATGCAAGCTGGTAGTTTTCAATTTTGAAACACTCAAATCCTTGAAGGATAATGACCAAGAAGTCAAATTACATAGTTTAGTCATAATAAATGTTGCTTTAGAATGGGAATTCAGGAACATCCCCACTAATGAAACTTGGGAGATGTGGCTCCCTTTGTCAAATTTCTAACCTGTACCTCTGCAGAGGGCAGTGGAGGTGGCAGTGGAATCACTAGATTAGGGACTGCAACATACATAGCTGGTAGGAAGCTCTGTGCCCATTTAGCGATAGGTGGTATAGAACCTCGGAGCTGGAAAGCACATGAGGGATCATGGCATCCAACTTATTTCTTGTTGTCTCCTCAGGGTCATAACAGCTATTTGTTAGTAGAGCTGAGGCAGTTTGCAAAATGGCACAAATTATGCTAATGGTGTCATCAGTCTTGTTTCTTATTCTTATTTACAACATTTTTTAGGTGTGCCAAATATACCTGCCAGCTATTTGAGAGAACAGAGATTTTAAAAAATATTAACATCTAAAGAATCTTGATGTAGTTTCTTTATCCCCATGAATACACAAAACCTTTTTTTCCCCCAGACGTTTTGGGATTAAGAGGGTATTGGGAAGGGAGCCTCTCTGTGATCTGTGTTTGCTATGTGCTAATTTTCAGAACCTCAGAATGATGCACCAGTTTCCACAGTCATACTTTGAAAAAGAGGAATCTACTGTCAATGGCTCTTATCATGTAGTCAGAATGCTTAAAGATGGTGTCACAGTAATAAAAGCCACCCTAACTTCAATCATTTATCAGGTAGGAATCAAAAGATCACCCTTGTAGTATTAATAGCTGACATTTGTATGGTGCAAAGTGTGTGTGTGTGTGTGTGTATGTGTGTGTGTGTGTGTGTGTGTTCATTTGCAGTGCACTGCAGTCATTCAACTTGGTTTTAGTACATCAGTCGGTAAATATTAAGTGCCTACTATGCTTCAGGCAAAAGATAGTCCCTGCCCTCAAGAAACTCACAATCTAATGAAAGAAGACAACACATAAAACATAATAAAATAAGCTCAAATAAATAAACTTAAAATAATAAAATAAAGCTTAAAAGGGAGGATATCTGGTGTGGGAGTATGATGAAATCCTACAGCCAGTTGGGAAATGATGAGATGGCTGCCCTGGGCAGCTTATAGGAGGGGCACTCCAATGTCCACTCTTTCCAGTCAGAGCCTGTGGTAGGTAGGCATCATCTGTTCTAAGGTACTTTAACAACTTTAAAGTGCTGTATAAATATTAGCTATTATTATCATTATTGATATTATTGCAATTTTCACCACTGAACTATTGAAGCACAATACCTTGGGAATTATAAAAGTAGGTCTTATTGAATCCTCGAGATTAGAGGATAGGAGAGTCATAGGATCGTAGATTTAGAGTTGGAACTTGACCTTAGGGGTCGTTAAGTCCAACCTCCTCATCTTACACAAGAGAAAACTGAAGCAAAACCCAATTCTGTTACTTACTATCTTTGTGACCTAGGCTTGCTCTAGGTCATAGGGGTGGGGAATCTGCCGCATTGAGGCCACATGTGGCCCTCTAGGTCCTCAAGTGCAGCCCTTTGATTTAATAAAAGGATTTGTTCTGTAAAATTTGGACTAAGTCAAAAGGCTGCCCCCAAGGACCTAGAAGGCCACAGGTGGCCTTGAGGCTACAGGTTCCCCACCTCTGCAGTCTAGGATATATGGAACTGTGATTTGGTCCTCTGCTTCCAGATCCAATTGTTTTTTTCCCCTTACTGGTCACATTGTGTCTATCCTACACTGATATCTCTTGAAATTGTTCTTGGTAGTTTCCTTGTTATTTTAGAAAAGAATCAGACTCATTCTGTTGAAGTAGTTCCTTAACTTGCTTGGTATAATCACCTTGTTTATATTCATTAAAACCTAGTAGTAAGAAAAAGAAAATCCACCAATAACTGATTAGCTGTCTTGGGGAACCTGAATCTCTAATCAGCTGTAAATTCAGTTTAGATTAATTCTTTTTTTTTATGTAGACATATACTTTCATTGGTTCATAGGAAGCCCCCTATGAGGAAACTCTTCATCAATGCAGCCTGCTATTCATAATAACAATTGCTCACATTATATAGTACATGAAAGTTTATAAAACATTTTACACATTGTCTCATTTGATCCTCACAACAACTCAGTAAGTAGGCGCTATTATTATCCTCATTTTACAGATGAGGGAACTGACGCTTAGAGAGGGCAAGTTTCCCAGGGTCACATAGCTAGTAAGTATCTGAGGCAGAAT
This sequence comes from Notamacropus eugenii, assembly GCF_028372415.1. Classification (NCBI taxonomy): domain Eukaryota; kingdom Metazoa; phylum Chordata; class Mammalia; order Diprotodontia; family Macropodidae; genus Notamacropus; species Notamacropus eugenii. The sequence continues at coordinate 378,063,256 of NC_092873.1, read as the reverse complement.
TTGATTTCAGATCCCCTTGACTCCAACACCATTACTCTACCCATTACCAACCAGCTGCTACATCTATAACTTATATTCGTAGAGACTTGCACGAAACACTCAGAGGTTAAGTGACTTGCCCATGGTCACATATTTGTCACAGAAACAGGACATAGAAGTCCAAACCCAGATCTTACTACCTCCAAGGCTAATACACTGTTCATTATAACAGTGTCTCTCTAGGCTCCTGTTAATGTGTCCACTATTAAAAATTTTAAGAGTATTTAATTTACTAATTGAGGTCAGTAGAATTGGGTGTTTGGTCCAAAAGTTCTGCCAAATATAGAAGAAAGATTTGGGATGTTGATTTAGGTGCCAAATAACTTAGAGTACAAAAATAATGGAAATGCCCCACCTGCTATTACAAGTTGCACCCGGGTACCTGTTCCTGTAGGCTCCACTTTTGCAATAGATAGTCATTTTCATTTCCTCTAGGTCAACAAAGCAATTTTATCAGGTCTCTGCTTAACCTTACCTGCGTCTGGCAGTGTAGCAGCTGAATTTTTTTTGTTAGAACTTTTTTCTGTCTTTTTCTGCCTTTTCTTTAGTCAAATTACTTTTTAAATCTAATTCAGTAACATTTTAAAGTGCCTAATGTGTACAGTGAGGTACAAAAATCAAACAAGACATGCGTGGTCCTTACTCTTAAGGAATTTATAGTCTAGCAAAAATAGGGTCAACCAACTTGTTAGTAAACAGCTCTAGGTAGGACAGGGTAACCTGGATATAGAAACTTAGAGGATACAAACAATTTACAATAATGATTTTTATGAAATTCCATAGTTTTAAAATTTGTGAAATCCGCATGTTGCCATCACTTCTTCCCACCCCCTAACAGCACAGAAACTTAGCACCTAGTTAGCTACTTGATGGGCAAATTGTTAACCACACCCATGCATGAACCATGGTAAGTAATTCCCCCTTTTCAGCTGAATTTTCCTAATTTTCCTTCATGTATTATATTCACATCATGAATTGCAAAACTTACGTGAGTGTGTGTTTTGAGCTCTGGACCTCAGCTGTAGCATCCATTGCTACTTATGTTTCTCTTAGTTTAAGTAGTTTATTGACTCTTTAAATGTAAGTGTCCGTCACAGTGACAGCCCTCATGTAACTTTCTGCATTCTCTTGCAGGATGATGCTCGCCATTACTTAGAGGATCAAATTAGCCACCAGCAAGAAGTGAAGATTTACTTTCCAATTAAGCTGACACCCACCTTTTTAGCATTTCCTCACCATCCCATGGAAATGGTCTATCGCTACAAAGTGCAGGTATTATACGCTGTTATTGCCTAAGAAAGTACAAAAGGATGAAAGAACTCCTGCAATAACAGACAGTATTGAAACTGCTTATTAAATCTAGAATTCTCTTGATTTCTCTAATATCCTAATCTGGCTCAGTTATTGATGCCTACTTAACTGTGCTCTTGGAAGGTATGATAGATGATGAGTTTTCTCCTGTCTCATTGCTCCTTCTCCTTCTGCCCAAATCTCCTCTACCTTAATGTCAGACTATTCCTTGAATACACATTTTTGTCTGTTCTGACTTTCAAAATGAAATATTGCCATTTTTTCCCTTTGAACATTATTCTTGATATCTAGCTATTATTATCTAGCTATTTCTTTACTATGATCTCACAGCTCCTGAAGGTCTCTAGGGATTATTTTCTTAATTTTATTTCACCAACCCAGTTTTGCCCTTAATTATCACATAGGTTTATTTTTGAGATAATAGAGTTTTTGAATATGTCTTCTTATAGGTAGAAGGTGGTAGTGGCAACTTTACCTGGACCTCTTCCAATGAAACGGTGGCAATGGTGACCATAAAGGGAGTAGTGACTGCCGGCCAAGTCAAGGGCAACAGTACTGTTCAGGCCAGAGATGTACAAAATCCCTTCCGTTATGGAGAAATAAAGGCAAGTCTGTCCCTTTCCCCATTTGCCCTTGAGTGACTCCTACCTGAGTTTAGACTTCCAGTTCCAAATATTTCCTGACTAGAATTTTTTAGCATAGGCTGAAATTAATTTTTGCCTATACAATTTTTTTTCAAAAAATTGGTTTTGTTGTTACTGTTATTTTTTTGTTACTAATTACACAATCCTGGGGCTATGAATTGGGGCTTTAAGAACTGTTGGTTGATTAGCTTTGACCATTTATCCTTTGATGAATGAGTATTTTTCTTATAAACTTATATCAGTTCCTTATAGATTATGAATGTTAGATTTTTATGTAACTCTGTGTGATATGTTTACCACAAAGATTAACTACTGAGAAAAATTTTCTCCTTTTCAGAATTAAAATAAAACTAATATTCCTTCTTTTTTTAATTTTTTAAATTCAATTTTATTTTATTTTCAGTTCCAAATTCTCTCCTTCTTTCTTCCTCCACCCACTGAGAAGTCAAGAAAACACAACTCATTACTATTATATATAATCATACAAAAAATTTACACATTAGCCATGTCTCTCCTTCCCCTTCCAAAAAAAACCACAATCACACAATAATATTTCATCACATTCATATGTCATAATTTCTTAAGTCACTCCCCAGTTGATGGGAATCACCTCCATTTTAAATTCTTTGCCACTACAAAAAGAGTAATTATAAACATTTTTGTATATATGGGTTCTTTTCCTCTTTCTTTAGTATCTTTGGGATATGAAACTAGTAGTGGTGTTGCTGGATCAAAGGGTATATACTGTTTAATAGCTTTTTGAGCATAGTTCCAGATTGATTTCCAGAATGGTTGAACCAGTTCACAGTTCTACCACAATGCTTTGATGTACCTGGTTTTCCCCTAATGCCTCTAGTATTTTTCATTTTCCATTTTTGTCAGCTTAGCCAGTCTGATGCATGTGAAGTGGTACCTAGGTACCTCAAAGTTGTTTTAATATGCATTTCTTTAATTATTAATAATTCAGAGAAATTTTTCCTGTGGTTTATGATAGCTTGAATTTCTTCTTCTGAAAACTTTCTGTTCACATCTTTTGGCCATTTATCAATTGGGTAATGACTTATTCTTATAGATTTGATTCAGTTCTCTATATATCTTAGAAGTGAAACCTGTATCAGAAAAAAAAACTTGCCGCAATTTTCTTCTTCTAATTTCAATTGCATAGTTTTGTTTGTGCAAAAACTTTTTATGTAATCAGAATTGTCCATTTTACCTTCTATAAACCTCCGTAAAATTTGTTTGGCCTTATACGCTTGCCCTAGCCATAAATCTGGCAGGCAACTTCTATGCTTCTTTAATAAATTTACTTATGATATCAGTATTCATATCTAAATCACATACCCATTTGGAGCTTGTCTTGGTATCTGGTGTGAAATATTGCTCTGTACCTTGTTTCTGCCAGACTATTTTCCAGTTTTCCCAACTGTCTTTTTAGATAGTGAGTTCTTGCCTCAGTACCTAGGGATCTTTGGGTTTATCAAGCTGTGCTCATTTACTTCTGTATGTTGTGTTCCTGATCAGTTCCACCACCCAATCTATTTCTTACTTAGTACCAAATTGTTTTGATGATTATGACTTTGTAGTATAGCTTGAGATCAGGTACTGCTAGGGCCCCTTTTTTCTCATTTCAAAAAATTTATTTCTTGGGGGGAGGAGCCAAGATGGCAGAGTAGAAAGATTCACAGACGCTAACTCCAAACCCCAGCCCATAAAATATCTGTAAAAAAGAACTCCCAACAAATTCTGGAGCAGCAGAAGCCATAGAACAACGGAGCGGAGGAGATTTCTGTTCCAGAGAGACCTGAAAAACCAACGAAAGGTCTGTCGTGCTCCAGACCCGGAGCCCAGCCCAGCCCTGCCTTGCCCATGCGGCACTGAGAGGAGCAGATCCAAGCAGGCTTCAGGGACAGAATCTCCAGTGGCTGTGCAGATCCCTCCACCCACGGGCGCCGAGGGTGAGTGAGAGAGTCTTTCTGGCTTGCTGAGAGGGGAGCAGGGTGTCTCCATAACTCAGGCCCCCTCGGGAGGCAGCAGCAGGGTGGCAACGGACAGGGACTCCCCAAGCAGGCAAGAGTCCAGATTCATTGTTGAAGGTCTCCACATAAACCCCCTGAGGGAACTGAGCCCTTGAGGCGGCCCTGCCCCTACCTGAGCACCTGAACTTAATCTCACACTGAATAGCAGCCCTGCCCCTGCCCAAAGCCCTGAGGCTGGGAAGCAGCATTTGAATCTCAGACCCCAAGCACTGGCTGGGAGGATCTGGAGGCGAAGTGGGTGTGAAGAGAATATTCAGAAGTCAAGTCACTGGCTGGGAAAATGCCCAGAAAAGGGAAAAGAAATAAGACTATAGAAGGTTACTTTCTTGGTGAACAGGCATTTCCTCCCTTCCTTTCTGATGAGGAAGAACAATGCTTACCATCAGGGAAAGACACAGAAGTCAAGGCTTCTATATCCCAGCCCACTCAATGGGCTCAGGCCATGGAAGAGCTCAAAAAAGATTTTGAAAATCAAGTTAGAGAGGTGGAGGAAAAGCTGGGAAGAGAAATGAGAGACATGCAGTCAAAGCATGAACAGCAGGTCAGCATCCTGCTAAAGGAGACCCAAAAAAATGCTGAAGAAAATAACACCTTGAAAAATAGGCTAACTCAATTGGCAAAAGAGCTTCAAAAAGCCAATGAGGAGAAGAATGCTTTCAAAAGCAGAATTAGCCAAATGGAAAAGGAGGTTCAAAAGCTCACTGAAGAAAATAGTTCTTTCAAAATTAGAATGGAACAGATGGAGGCTAATGACTTTATGAGAAACCAAGAAATCACAAAACAAAACCAAAAGAATGAAAAAATGGAAGATAATGTGAAATATCTCATGGGAAAAACAACTGACCTGGAAAATAGATCCAGGAGAGACAATTTAAAAATTATGGGACTACCTGAAAGCCATGATCAAAAGAAGAGGCTAGACATCATCTTTCATGAAATTATCAAGGAAAACTGCCCCGAGATTCTAGAACCAGAGGGAAAAATAAATATTCAAGGAATCCACAGAACACCGCCTGAAAGAGATCCAAAAAGAGAAACTCCTAGGAATATTGTGGCCAAATTCCAGAGTTCCCAGGTCAAGGAGAAAATATTGCAAGCAACTAGAAAGAAACAATTCAAGTATTGGGGAAATACAATCAGGATAACACAAGATCTAGCAGCTTCTACATTAAGGGATTGAAGGGCATGGAATAGGATATTCCAGAAGTCAAAGGAACTAGGACTAAAACCAAGAATCACCTACCCAGCAAAACTGAGTATAATACTTCAGGGGAAAAATTGGTCTTTCAATGAAATAGAGGACTTTCAAGCATTCTTGATGAAAAGACCAGAGCTGAAAAGAAAATTTGACTTTCAAACACAAGAATGAAGAGAAGCATGAAAAGGTGAACAGCAAAGAGAAGTCATAAGGGACTTACTAAAGTTGAACTGTTTACATTCCTACATGGGAAGACAATATTTGTAACTCTTGAAACTATTCAGTATCTGAGTAGTGGGTGGGATTACACACACACACACACACGCACATGCACACACACAGAGACAGAATGCACAGAATGAATTCTGTGCATATCTTAAAAAAATGAAATTAAGCAGTGAGAGAGAAATATATTGGGAGGAAAAAGGGAGAAATGGAATGGGGCAAATTATCTCTCATAAAAGAGGCAAGCAAAAGACTTATTAGTGGAGGGAAAAAGAGGGCAGGTGAGAGAAAAACATGAAGTTTACTCTCATCACATTCCACTAAAGGAAGGAATAAAATGCACACTCATTTTGGTGTGAAACCCTATCTTACAATACAGGAAAGTGGGGGATAAGGGGATAAGCAGGGTGGGGGGATGATGAAAGGAAGGGCATGGGGAGGAGGGAGCAATTTGAGGTCGACACTCATGGGGAGGGACAGGATCAAAAGAGAGAATAGAAGCAATGGGGGACAGGATAGGATGGAGGGAAATATAGTTAGTCTTCTACAACATGACTATTATGGAAGTCATTTGCAAAACTACACAGATGTGACCTATATTGAATTGCTTGCCTTCCAAAGGGAAGGGGTGGGGAGGGAGGGATGAAGAGAAGTTGGAACTCAAAGTTTTAGGAACAACTGTCGAGTATTGTTCTTGCTACTAGGAAATAAGAAATACGGGTAAAGGGGTATAGAAAGTTATTTGGCCCTACAGGACAAAAGAGAAGAAGGGGACAAGGGCAGATGATAGAAGAGAGGGCAGATTGGTGATAGGGGCCATTAGAATGCTTGGTGTTTTGGGGTGGGGGAGGGGACAAATGGGGAGAAAATTTGGAACCCAAAATTTTGTGAAAATGAACGTTAAAAGTTAAATAAATAAATTTTAAAAAAATTTGTTTCTTTGATATTCTTGACTTTTTGTTCCTCCAGGTGAATTTATTATTTTTTTAGTTCTGTAAAGTATGCTTTTGGTAGTTTGACATGGCACGAATGAGTAAAATAATTTAGGTAGTATTGTCATTTTGTTATATTGGGTTGGCCTACCCATGAACAATTAATATTTATCAAATTGTTGAGATCTACGTTTATTTGTGTAGAGTTATTATGTTTCTGTGTGTCTGAGCTAGTAGTTGTCCAGGTATTTTATCCTGTCTATAGTTATTTCAAGTGAAATTTCTTTCCATCCCTTCCTGCTGGATTTTACAAAAATACTGATGATCTTTGTGGGTTTCTTTTACACAATTTTGCTGAAGTTGTTAATTTTTTCAGTTAATTTTTTAGTTGATTCTCTAGGGTTCTTTGAATAAATTATTGTATCATTTGCAGAGACATGATAGTTTTGTTTATTTTTTTGCCTATTCTTCCTTTAATTTATTTTATTTGTCTTATGGTGATAGATAGCTAGCACTTCTTGTACATTATTAAATAGTAATGGTGATAATGGACATCATTGCTTTGTGCCTGATCTTATTGAAAAAGCTTCAAACTTATCCCATTACAAATAATGCTGTCTCTTGGTTTTTTTTTGTTTGTTTGTTTGTTTTTATTATTTTAATTTATTTATTTATTTAACTTTTAACATTCATTCTCACAGAATTTTGGGGCTCCAAATTTTCTCCCCCTTTGTCTCCTCCCCCCACCCCAAAACACCGAGCATTCCAATTGCCCCCATCACCACTCCGCTCTCTCCTCCATCATTCCTCTCTGCCCTTGTCTCCATCCTCTCCTCTGTCCTGTTGGGCCAAATAACTTTCTATACCCCTTTACCTGTTTTTCTTATTTCCTCGTAGAAAGAACAATACTCGACAGTTGTTCCTAAAACTTTGAGTTCCAACTTCTTTTCCTCCCTCCCTCCCCACCCCCTCCCTTTGGAAGGCAAGCAATTCAATATAGGCCAAATCTGTGTAGTTTTGCAAATGACTTCCATAATAGTCATGTTGTAAAAGACTAACTATATTTCCCTCCATCCTATCCTGCCTCCAATTACTTCTCTTCTTTCTTTAGATCCTGTCCCTCCCCATGAGTGTCGACCTCAAATTGCACCCTCCTCCCCATGCCCTCCCTTCCATCATCCCCCCCACCCTGCTTATCCCCTTCTCCCCCACTTTCCTGTATTGTAAGATAGGTTTTCATACCAAAATGAGTGTGCATTTTATTCCTTCCTTTAGTGGAATGTGATAAGAGTAAACTTCATGTTTTTCTCTTACCTCCCCTCTTTTTCCCCAAACTAAAAAAGTCTTTTGCTTGCCTCTTTTATGAGAGATAATTTGCCCCATTCCATTTCTCCCTTTCTCCTCCCAATATATTTCTCTCTCACTGCTTGATTTCATTTTTTTTTTAAGATATGATCCCATCCTATTCAATTCACTCTGCGCACTCTATCTCTATGTGTGTGTGCGTGTGCATGTGTGTGTGTGTTGTCCCACCCAGTACCCAGATACTGAATAGTTTCAAGAGTTACTAATATTGTCTTTCCATGTAGAGAAGCAAACAGTTCAACTTTAGTAAGTCCCTTATGACTTCTCTTTGCTGTTCACCTTTTCATGCTTCTCTTCATTCTTGTGTTTGAAAGTCAAATTTTCTTTTCAGCTCTGGTCATTTCATCAAGAATGCTTGAAAGTCCTCTATTTCATTGAAAGACCAATTTTTCCCCTGAAGTATTATACTCAGTTTTGCTGGGTAGGTGATTCTTGGTTTTAGTCCTAGTTCCTTTGACTTCTGGAATATCCTGTTCCATGCCCTTCAATCCCTTAATGTAGAAGCTGCTAGATCTTGTGTTATCCTGATTGTATTTCCACAGTACTTGAATTGTTTCTTTCTAGCTGCTTGCAATATTTTCTCCTTGACCTGGGAATTCTGGAATTTGGCCACAATATTCCTAGGAGTTTCTCTTTTTGGATCTTTTTCAAGTGGTGATCAGTGGATTCTTTCAATATTTATTTTTCCCTCTGGTTCTAGAATCTCGGGGCAGTTTTCTTTGATAATTTCATGAAAGATGATGTCTAGCCTCTTTTTTTGATCATGGCTTTCAGGTAGTCCCATAATTTTTAAATTGTCTCTCCTGGATCTATTTTCCAGGTCAGTTGTTTTTCCCATGAGATATTTCACATTATCTTCCATTTTTTCATTCTTTTGGTTTTGTTTTGTGATTTCTTGGTTTCTCATAAAGTCATTAGCCTCCATCTGTTCCATTCTAATTTTGAAAGAACTATTTTCTTCAGTGAACTTTTGAATCTCCTTTTCCATTTGGCTAATTCTGCTTTTGAAAGCATTCTTCTCCTCATTGGCTTTTTGAAGCTCTTTTGCCAATTGAGTTAGCCTATTTTTCAAGGTGTTATTTTCTTCAGCATTTTTTTGGGTCTCCTTTAGCAGGGTGCTGATCTGCTGTTCATACTTTGCTTGCAAGTCTTTCATTGCTCTTCCCAGTTTTTCCTCCACCTTTCTAACATAATTTTCAAAATTTTCTGAGCTCTTTTTGAGCATTTCCCAGGTCTGATCCCATTGAGTGGGCTGGGATACAGGAGCACTGACTTCCGTGTCTTTCCCTGATGGTGAGCACCGCTCTTCCTCATCAGAAAGGAGGGGAGGAGAAACCTGCTCACCAAGAAAGTAACCCTCTATGGTCTTGGTTTTTTTTCCTTTTCTGGGCATTTTCCCAACCAGTGACTTGCCCTCTGAATATTCTCCTCTCACCCACTTCACCTCCAGATCCTCCCAGCCAGCGCTTGGGGTCTGAGACTCAAATGCTGCTTCCCAACCTCAGGGCTTTGGGCAGGGGCAGGGCTGCTATTCAGTGTGAGATCAAGTTTAGCTGCCTAGGTGGGGGCAGGGCTGCCTCATGGGCTCAGTTCCCTCAGGGGGTTTATGCAGAGACCTTCAACAATGGATCTGGGCTCCTGCCTGCTTGGGGAGCCCCGGTCTGCTCCCACCTCCGCTGGTGCCTCCCAAGGGGGCCTGAGTCATAGGGGCTCCCCACTCCCCTCTCGACCCGCTGAAGAGACCCTCTCACAGACCCTTGTCACCTGTGGGTGGAGAGACCCACGTGGCTGCTGGAGATTCTGTCCCTGAAGCCTGCTCGGATCTGCTCCCCGCTCGGATCTGCTCCTCTTGGCACCGGGAGGTCACAGCAGTGCTGTGCTCGGCTCCCAGTCCGTGGCGTGAAGAACCTTTTGCGAGAGGTTTTCAGGCTCTCTGGAACAGAAATCTTGTCCGCTCCGCTGTTATGTGGCTTCTCCTGCTCCCGAGTTTATTGGCAGCTCTTTTCTACAGATATTTCATGGGCTGTGGGTTTGGAGCTAGCGTATTTGTGTGTTTCTACTCCGCCATCTTGGCTCCACCCCCTGTCTCTTGGTTTAAGACAGACATGTCATTTTTAAGAAAATCTCCATTTATTCCTATGCTTTCTAATACTTTTTAACAGGAATAGAGGTTATAGTTTGTCAAAAAGCCTATTGTGCATTTTTTGAAAAAAATCACATGATTTTTGTTGTTTTTCTTATTAATATGGTCAATTGTATGTAAGGTTTATGTTTAATATAGAACCTCTGCATTCCTATTATAAATCCAGCCTGGTCATAATGCATGATCTTTGTGATATATTACTATTGTCTTCCTTGCTAATATTTTGCATAAAATTTTGCATTAATATTCATTAAGGAAATTGGACTATAGTTTTCTTTCCCTGTTTTGACTTTACCTGGTTTAGGTATCAAGACTATATTTGTATCATAGAAGGAATTTAGTAGGATCCCTTCTTTACCAATTTTTTTCAAATCGTTTATATAGTATATTGGGATTCAATTGTAAATCCATCCGATTATTTTTTTCCTTAGCGAGTTCATTTATGGATTCTTTAGTTTCTTTTTCTAAGATAAGATTATAATTTTTTTGGAGGGGGAAGGCAGGGCAATTGAGGTTAAGTGACCTGCCCAAGGTCACACAGTTAGTAAGTGTCAAGTGTCTGAATCCAGATTTGAACTCAGGTCTTCCTGACTCCACTGTGCCATCTAGATGCCCTCATTAAAATAGGATTATTTGAAGATTCTATTTCCTGTTAGTCTGGACAATTTATATTTTTATGCATATTCATTCATTTCATTTGGTTTGCTAGTTTTACTGGAATATAATTGGGCAAAGTAGGTTTTTTTTTAATGAGTGCTTTTATTTATTCACTGGTTGTTCATCTTTTTTCATTTTTTATTTTAATTTATTTTTGGTTTTCAACATTCTCTTCCATAAGATTTTGAGTTCTAAATTTTCTCCCACTCCCTTTTCCCCCTCCCCAAGACAACATGCAATCTGATATAGGCTCTACATGTATATTCATATGAAACATATTTTCACAGTAGTCATGTTGTGAAGAAGAATTAGAACCAGTTGGATGAATCACCAGAAAGAAGAAACAAACAAAATAGAGCAAATAGTGTGCTTCGATCTACATTCAGACTCCATAGTTCTTTTTCTGGATATGGAAAGCATTCTTCATCATGAGTCTTTTGGAGCTGTCTTAGGCTCTTGCATTGCTGAGAAGAGCTAAGTCTATCAAAGTTAGACATTTAACAATGTTGCTGTGACTGTGTACAGTGTTCTCTGGTTCTGTTCACTTCTCTCAGCATTGGTTCACGTGGTCTTTTCAGGTTTTTCTGAAGTCCACCTGCTCATCATTTCTTATAGTATTCCATTACATTCATATATGCCATCTTTTTTCATTTTTGACACTGGTAATTTGGCTTTCTTTTTTAAAATCAAATTAGCTAATGGCTTCTCTTTTATTGTTGTGTATATGTTTTTAAACTCGTTCCTAAGTTTATTAATTCTGTGACTTTTTTTTACTTTTTGTTTTGTTCATTTTGCTTTTGATTTTTGAGATTTCTGTTTTGACGTTTAATTGAAGGTTTTCAATATGTTGGTTTTCTAGTTCTTTTAGTTGCACGTCCCGTTTATTGATTTGCTGTTTCTCTCTTTTATTGATGAAAGAGTTTAGAGATACAAATTTTTCCAGAACTGGATGCTGGGCAACAGGGCTGCCAGTTGGTACTCTTCCTTCACCAAGCGGTGGTCCAGGGATTACCTAGGATCACTTTCTCCTCTGATGCCACATCTCAACCTGTTTTCAGACCCTTTTTTCAGGCACTGGAGTGCTCCATGCCATACATGCTCTTAGCCAGACCCTGTCCCCAATGTTTTATTTTTGTTGAGGTTGAAATAATACCGTCCTAGCAGATGAGAACCATAGTGATAAATTAAGTTGGAAGCCTATTTAAATTTTTCTTGATGTATGTATGTGATTCTTCTAGACTTCACATTGATTTTCTGTAGGAAAATGATCCTGTCACATGCCTTACATGTGCAGTAACAGTGAGTATCTCTTTAACTTTCCCTCTGAGAGAGATCCAAACATGAGCCATAACTTTTACTGTAATTAACATAGTCTGGAATGCCAGAGCTGGGTTTTTTGGCAAGCTATTGAGTTCAAGAATAAGCATAATCCCCCTTCTATTAGAGGTCCCCTTCCATGAACCTTTACAAATTGCAATGGCTGGATACAGGACAAGGCAGTATGAATTGCTAGCTCCTATGAGCCGTTGGTGAGTGGTGCCTCTATACTAGGTATAGGTGTATTCAAGATGCATGCAAAATAAATACAAGGCAACCTTAAAGGGGAAGACACTAGCAATTAAATGGTTAAGGAAAAGCCTCCTTCAGAGCTTGGTGCCTGGGTTAGACAGTATGTCAGGTACAGGACAAGATGTTGTTTTTCCTTCACAAAATCAGTGTGAAAGCTAGAAGATTTATAACATACATTAACAGAATGATTTAAATAGGATTCAATAATTAATCCCTTTGATTTGTCCTCCAATTGGGAAAATCAAGAAAGAGTCTCTGGAAAAATTCAGAGTCAAAGTTATTGTTTGGAGATAGGCTTGCTAATTCATTGGTAGGCGAGCCTGTTAAGTGGTTCAACCATTCTGGAAAATGTTTGGAATTATTCAATAAACATTTAAAAAGTTATGTAGCACCTGGTGGCACCTCTCCCCCAGGTTGCAAGGGAACGTACCAGAGAATTACTACTTATGGTTTAAAGTAGTTTTCATCCCATGAAACCATAAGTCATGATTCCCTCATCTAATAGTCAGCCAGAAGGTGGAAGCTTTTCAAAGCAAAAGCTATTAATGAAATATCTTAGGGGGACAAGGAGCAACAAAACCTTTTCCTCATAAACGTGGGGTGGCCTTTCCTACAAATACATCATCAGTGAGAAGAGAAGAAATAGGGGAACTTGTAAGGAGGAATAACTCCCCTTTGAGACTGGGACCATGGCTGTCTTCTTACAGTGTCATAGTGCTATTCTATTTGTATCTGCTCCTTGCTATCCTCATTATCCCTGACAGACATCACTCTGCTGGATGCTGCCAATCAGCAAGCATTAACTAGGTAGCTACTATGTGCTAGCCACTGGGCTAAGCACCAGAGATACAAAGAAAGGCAAAAAAATAAAACAGTGCCTGCCCCCAAGGAGCTCACAGTCTGATAGGGAGAATGTAACAACTTTGTACAAACTAGATACATATGGAACAAATTGGAGGTAATAAACGAGGAAAGGCACTACATTAAGAGGGATCAGGAAAGGCTTCTTGCAGAAGGTGGGATTTTAACTGGAACTTGGAGGAAGGTAGAGAAGCAGAAGTAGAGAAGAGAGAAAATTCCAGGCATAAGGACAGTCAGTGAAAGATATATCAATATCTTGTGCATGAAACAATAAGGAGGCCAGTGTCACTGGATCACAAAGTATTTATGGTGAAATATATTTAATAAGGAAGTAAGTTTTAATAAGGTAAGTTTTTAAGCAGGTTTTAAGAGGCAGCTAGGTGGCTCAGTGGATGGAGCACTGGGCCTGGAGTCTGGAAGACCCAAATTCAAATTTGGCCTCAGACACTTACTAGTTTTTTGGCCCTAGGCAAGTTACTTAACCTCTGGCTACCTTTAGACCACTGGAGAAGGAAATGGCAAACCACTCCAGTACTGTTGCCAAGAAAACCCATACGAAGGTACAAAGAGTCAGATACAACTGAGAAACAGCTGAACAACAGGTTTAATAAGAATGGCACAGTAGGAGAGGACCAGCTTATAAAGGATTGTAAATGCTACCAGCTGCTCCTCTTGGTTTCAACCCTGCCATCATCTTCATCTTGCCCCTTTCTTCTTACCCCCATCCCCTTTTCAGCTTCCTTTTGTGTATTGTCTTCCCTCATTAGATTGTAAGCTCCTTGAGAGTAGGCACTTGTCTTTATTTTACTTCTTTGTATCTCCAGCACTTAATACAGTACCTGGCACATAGCAGGTGCTTAATAAATGTTTATCATATTATATTGTATCATAGCTAGAGGAATATTCAATACTCATTGCTGGACCTTTCCAACATAATAAAAATGACAGTAGTTCTTGTTGTTCAGTCTTTCAATCATGTTCAGCTCTTGGTGACCCCATGGACTATAGCACACCTGCACTATCTCTTGAAGTCTGTCCAAACTCATATTCATTGCTTCCATAATATTATCTATCCATTTGCTTTCAAGCTTTACCAACCTCAGAATCTTTTCTAGTGAGTCTTGTCTTCTCATTATGTAGCTAGAGTATTTAAGCTTCAGTTTCAGTATTTGTCCTTCCAAAGAATAGTCTGAATTAATTTCTTTAAGCATTTGATCTCCTTGCTGTCCAAGGGACTCTCAGAAGCCTTCTCTAGCACCACAATCCAAAAGCTTCAGTTCTTTCATTCTCAGTTTTCCTTATACTCCAACTCTCACAGCAATACATTACTACTGGAAAAACCATGGCTTTGATAATACGGACATTTGTTGGCAAGATGATAGCTCTGTTTTTTAGTATGCTATCCAGATTTGTCATAGCTTTCTTTCCAAGGAGGTACAGTTGTCATTTACGTGATCTTTGAGCCCAAGGATATAAAATCTGATGCTGCTTCCATTTCTTCTCCCTCTATTTGTCAGAAAGTGATGGGACCAGTTGCCATGATTTTAGGTTTTTGGTTTTTTTTTCATGTTAAGCTTCAAGCCAGCTTTTACATTCTCCTCTTTCACCCTCATTAATTCTTTACTTTATGCCATCTGAGTTATATCATTAATATTTCTCCCAGGAATGTTAATTTCAGCTTTTGATTCATCAGATAATATACAACCTTGCTATACTCCTTTCCCAATCTTAAACCAGTCTGTTTTTTCATGTTTGGTTCCAACTGTTGCTTCTTAACCCACATACAGGTTCCTCAGGAGACAAGTAAAATGATCTTGTATTTCCATTTCTTTGAGTACTTGCCACATTTTGTTGTGATCCACGTAGTCAAAGGCTTTAGTGTAGTTGAAACAGAAGTAGGTTTTTTTTTTTCTGGAACTCTTGCTTTCGGCAGTTTAGTTCCTCTGTGTCTTCAAAAAATCAGCCTGCATTTCTGGTAATTCTTAGTTTATATATTGCTGAAACCTAACTTGCAGAATCTTAAGCATAACCTTGTTAGTGTGTGAAATGAGTGCAGTTGTTAGGTAATTTGAATATTCTTTGAGCATTTCCTTTCTTTGGAATTGGGATGTAATCTGATCTTTTCCAATCCAGTGGACACTGTTGATTTTTGCAAATTTGCTGGCATATTGAGCATAGTACTTTAACAGCATCATATTTTAGGATTTTAAATAGCTCAGCTGCAATTCTGTCACCTCTACTAGCCTTATTGTTAGCAGTGCTTCCTAAGGCCCACTTGATTTCATTTGATAGCATGTGTGGCTTGAGATAGTAAACACAACAATGTGGTCATCAGTGTTGTTAAGATCTTTTTTATATAGTTCTTCTATATATTCTTGGCACTTTTTCTTAATCTCTTCTACTTCTGTCAAGTCCCTACCATTTTTGTCTTTTATCATGTCCATTTTTGCATGAAACATTTGCCCGCTATCTCTAATTTCCTTGAAGAGATTTTTTTTTTGTCTTTCCCATTCTGTTGTTATCTTCTATTTCTTTGCATATCTCATTTAAGAAAACCTTATTTCTCCTTGCTATTCTCTGGAGTTTTACATTCATTTGGGTATATCTTTCCCTTCTTTACTTTTCTCTTTCATTATTTCCTCAGATATTTGTAAAGCTTTATAAAACAACCATTTTGCTTTCTTGGTCTTCTTTTTCTTTGTTTTTTGTTGCTGCCTCCTGTACAGTATTGTGAACCTCTGTCCACAGTTCTTCATGTACTCTACCAGATCTAAACTTTTAAATCTATTCATCATTTCCACTTCATACTCATAAGGAGTATGGTACATACTCATTTAGGTCATGCTTATACTGTCTGATGGTTTTCCCTGCTTTCTTCAATTTAAGTTTGAATTTTGCAATAAGAAGCTCATGATCTGAGCCACAGTCAGCTTCTGATCTTGTTTTAACTAACTGTGTAGAGCTTCTCCACCTTTGGCTGCAAAATATAGAATCAGTGTGATTTCTATATTGACAGTCTAGTAATGTCCATGTGTAGAGTCAGTTATCTTTTAGGTCATTGAGTGTTTGCTATGACTAGTGAGTTATCTTGACAAAAATGTATTATAAAATTCAATTGGAAAAATAAAAGATCTAGAATATCAAAAGAAATGATGGAAAAAGAAAGACAAAGGAGGAATAGCATTTTCAGACCTCAAACTATATTATAAAATAATAGTCATCACAATCACCACATGAATACAAAGAAGTATGGAAAGATCTATATGAACTAATGTTAATAAAGTAAGCCAAACCAAGAAAAATAATATACATAATAACTCTAAGAATGTAAACAGAAATAACCACACCAATCAAAAATGAATGTTGTAAAATTACAAAGAGAAAGCATAACTCCAAAGAAGATATATGAGAAAACACCCCCACTTTACTCTTTATGGAGGGAGGAGGATCACATGTGTAGTACAGAGCTCATATTTTCAGATTTTTTAAATGTATTAATTAGTTAATGCTGATTTTCTTCTGTTTTGTCTTTAAAAATATTATTTGTGAATTGGGATGGCTCTATGGGAAGTATAGGGAGAAAGATGCTGTAAAGAATTATGGTTGATTAAAAATAGACATCACAACTTATTAAAAATACAGATTTAGGCGGAGCCAAGATGGCGAAGTAGAAAGACGCACATACACATAGCTCCGAACACACAAACCACAGAACGGCTAGAGGGGACCAAGCCAGGGCGAATTCTGCACCCAGAGACCACGGAGTATTGGAGCGAGGGAGATTTCTGCTCCGGAGAGACCTGCGGACCTCTCGCGGGGGGTCCTTCGTGCCGCGGACTAGGCGCCGGGACGGGAAGCGGAGTGCGGCCCTGCCGCGGCCGCGACACTGAGGGGAGGAGATCCGAGAGGGCTACGGGGACGGGATCTCCAGCGGCCACGCGGGTCCGCCCACCCACAGAGGGACCTGCAAACCTCTCGCAAAAGGTCCGTCGCGCTGCAGACGCGGAGCCCAGCCCGGACCTGCGGCGGCGGCGGCGGCCACGGCTCCGAGAGGCACAGATCTGAGAGGGCTCCGGAGGCGGGATCTTCAGCGGCGGCACAAGCCCCCCCACCAACAGGTGACTGACGGGGGTGGGTGAGAGAGTCTCTTTGGCGGGTTGAGAGGGGAGTGGGGTGCCCCCAAGGCTCGGGCCCCCCCCGGGAGGTGGGGGCTGAGAGGCAGCTGCGGACGGGGGCTCCCCAAATGGGCAGGAGCCTGGATCCATTGTGGAAGGTCTGTGCATAAACCCCCAGAGGGAACTATGCCTGAGAGGCGGCCCTGCCCCTGACCACCTGAACTTAATTCTCACACTGAAAAGCAGCCCTGCCCCCGCCAAAAATCCTAAGGCGGGAAGCAGCATTTGAATCTCAGTCCCCAAACGCTGGCTGGGAGGACCAGGAGGCGAGGTGGGTGTGAGGAGAACATTCAGAGGTCAGGCCACTGGTTGGAGAAAATGCCAAGAAAAGGGAAAAGAAATAAAACTATTGAAGGGTACTTTATCGGAGAAAAGACACTTCCTCCCTTCCTTTCTGATGGGGAGGAACAATGCTTGCCATCAGGCAAAGACACAGAAATCGAGGATTCTGTGTCCCAGCCCACCCAATGGACTCGGGCCATGGAAGAGCTCAAGAGGAATTTTGAAAATCAAGTTAGAGAGGTGGAGGAAAGACTGGGAAGGGAAATGAGAGGGATGAGGGAGAAGCATGAAAAGCAGATCAGCTCTCTGCTAAAGGAGAACCAAAAAAATCTTGAAGAAATTGGCACCTTGAGAACTAGCCTAACTCAGCTGGCAAGGGAGGTGCAAGGGGCCAATGAGGAGAAGAATGCTTTCAAAAGCAGAATTAACCAAATGGAAAAGGAGATTCAAAAGCTCACTGAAGAAAATAGATCTTTCAAAACTGGAATGGTACGGATGGATGCCAAGGACTTTTCGAGAAAGACAGATATCTCAGAACATACCGCGCAGATTCGAAAAATGGAAGATAATGTGAAATATCTTATTGGAAAAACAACTGACCTGGAAAACAGAATCAGGAGAGACAATGTAAAAATTCTGGGACTACCTGAAAACCATGATCAAAAGAAGAGCCTAGACATCATCTTCCATGAAATTATCAAGGAAAACTGCCCTGAGATTCTAGAACCAGAAGGCAAAATAAATATTCAAGGAATCCGCAGAACACCGCCTGAAAGAGATCCAAAAAGAGAAACTCCTAGGAGCATTGTGGCCAAATTCCAGAATTCCCAGGTGAAAGAGGAAATATTGCAAGCAGCTAGAAAGAAACAATTCAAGTATTGTGGAAATACAATCAGGATAGCACAAGATCTGGCACCCTCTACATTGAGGGATAGAAGGGAATGGAATGGGATATTCCAGAAGTCAAAGGAACTAGGACTGAAGCCAAGAATCACCTACCCAGCAAAACTGAGTATAATACTTCAGGAGAAAAAATGGTCTTTCAATGAAATAGAAGACTTTCAAATTTTCCTGATGAAAAGACCAGAGCTGGAAAGAAAATTTGACTTTCTAACACAAGAATGAAGAGAACCATGAAAAGGCGAACATCAAAGAGAAATCATAAGGGACTTACTAAAGTTGAACTGTTTACATTCCTACATGGAAAGACAATATTTATAACTCTTGAAACATTTCAGTATCTGGGCACTGGGTGGGAGTACACACACACACATGCACACACGCACACATACATAGAGACAGAGTGCACAGAGTGAATTGAAGAGGATGGGATCATATATAAAAAAAAAAATGAAATCAAGCAGTGAGAGAGAAATATTGAGAGGAGAAAGGGAGAAGTTATATGGGGCAAATTATCTCTCATAAAAGAGGCAAGCAAAAGACTTATTAGTGGTGGGATAAAGAGGGGAGGCAAGAGAAAAACATGAGGTCTACTCTCATCACATTCCACTAAAGGAAAGAATATAATGCACACTCATTTTGATAGGAAAACCTATCTCATAATACAGGAGAGTGGGGGACAGGGGCACAAGCAGGGTGGGGGGAGGATGGAGGGGACGGCATGGGGAGGAGAATGCAATACGAGGTCGACACTCATGGGGAGGGAAAGGACCATAAGAAAATAGAAGTAAAGGGGGACAGGATAGGATGGAGGGAAATATAATTAGTCCTATACAACACAACCAGTATGGAAATCATTTGCAAAACTAAACAGATATGACCTATATTGATTTGCCTGTCTTTCAAGGGGAAGGGGTGGAGAGGGAGGGAGCTAAGGAGGTTAGAACTCAAAGTGTTAGGACCAAATGTAATGTTCTTACCACTGGGTAACAAGAAATACAGGTTAAGGGGTCAAGAAAGCTATCTGGTCCTACAGGACAAAAGAGAAGACGGAGACAAGGGCAGGGAGGGAGGATAGAGGAGAGAGCAGATAGGTCACAGGGGCAATTAGAAAGCTTGGGTTTGGGGGGGGGGGAGGGGATAAAAGGGGAGAAAATTTGTAACCCAAAATTGTGTGAAAATAAATGTTAAAAATTAATTAAAAGAAATACAGATTTAGTGGATGAAATCTAATCAAGTGGAAATTGAATGAAGCATGTGCCATTTCCATCAACCCATCAGGAATGGCTCTGAAGATATTTTCAGTGAGACTACTAAAAACTAGCTTACACCTCAATATGGTTAATCAGTGATGTAAAGAAATCATTTTCTCTCCCAATGCAATAGTCTGCAGAACATTCAATATAAAAGAATAATTGCAGAATAGAAGCTTGTCTTTTGACTTTCTATCTGAATCCCATCAAATGAAAAGATTCTTAAAATAAGAATAATAGTGGCCCAGGAGACCTGCTGGAGGAGAAGCTCCCCCTGCTGCGTCCCTTTCCCTCTGACCTGCCAGTGCTCGCCCCGTGTGTGGGGAGAGAGAGCCTATCCACCCTCGCAGCCAAGATGCCCAAGAGGAATATCAACTCTGCAGAAGGGGAGGTAAGGGAGAAGCCCAAGAGAAGGTCAGCTAAACCAGTCCTTGCAAAGGTTGAACCTAAACCCAAAAAGACAGCTGGAAGAATAAATCTGAAGACAAAAAAGTTCACACAAAAGAAAAAAGAAACAAAAGGAAAACAAGCAGAAGCTACTAACCAAGAAGAGAATAAAGATAACTTACCTGCAGAAAATAGAGAAACTAAAAATGAAGAGGTTCAAGTCAGCAGGAGACAAAGAAACGAAATCTGAATAATATTTTATACCAAGTGTTTTAACAATTGTCCCTGTTACCTCCCTTCTGTACAATTCAGAGGAATATTTTTATCAACTCTTTTGTAAATGCCAGTTTTTTAGTAGCTCCAGAAACACATTTTTAAGAAGGAGGCAATCCTACCTCATCACGTTAATTTTTTAAAGCATTTAGATAAATGTAAGCCAATCTAAAGTGGCTTTATTTAGATTCCTGTTTAAAGAGGTGAAATCATGTGCTGATTGTGGGTTTGGTTTGTTGTTTATTTGTTTTAATACAACCAGAAATTAGTAGAATGTTGACTAGTATGGTTTTGTGTGTCTTGTGCATGGACTTAGCATTCCATAGGCAGTTTTGACATATTAAATGAAGCATAGATAGCAATTTGGAGTTGTGACCATAGATTTCAAAGCTTTTATTTTAGTCTGTATCCATCTTGTCTTTTGGTACAATTGTTTCCTAAATAAAACTACTCCATGATGTTGGATCTCCCTTTCAGAATTATGTGCTATCTGTGGCATTGTCATCTTTGGTAGTGGTGGTATATTTTTTTTTCCAGTAACTTCATTAATGTGCTTTAAAAGACTGGAAAATCTGTGTAATGAGTATAGTTTTATCAAATACAGAATTAGTGGAACTTTGCTTTGTTAAAGACCAAATACATTATCCATATTCAGGATACTGGTATTTGATAAATCTCTTTTTAGGGAGAGTTGCTTCCAAACTGAAAGTAAGAAAGTCACTGGAATAACAGTTCAGAAAAGGATTACAACTACATAATTTTTAGACTTTTCTAGCATTTTTTAAATGTATAATTTATTCATAGTGTCTATGTACTGATTATCAAATGAACTAATAAAATCTGGATTATAAAAGAAAAAAATAAAGAGTAATAACAATCCACTAACAAAACTCTACACATATAGTACTTTGAGATTTGCAACACACTTTATATAAATTTTACACTTCCCTGATATAGGTTCTATTATTCAAAACTCAACTGTATCTGTCCGCTCATGATTATGGATACTCCTTCCAACAAAGCAACTTACATTCTGTTCTCCCTACCTGTCCTGTAAGACTCATCCATTTCTTCTCAAAACTTAGCCGAAATGGCCTGGAGAAGTTGGGGAGAATTATACTTAGTGTGTCATGGTCCTTCCTTAACATCCCAAGGATATGAATGGAACACTTCAGTTCTCCACTGGTTATTCCTACCTCTTCCTACATTTACAGCCATACAACAGCACTGGAAGAATACAGGTATTAGGAGGTGGGTCTTTATTTCAGGGAGATATTTGGGCTTGTTAAGTGAACTCTACAACTTTTCATAGGCAATCTAGCCTGCTCTTCTCCTCCTCTTTAATTCTGGGCCCAACTCATTGTCTATTTAGTATCTGTCCAAGATATGTATACTGATGGACAACATAGCTTGTTCATCTAACTGCCTGTCATAGTCTAGACCAGGTGTTTTTAACCATTTTTGTACCGTAGATCCCTATCAGAATAATGTTTTTAAATGTACAAAATAAAATATATGTGATTACAAAGGAAACCAATTATACTGAAATACAGGTATTAAAATATTTTTAAAAAACAAGTTCATGTATCAGAGATCATAAAATCCCTGGTCTGGCCTTTCCACCAAGATGGTGCTAAACCTGAATAAGGAAGCAGTGTCCCCTCAACACAGAAGCCAAGTCAAAGGTCTAAAAGGCCAAGGAGGATGTGTTGTTGTCTTTCAGTTGTATCTGACTCCTTGTGACTCCATTTAGGGTTTTCTTGGCAAAGATACTGAAGTGATTGGCCATTTCCTTCTCCAGATAATTTTATAGATGAAGAATTGAAACAAACAAGGTTACATGACTTGCCCAAGGTCACACTACTAGTAAGTGTTGAGATCAGATTTGAATTCAGGAAGATGAGTATTCTGAACTTCAGGCCTATCTATTTGCACCACCTAGTTACCTTAAGAAAGGTATAGATAGCTACAAAAAGATCTAAATGTCCAACACCTTCCACTGACCCAAGATACGAAGTCTTTGAAGACAGCCCAAATGTCCTCTGAATAGCGCCCCTGAGAGAGAGAAATAAGCTTGACCCTAAATTTTCCTTGACCATAGAGTCCTGTTGGGGTATAAGCTCAGTTCTCACGTGAATGGTCTCGGGCAGGTAAAAATGAGGGCTTCTTGATTGCGAGCTCTCATGAGGCCCCCCAGGGAACAGCTGGGAACTGAGGAGTGAGACTCGAGCTTTCTTGTTTCTCCACCTCTTCCCAGTGGAAACTTTCTGGGGAGAGCATCCCACCCTTGAGATTGGTCCGTGGTCTGAGCACACCTATTTGTTAATTAGCTAAGGGGCTGAGAGCATGCACGGTATCCACGTGCGAACTATGCGGCTGGGAGAGCTTAAGTGGGGACAGGAAAGCCTGAGGGAGGTCCCCTCCAGGGGTCCCTCCCCTCTTCCTCCTCTGCCCTCTCGCTATGTGATCCTTGCTCCTTGAGGAGGAGGGGGTTCATTTCTCCTGGGGAAGAACTCGCCCTGCATGTGGACACATAACTAAGATCCTGAACGAAGCCTACCACTTGTTTGACTCTGGAAAGTCTCTTCTCCCGATACATCTATCCAGCCGGGCCACTGAAGACCTTGAGAAAGGTAAGATGACTCGGGCAGCCCATGGTAATTAGGCTGGGACAGAGTCCTTGTGAAGATTGAGGACAACAAACATCCTGGTCTTCATTATGGTTGTCAGGGCTTAACAAGCATCAGATCAAGCAGGCAGTAAAGAAACTGTATAACATCAGTGTGGCCAAGGTCAGACTAATCTGACCTGATGGAGAGAACACCTATGTCTGACTTGTCCCAGGGTTATTCTGTGGATGTTGCAGACAAAAGTGGAATCATCTAAACTACATCCAACTAGCCTGCTCCACCTACAATAAAAAATTTTCCAGCAAAAACAAAACAAAAACCTCTGGTCTAGAAAGCAGGCATTTTTCATCCATTTGATTTTTCCCATGTGTCTAGTTAGACCAGACTCTTGGATTCAGGAAGCTCTGCGGCTTTCCAAATTTTGTGCAGTCAACACCATGTCAGCTGCAAGTAGGAGCATCTCTAGAGGATGCTACCAGCATAGGGAAATCTCCCTTCGGTTTAGAACTCTATACTGGATCTCTTCCTGGGCAGTGGTCAGTATTTGGTGAGCATGCTTCTCCTTGTTTAATGCCTCACTTTGGTGGCAAACTTTATATTTGTGTTATGATTATTCCTGTTTTTGCATAGGAGATCATACAACTGATATCTGAGTCTGGGATTCAGTCCTAGATCCCCGTGTCCACCACAGTATACACTACACCATACAGACTCTCACATTCTAGACAGCTAGTAGGCTGATTTATAGAGCAACCAAGTTCCAGGCTCACAGTCTTCCTTGAGCCCTACTTCTTACCCTCATACTAAGGGACTTATTTTGGTATACATAAGCATACTCCCTCAAATATCCTAACTCCTAGTTCTTCAACGTACTAATTTCATATGACCAGTATTCTCCTCCACTACTCCAGCCACACACAGAGATGTGTCATAACCTTGATCTTGCCAGTTGAACAGCTGAACTGACAATTGTTCCACTTTCATGTTCGTGAATTCTTAAATTTCCTTATATGATCCAAATCTGTTGTTATTCCTACCTCTTTCTCTCCCTTTCCATTCTAAATTCTTCATCCTCGCCACCACCTCTCAGCCTTTCATCCCTGAGACAGATCATAATGTCGGACCTGGCTACATACTCTTCGCCATCCCCAGTCTTGGCTACTTGGTGAAACAACTCAGTGTTTCACTGCCCTCTTTTCTTGAGTCCCTTGCCCCTTCATTTTATCAAGGATTTTGCCCTTCCAGACCTCAGCCCTAGATTATTCTCACTATTTGCTACCTTAGCTTCCATTCACATGTTGCTGAACTAAACTGGAAAAAATCATGAAACTATTCTGATTGGTTTCATACGCTGAACAATTGCATAATCTCAACTGGTCCCTTGCCATGGCAAGACAATCAGTTTACACCTCCCTAATCCATACCTCATCATGCTTTTCCCAAACATTTTCATCCCTCAAACCTCCCATGATCACATACCCCCCTCTAAGCTGAAAACTTTGCCTCATTTTTACTTGAAAAATATTAAGGCCATTTTCTAAGAGTTCCTTCTCCCTTCCTCCTCATCTCACATCACTTAGACATCTTCCTCCATCTCTTCCTTCATCCATTTCACACGAAGATGAGGCACTTCTTACTAAGACTAACCACCGTATAAGCACAAATGATTCCTTTTCATCTGCTCTTCTCTGGTAGATTGCTTCTTCTATCATCCTTCATTTCTCATTAATCTTCAATCTCCATCTACTGGCTACTTCCCAATTTCGTACAAATTTGCCCTCATCTCTCCCATGCCCCAGGAGCCTTCATTTCATCCATCCATCTTCCCTATCATTCCATATCTCACCTCCTTTTTGGAGTAAATCTCCTTGGGAATGCAGTCAACAATAAATGTTTTCATTTTCTTTACTCTCACTCTCTTTTTTTTAGTTGTAATTTTTTTAATCTAGTATTTTATTTTCCCCTGGCTACATGTAAAAAGAACTTTAAACATTCATTTTTAAAACCTACTCTCACTCTCTTCTTAATTCTGTAGTCTGGCTTTCATCCACATCATGTGGTGAATCTCTGCAAAGTTACTAATGATCTTTTAATTGCCTATCTATTCTTCCTTTTAAAACTTTAAATTCCATTTAATTTGGAAGCTGTAAACATCAAGTATGGCAGCATCTATTTAAAACACTTTTTTTTTTTGAGTCAGTGTTATGTCTGGGAGATGGGGTGGGAGTGGAGTGGCATTTGTGACACTTTCTCTACCACTCTGGTTCCCATAGAGTTCATTTGTTGAACTCTCAAAGATATTTAGGCATTGATATTTGCAATGCAAAGATTTGTAGCATTTGGATTTGTTGTCTGTTGTTTTACAAAGGATCATGAGCTTCTAGTGTAGTATTAAGACCACTTGATTGCATCTTTTAAAATATTTGGTAAATCCTAAATCTATACATCTTCATTGGTATTTTGTTTCTATCATTCCCTCGAAAAATCTGTGTGGATCTATAAATCTGACAATGACTTGATTTTGTAATCTGTTTGATGGTCATTTGTTTGAACCTTCTTTGTCAATATGTCATTGGTTGAGTTCATGTGAATGTTTCCCTTGACCAACCTTTTGGCTCTTTTCTTAGATGTTATCTGTTACATAGATTCCATGAGTTGGTAAGCTAGTATTAATTATATTCAGTTAAGTCTAATCAGTGGTTCAGTAGCATATGACTACTATCAGCTTTTTTTTATTCCTTTGTAGAATGTTCTCTGTTCCAGAAATATTTTATAAGTTTTCTACCCGCTTATCATGTGATCTGAAAATATGTATCACTTTTCCTCCATTTTGATAAAGAACTGTTCATCTTTTTGTACTATTTTGGAGTGATAGGTCCTATCTTTCTTTATACTTGTATGAGTTTTTGTTTGGATGTTTTCGAAAAATGTCATAATCCATTTCTCCTTTCCAAAGTGTACATTTTAACTGGTATTTTGAAGGTGTGTAATTTGTCCTAAAAATTTTCCCATTGAACTGTTACTTTAGGATGCTGTTAAGTTTGTTGATTTACATAACTATAGGTTTCTCTTTGATAACTTTATGTTCATTGTGGCTTGCATTGAGAATAGCAAGAGAAGCAAGACCATTTGTGAGTATTTAGTCCATTGGTGAAAGTTGATTTAACCGTTTTGATTCATCAAACAAAACAGTAGTTACTTAACATATTAGTGAATCCTGGAGAGAAAAAATTCCTAAACCTTTCAGTCTGGTCAAAGGTAAAAACAGATAATCACTTTAATTAGATTTAGATATTCTTGATTTAAGTCTGGTTGCTACCTTTGCTTCCCATTTTCTGGGAATTTAGAATTTCTTCTTAAACTTAGAAAGTGGATAGGCCTTTGATAAGTGGAAGCGGGATTTAGTGGAGGACATTATTTCAGATTTTTATAGTTAAAGAAAAAGTAGTAAGGACATCTTGTTAAAGTTAAGGTCTCCCCACCACTACCACCACCACAGCTTCTTTTTATGTATTGTCTTTCTCCATTAGATTGTGAGCTTCTTGAGGGCAGGAACTATCTTTTGCCTTTCTTTGTCTGGCACAGGGCCTGACACATAGCAGGAACTTAATAATTGCTTGTTGACTAATTAGCTTTCTCATTCACATGAAACCAATAATATTAGATCAAAGTGTTATCCTAATATTATTTTTGTCATATGTAGCCTAAAGAAGGAACAAAGGTGAGTCAGTTATGTTTCCATATCATGTTTTATGGTCATTGTTATTTTGATTATTGTACTGGTCTTATGCTTTAAATACAAAACATGTAGACTTCAAATGCTATAGTATTTTCACCATATTTGGGATTTGTTTAATGTATTTACAATTCATGAATAAACATGAGTATAAAACTGGGTCAGTTTTACATTAATAAGGGTAGTATAAGTTTTATGGTGCTTTCAGGTCATTTGTTCACATTTATAGTTAGTTGCTGTCTATACCTCATGGAATTTTTTGGCACGTCTTTTTTGTTCATCAGCCAATATATTATTTTCTTAAAAGTATTTTTGGATTTTTTGGGTGATATTAAATATAAATGCTTTATACAGAATACATTACACATTACATAAACTTACGTATGACTTACATTGGGAGGGATCATTTGAGTGTTTGTCTTTTGGTTAGTATATGATGCCTTTTGTTAAGAAAGGTGAAGTCATCAAAATTTTTAAAACAATGTTAAAAACTGTTTTTAAATGCAACTGGAAATAAGATATACAGGCAATGGGGTATAGAAATCTATCTTGCCCTACAAGAAAATAGAGGGAATGGGGATGAGAAGGGAGGGGTGTGATAGAAGGCAGATTGGGGGAAGTGGTAATCAGAATGGAGGCTGTCTTGGGGTGGGTGGAGGGGAGAGATGGAGAAAAAAATTGGATCTAAAAATCTTGTGGAAGTGTCTGTTGAACACTAAAAATAAATAAATTTTTAATAAAAGAAAAAAAAGATGAGATTATGGAGATGGAACCAAGATGGTAGAGAAAAGGCAGGAAGCTGCCTGAGCTCTCCCCAGTTTCTCTCAAAACAATTTTAAATCAAACCTCAAAATGAATTCTGGAGCTGCAGAACCCACAAAAGGACAGGATGAAACAATTTTCCAGTCCAAGTTAACTTAGAAAAACTACAGGAAAGGCCTATCTCAACTAGGTAAAAGGTGAGTGCAGCCCAGTGCAAGTAGTGTCTAGGCAAGCTAGCAGGAGGCCCCTAGCCCCAGCAACTGAGGCCTATAGTGGCTCAACAAGCCAACAGCGTAGCCAGCCAGCTGTGAGGCCTCTAACTCCAGCACAGCAGGCTAATGACCAGGCTTGGCAAGCTGGAACAGGTGCAACTAGGGCAGGTAACCCCAGAGAATCAGGCTAGTCACCAGCCCTGGAGGCCCCACACACTGCAAGCCAGTGATTAGGCTCTTGACCCTGGTACAAGAAACATGGGACAGTGCAACCTGTGTCCCAGAACTCAACTTTAAAAGTCACAAAATTGGCTGAAAATAAGCAAAAAAACCAAACAGCAACAACAAAATCCTAACTATAGAAACCTACTATGGCTACAGGGAATATCAAAACATAAAATCAGAAGAGGTTGACTATGTCAAAATACCTACTTGCAAAGCCTCAAAGAGAAATATGATTGGTCTCTGGCCCAAAAAGTCCTTCTGGAAGAGCTTAGAAAGGATTTTAAAAATCAAATAAGAGAGGTAGAAGAAAAATGAGGAAAAGAAATGAGAGAAAATTATGAAATAAGAGTCAATAGCTTGGTAAAGGAAGCACCAAAAAATGGAAGATGTATAAAAAAAACCCAGATCCTTAAAAAAGTAAAATTGGCCATATGGAAAAGGAGGTATAAAAGCCAATTGAAGAAGATAATTCCTTAAAAATTAGAATTGGGCAAGTGGATGCTAATGATTGAATGTTAATGACTCTATGAGACATTGAGAATCAAACAAAATCAAAAGAATGAAAAAACCAGAAGGAAATGCAGAATACTTCATTAGAGAAAAAACTGAACTAGGAAATAGATCCAGGAGAGATAATTTAAGAAGTATTGGACTACCTGAAAGCTATAATCAAAAAAAAGAGCCTGGACAACATGTTTCAGGAAATTATCAAAGAAAACCACCCTGCTATTCTAGAGCAAAAGGGTAAAATCTAATTGAAAAAATCCACCAGTCATCTGAAAAAGACCCTAAAATGGAAATTCTCAAGTATATTATAGCCAAATTCCAGAACTCTCAGGTCAAGGAGAAAATACTACAAGCAGCCGGAAAGAAACAGTTCAGATATGGAAGAATCACAATTAAGATTACACAGGATTTAGCAATGTCTACATTAAAGAATCAGAGGGCTTGGAATATGCTATTCATTCCAGGGGGCAAAGGAGCTTGGATTACAACCAAGAATCAATTATCCAGCAAAACTGAGCATAATTTTTTAGGGGGAAAATGGGCATTCAATGAAATAGGAGACTTTCAAACATTCGTGATGACAAGACTCCAGAACTGAACAAAAAAATCAGTTTTCAAATATAAGACTCAAGAAAAGCATAAAAATGTAAACAGGAAAGAAAAAAGTAAGTTATTCAGTAAGGTTAAACTGTTTACAACTCTACATGAGAAGATGATACTTGTAACTCTTACAAACTGTATCCCTATTAGGGCAGTTAGAAGGCATATACATAGACAGAGGGTGCAGGTAGGTATAAGTTGGCTTTGATGGGATGGATGATATTAAAAAGTTAAGGAGTTAAAAAGGAGTGCACTGGGAAAAGAAAAGAGGGAGAGGCAGAATGGGGTTAATTATATCACATGAAGAGGTACAAAAAAAGCCTATTAACAGTGGAGGGAAAGAAGGGTAAGTATTGTTTGAACATTACACTCATAAGATTTTGCTCAAAGAGAGAATAACATACACACTCAGTTGGGTATAGAAATCTATCTTACTTTATAGGGAAGTGTAGAGGAGGCTGATGGAAGGCAGGGCAGATTGAGAGGGGTGGTGGTCAGAAGCAAAACCCTAATGAGGAGGGACAGGGTGAAAGGAGAGAGAGAGAAAAAAATTATAAATGGGAAAATAGGAGGGAGGGAAATGCACACTTAGTAATCATAACTTGAATGTGGATGAGATGAATTCTACCATAAAATGGAAGTAGATAACAGAATGGATTAAAAACCAGAGACCTATAATATTTTGTTTATAAGAAACACTTTTGAAGCAGATCAACACATACACACTAAAGGTAAAAGATTGAAGCAGAATATATTATGCTCCAGCTGAAGTAAGGAAAACAGGGGTAGCTATCATGATTTTAGAGAAAGCAAAAGCAAAAATAGATCCATTTAAAAGAGACAAGGAAGGAAAACTACATCTGGCTAAAAGGTACCACAGACAATGAAGTAATATCAATACTAAATGTATATGCACCAAATGAGATAGCAGTCAGATTTCTAAAGGAAAGGTTAAATGAGTTACAGAAAGAAATAGTAAAAACTATACTAATGGGAAAGCTCAGCTTTTACTTTCAAAACTAGATAATCTAACCACAAAATAAGCAAGAAAGAAGTTAAGGAGGTGAATTGGATTTTAGAAAAGTTAGATATAATAGATGTCTGCAGAAAATTTAATGGCACCTACACAAAAATTGACCATGTATTAAGGCATTAAAAACCTCACAATCAAATGGAGAAAGGCAGAAATATTAAATGCTTCCTTTTCAGATCATGGTGCAATAAAAATTGCATTCCAAAAGGGGCAGTGGAAGGATAGATTAAAAATTAATTGAAACTAAATAATCTAATTCTAAAGAATGACTGGATAAAAGAACAAATCTTAGAAACAATCCATTTCATTAAAGAAAATGACAATAATGATACAATATGCCAAAATTTATGGGATGCAGCCAAAGACCACTTAGAGAAAATTTTATGTCTCTAAATGCTTACATCCATAAAATGGGAAAAGAGCAGATCAATAAATTGGGCATGCAACTAAAAGAGCTAGAAAATGAACAAATTTACATCCCCACTTAAACACCAAATTGGAGATCCTAAAAATCAAAGGAGAGATTAGTAAAATTGAAATTAAGAAAACCATTGATCTAATAAATAAAACTAAGATCTGGTTCTATGAAAAAACAAATAGAATAGATAAACTACTGGTTAATTTTATTTAAAAAAAAACCAAATTACTAGCATCAAAAATTGTTAGTATCAAAATGAAAATGTGAAGTTACCACCAATGAAGAGGAAATTAAAGCAATAATTAGGATCTATTTTGCCCAATTGCATGCCAATAAACCTGACAATCTAAGTGAAATGGATGACTTTACAAAAATATAAGTTGGCCAAATTAACAGAAGAGGAAATAGAATACTTAACCCCATTTTAGAAAAAGAAATTGAACAAGCCGTCAATTACCTCCCTAATAAAAAATCCTCAGGGCCAGATAGACTTGCAAGTGAATTCTATCGAATATTTAAAGAACAATTCATTCTGTTGCTATATAAACTATTTTGGAAAATAGGCAAAGGAGTCTTACCAGCGTTATCCATAATGGGCATAACCTAGAAGCCTTCCCAGTATGACCAGAGGTGAAACAAGGATGCCCATTATCACCACTGTTATTCAGTATTGTAATAGAAATGTTAGGTTTGGCAATAAGAACAGAAAAAGAAATTGAAGGAATTAAAATAGGTAATGAGGAGACAAAGCAATCACTCTTTGCAGATGATATGGTGATACTTAGAGAATTAACTTAGAGAATTAACTAAAAAACTTCTTAAAATAACAATTTTAGCAAAGTTGTGAGACATAAAATAATCTTGCATAAATCATCAGCCAAACAAAACTCAGGAGCAAGAGATAGAAAGGGAAATTCTGTTTAAAATAACTGTAGACAGTATAAAATACTTAGGAGTCTTCCTGCCAAGATAAACCCAGAAACTATATGAACACAATTATAAAACACTTCTCCTGCAGATGAAGTTATATCTAAACAGTTGTAAAAATATAATTTGCTTATGGATGGGCCAAACCAATATAATAAAATGACAATTCTACCTAAATTAATTTACTTATTCAATGCCATATTAATCAAACTACCAGAAAAAAAATTTTACAGAGCTAGAAAAAAATCTTAACAAAATTCATCTGGAAGAACAAAATGTCAAAAATATCAAGGGAATTAATAAAAAGAAAAAAAGGAAGATGGCTTAGCAGACCTTAAGCCATATTACAAAATGATAATCAACAAAACTGTCTCATCCTGACTAAAAAATGAAATAGTGGATCAGTGGAATAAATTAGGTACACAAGACAATAGTAAATGGCCATAATAATCTAGTGTATGATAAACTCAAAGACCCCAGTTTCCGAAATATGAACTCACCATTTGCGAAAACTACTGAGATAACTGTAAAACAGTATGGCAGAAGCTAGGTATAGACCAACATCTTATACCACATACCAAGATAATGTTAAAATAGATATATGATTTAGGTATAAAGGATGATAGCATAAGAAATTTAGGAGAGCAAGGAATAGTTTACCTATCAGATCTATGGAGAAGAATTTATGACCAAACAAAAGATAGAGAACATTATGAGATGTAAAATGAATAATTTTGATGCTATTATGTTATGAAAATTTTCCCACAAAAACCCATGTAGCTAAGATTAAAAGGAAAACAGAAAACTGGGAAACAGTTTTTGCAGCCAGTATCAAATATATAAAGAGTCAGATTTATAAGAATATGTCATTTCCTAAATGATAAATGGTCAAAGGATATGAACAAGTAATTTTAGATGAAGAAATCTAAGCTATCTATAGTCATTCTAAATTACTATTGATTAGAGAAATGAAAATTCAAACAATTCTGATGTACCACCTCATCATACCTTTCAGATTGGCTAATGTGACAGAAAAGGAAGATGATAAATGTTGGGAGAGGATATAGGAAAGTTGGGACACTAATGCATTATTGGTAGGGTTGTGAACTGATCTAACCATTCTGGAGAGCAATTTGGAACTATGCCCAAAGGGCAGCCAAACTCTGCATAGCCTTTGATCCAACAATACCACTGCTAGGTCTTCCCAAAGAGATCATAAAAAGGGAGAAAGCATATTTATATCAGCTCTTTTTCTGGTGGCAAAGAACTAGAAATTAAAGGAATGCCCTTCAGTTGGGGAATGTCTGAAGAAGTTGTACTACTGTACATCTGTAGGAGATGAAAGGAGACAGATTTCAGAAAAACCTGGAAAGACTTACATGAACTGAAGCAAAATGAAGTGAGCAGAACCAGGAGAACATTGTACACAGTATCAGCAACATTGTGCAATAATCAACTGTAGTTGGCGTAGCTCTTCTCAACAATACCATGATCTAAGACAATTCCAAAAGACTCTTGATGGAACAGTTTGTCCTCATCCGGACAAAGAACAATGGAGTCTGAATGCAGATCAAAGCATACTATTTTCTCTTTTTTTTCCCCTTTTTCGTGATTTTTCCCTTTTGTTCTGATTCCTCTTTCACAATATGACTAAAGTGGAGACATGTTTAATATGATTGTATATGTATAGCCTGTATTGGATTGCTTGCTGTCTTGGGGAGGGAGGGAGAAAAAATTTTGGAACTCAAAATCTTATAAAAGTGAATGTTAAAATGTAAAATTAACTTAAAAAATAAAGAATAGTTTCCTGTAGGTTTAGCAGGGAGAAAAAAGATTCATTATGAAAAATGCTATTCACATCCAGAGAAAGAAATTATGGATTCTGAATGCAGATCGAAGCATATTATTTTTTTACTTTATTTTTTTGTATTTTTTTCCCATTTGTTCTGTTTCTTTTTTCGCAACATGACTAATATGGAAATACATTTTACATGATTGCACATATGTAACCTGTATCAAATTGCTTATCATCTTAGGGAGGGGAAGGAGTAGGAGGAAGGGAGAAAATTTGGAACTCAAAGTTTTGTAAAAATGAATTTTTAAAATTGTTTTTACATGTAATTGGAAAAAATAAAAATATTATTAAAAAAATAAAAGAAAGGTGGAATCAGGTTTGGGTCAAAGAGGAAGCTGATAAAATGCTTTGCTAAGTAAGTCATGTGCCAATTTATACTATTTGAACCAGTAATTATGTGTCTTATCCTGGCTTGCTGCTTTCTAGTTTTTCAAAGAAGCTAGTGTTTATCACTTCTCTTGATGTAAATATCTGTCATTCATTATATTTTGGTGCATAAACTTTGCTTTGCATTTGTTGCAAGTTATATTATTATCATCTTATTCATTCTTATAATTTTCAATGAGATTTATGTAGAAATGGTTCTGGGACAAATCATTATCCTATTAGTATATATTTTCTGTGTTATAGTTTTTCATGAGTGGATAAAACAACTGCTTTTTCCAGGTGAATAAAAGTCTTAACATTAATGAATTGCTGCTGGGTGAAAGAGTTGAGACATTGTGCCTGCTCCCTTCCTCAATAAGGAACTTATTTGCTCTAGACTGATGCTTGTTGCTCAGATCATGTTTATTCCTAAGGGAGCCTGACCATGTAGGAAAGAAGTCAACCTCCTTTTCTCGCATCCATTGTCTTGTTATGTTCCTCCACCCTGGCAACCTGGGGAAAACTTACTTAAGAGTTAGGTGTTTGTGCATATCTAGGTCTCCCCAAGAGGGAGGAACTAAAAAGATACGTGTAGAGTGTAAATAACTTATGGGATAAGTATTTATTTATTTCTTATATACAAAAGAAATATTTAACACAAGCTCATACTTGACAGAAATAAATATGAACAAGTGGCAGTACTAACCACACTATACACTGTACTACTCTAGTTTATATAAAGTCATCTCTAAGCCTGGACACATCTACCTTGAGATCTATGTAAAATCAGCTGCTCAAGAGGGAAACACAAAGTAGAAAAGACAGCTAGAGACTTAAGCAAAGTTTGTCTAGTTGGGTCCTACTATTCTGGTTAACACATGGGAGAATTTTGTCTTCAGTCCTTTTTGTTCTCCTCTCTTTATCTTTTTTCATTCCTTAATCTAGTCCTGTAATAATTTCTTCACTCACTTCCCCAGCTGTTCTGATCACCCCTGCAAGACTGATTTTGCAACACTACTTTGAACATGCCACCCCATTTTACTCAGCAAGCCTTCATTAATTCCCCTTAGCTTACCAAATGCATTTCACACTCAGCCTTCCCATAGTTTTATCTCTTCCTATTCTCCTTACCCTTTTCTCTAATTGAACTGAGCTACTCAGCTTTCTTTGTATATAATTCTCCTATCTTCCTTCCTTTTTTCATGCTATTTACTCTCTTTGGATTGTCTTCTCCTTACATCTCACTTGTTGGAATATTAACCATCCATCAGGTCCCAGATTACATGCCTGTCCTCCAAGAAACCTTCCTTCCCCTCTACACTCACCTAATCCCACCAGAATTTGTCTCCCATCCTCTAATTTGCCTAGCCACTGAAAGTAAGGGAAGTATATGAGAAACAGTCACATAATCCTGATCAGTTTGTGACGTCAGTTGAATGGCAACTTCTTCAGTTAGAAGGCCAAAGAAACAGGGAATTGAGTTTTCCAGACTTGGAAATAGAACTGCTTATCCTTTTCCTAAGTCTGTCCTACTTGCAGATCTTCCTAGTCTAATAAAGTTCATTCTCTTATCATTCTAAGAACTTTCTTTGCTTGGCTTTCAGAGAATGTTCATGACCATTTTTCCTTCCAGGTGTATGTTCTGAAGCTGAACAAAATGAAACTCTTGCCCTTTCATGCTGACGTGGAGATTGGCCAAGTTATAGAGATTCCTATTGCCATGTATCACATAAATAAGGAGCGTGGGGGTGCCATGGCATTCACAGACTGCTCTCTCTTATCTCTGGATGTAAACATGGATAAGCAAGGGGTCTTTGCTCTTCTCAAAGAAGGTAAGGAAGCAAGATTTCCTATTTGTTTCCTTCCTGTAACCAGGAGGTCAGAAAGAAGAAATTATAATGATATTTCTCAATATTCTTTTATAGGTAGGAAAACAGAGATTAAGTGATTTGTCCTGGGTTTCATCTTGAGCCACTCAACCCAGAACCCAGCCCTTCCAGTTCCCAGTCTAATCCTTTTCTCCTTTAAGCCATATGGATACAACTTGTTAACTGGTTAAATATTTTGTTTGTTATCTCTTTCTACACTGACAAGTGTCATAAGTATGACACATCAGATAGTGCTGAGTCAGTATCTAAGATGAGGTATTTTTAATGTCCATTAAATTTTCATTTTCTTGATTTTCCCAGCCTCTGGACCTATATATTCTTGCTTATTTACTTCATCCAGATGATGCCTTTTGATCCACAGGTACCCAAAAATCAGGACCAGTGTTCTGTTCTAGTACCCACATAGTAGCCAAGTCCTTGGGCTACACCCTAGTGACAGTGAGTGTGATTGTGCATGAAGAATACTTTGAGAGCAGTGCCACATTTGCTGCCTATGAACCACTTAAGGTGAGATGTTCCACAGAAGAAGGGGTCAATAGTTCTTCCCATGGGACTCAAAAAGAGTCATTACTTTGATTTGTGGATTCTATTTTCAGATCAGTCATTTCTTTGTCCTGTGAGTTTCTCCCGTTTGGATTCTACTTGGAGTCATAGTTATATGATCCAGCATAAGTCAGGGAGTTACCTAGGAGTACCTTTGAGATATACCAGCAATAATTAGCATGCATTCTTAAGAAGTTCTTCCTACATGAGTGTGGGAAGTTGATTTTCTTCTGCCTCATATTCACAGGCTTTCTGGGAAATGAGAATTGGATCTTTTTTTGTTAGTGAGCATTGCTATTATATAATATAAAATATTACTATTTTGATAGAACACTGTTGAGAAATGAGATTGCAGAGTCCAGCTTGCTTCCTCTATATTTTAGTCTAGTCAGAAGCTAAAATTGCTACATTTGTAAGTCATTGCTTGCTAGGTACTGCCAAATCCTGACTCTGTGGGAGTTAGAGAAAGGAAGCAATTACAAGGAAGAAGTTAATATTGGTGTGATAGGGAAAGAAATGTTAAACTATTAACTTTTTAAAAGTGGTTTACCTTGTTATTAAAATATGAATGCTAAATAGGTTTCATTGCTCCTCTTGCTGCGCGTCGAAGGTGTTTGTCAAACAGGTTCTATGTACTATGTGTATACCCGCGCATTCCTTTGATGCATTAGCAGTGTACATTAAAAACTCTTTTGAATTTACTTAGATATTCAAACCTAGGCCTGTTCTCACTGTTGTCACATTTCTAGGTTTATTGCATAGTTTTCTATGTGCCTTCTATGTGTTTCTTATTATAGATGATAATCTTCTTGGGGAAAGGGGTCATGTCTGTTTCATTTGCATGTATAATGTCAGCACATTATTATGCAAACTGAAATAAGAATGCTGTTAGATGGTTATGAGGATCCATATAGAGCCCAGAAACGTTAAACTTTCATTGTGATTATTTCATCCTTCTTTGTTTTGGAACCTGCCTATTATGTGTTTATACAGCAAGTTGATATGCTTTATGCTCTTAGAAGGAAGAAAATACACTTCATGGTAAATATCTTCCCTCTTCTCCTTTCATTTATGTGCTTTTTTTGCACACTAGGCAACATTAATCTCAGGTCATGCTTCTAAGAAGGCAGGTTTTTTTGTTGTTTGTTTTGCAGAGACAGCATGGTATAGTAGGAAAAACACTGGATTATGAGTCAAAAGATCTGAATTCTTTCCTAGCTGTGCCCTAGCTACTTGGAAAATCATTTAATCTTTCTTAGTTTCCTTAGCCATTAAAAAATGGGGATAATAATATCTCCCCTGCCTATACACAGACTTGCTATGAAATTTCAATGAGCAAATAATATGTGAAAAACATGTTGCTCTAGTTTGAATCACTGCAAAAAACATAAGATGATATTATTACTATCCTTTTAATGGGGGAATGGTTATTCTTTGAAAAGAGATAGCATACCAAGCAACATCCAGTACATTTTTGTTGAGCATTTACTGTGTTCATAGAACACTATGCCATGCAGAATTACAAAGGAAATATAAAATATATTTTTACAAAGGAAATATAAAATATAGTTCCTGCCCTTGAACTCACAAATCAAGTGGAGGAGATAAGATAATGTACATTTGATGTTTTTATATAACATGAAATGATTAAGTGCCAAAAATGAATGTTAGAGATAATAAGTGGTAAAAATGATTGTGAGTTAAGTTAAAGGGGATGCCTTCATAAAGAAAATACAACTTGAGATATAGACCTTGAATGATGGGTAAGACTTAAATGGGGTAGAAAAATGAAAACATGAATTCTAAGAGAAGGGCCTAGTATATACCTAAGGATCTTTTAGGAAAATGTTTTTAGTTCCAGTATCATTTCCTTTCTCATTTAGATGCTTCTTTTTTAACTTTATGTAAAAAATGCTGAAATTTCTTTCTTTCTGAATTTTAAGAAATTTTATTTTCACTTCCTTCTGGTCCCATTCTTCTGGCCCAAACAGAAAAGGCCCATTGGTTGATACTATAAAAACATGTAAGTGAGTAGGCGTCTTATGCTGAAAATTAGCATAGAATGGAGGAAAAACCATTGATTAAAAAGGGGGAGGTCAAGTAGATTGTCTTCCCTTGACAGCTGTCCCAAGATGGGAAGGACAGAAGTTATTTCTCACTCTTCTTGGCCTAGGGACCATAACTGACACCAACTTTCCCAGTCAGTCATGGTTAACTCCTTTCTATGTCTTCAGGCCGTGAATCCTGTGGAGGTGGCACTGGTGACATGGCAATCTGTGAAGGAGATGGTGTTTGAAGGGGGGCCTGGGCCGTGGATTTTGGAGCCTTCACGATTCTTTTTGGAACTGAGCGTCGAGAATGAATTGAAGATCAGTGTATCGCAAGTCCGGCTACCAGCAAAGAGAAAACAGAACCAATACATCTACCGGATACTGTGCCAGGAATTAGGAGAACAAGTAGGAAAATGGTCATTTCTTTATCTTACTTAGAGAAAAGATCACATAATACTTGCTCTCAGTTTTCTTTTCCAAATTTTCATAAAGGAGAGAACCTTTCTTCTTGTCCAGCCAATAAGTGTAAGGAGAATTATTGTTTTACCAGTGGAGGGCTTTTAAAATTTACTGCCCTTTGATGCACCTGAAGTTTTCAGCTTATCAATCTGAGGATTCTGATAGTTCTCCAAATAGAAATCACAGCCTTTTTTGTAGTGAGCAGATACATCTTTCATGATGATTCTCACTGTCATGGGATTTTAGAGTTAGAAGAAACCTAGAGATATCTAGTCCAGAGGTATCAGACACATAGCCTGCAGTCCACACATGCCTGTACCAATTTTGAATGTGGCTGAACCAGATAAAAATTTAATTGGGAAATATTTAATAAAATAAAACTACAATAAAACATTGGTTTTCTAAGTCAATATGTAGTCCAGAGGGATTTTACATACAGTTTTGTGGCCCTGTTTTTATTTGAGTTTGATACCACTAGTCTAGACCAGTCTTCTGGATGGCATATTATATCTACTTCTGTAAGTTTTTTTTAACTAAAGAAACATTTATTATGAATTTACTATATGCAAAGGACTGAATGAGGTGCTGCTTCCTTTCTAGTGTAAGCACTCAAATGTGAAAGAAAAATAAGGAAAATATTATTTAACAGTAATCCGGAATTTAGAATGCTTCTAAATTACATAGATATTATTCCTTTTCCACAAGCTTTTAACTTTTTATATGAAAACTCTCTTAGTAAAGATGCCTTTGCTTTAATTAAGACACTCATCTTTTGGCAGACCCCTTATGCTTTGACACCTTGTCAAGATTCTCTGCAGACATTTCAGTAAGAGTGGGCAGTTCTTCAGAACAACCCTTAGTTTAGATTTTAGAAGCCCTATCAAAGGGTTTAAGTTAACTATGATAATAAGGCTGTCCTTTATATACAAAAATGATATTATTGTCCGTTATCAATAAAAACATATGCTTTGATTTACTTTTCCAGTATTAGTGTTATATATCCATCCACCTTCTCCTACCTTATGTTTAGGGGCAAATATTTGCCACAGAACTGTCTGCCCACAGTTAAGGATTCAGTCTGTGACTCTGAAACGGAACATAGTTAACTACTGCCCTGGGGATCACACCCAAGACTTTGGCGTCGTTAACATCATGCTCTAACCAGCTGGGCTCATACGCTAGAGTCTGTAATGTCTCTAATTAACTTGACTATATATTCAGTAATGCAGGGGTTAATTATCCAGTGTGAAATCCTTTAGCTTCTCCTTTGCTCTACTCACTTTCTACAGTTTGTTAGCACCTTCAGCACAAATTAATTTTGTTCTGTGCAAGTACCTGTAATAAAAGTTTTAGTAAAGAGTAGATTAAAACATTTGGCAATGTATGTTATATGTAATATATATTATGTACTATATAATATATAATATATATTTTTAAAATTCTCTGTCAACTAATAATGTTTCTACCTCCTATTAGTGCAGACCCTTGAGAGCTATAACATTTCCAAAAGACTTGTCTGTATGTGATGTCTAAATGGCAAACTACTTCCTCT
Source organism: Notamacropus eugenii (assembly GCF_028372415.1). NCBI lineage: Eukaryota > Metazoa > Chordata > Mammalia > Diprotodontia > Macropodidae > Notamacropus > Notamacropus eugenii. The sequence goes on along the minus strand of NC_092873.1, from coordinate 378,023,241 downwards.
GCTTAAGCTGATATTTGAGTCATTTATACTATATTCTGTCTGGTGCATATTTGGTATGAATGCTTCCCCATTACTAACCATCTTTTTGTATTGATTTCAAAGGTGCTAACTTTCCGCATTGGAAATCATCCTGGTGTCCTGAACCCCAGCCCTGCTGTGGAGAGGGTACAAGTACGTTTCATTTGTGCCCACCCTGCCAGCATGTCTGTAACTCCAGTATACAAAGTACCCACAGGTGCCCAGCCATGCCCACTGCCACAACACAACAAACAACTGGTGAGTCCAAACTATATTTAAGACTAACTCAGTACTTCTATCCTTTAGTATATTTGGGTTAACAGGCCCAAGTTTAGGCTTAATTTTATTTGAACTTGAAAACCTATGTCACAATTGAAATTAAGGCAAATTGAGGCACAAAGTTCTGAACATGTTTAGTTTATTGGTAAGGCCAGCAGTTACCAATAAAGGGAGTTTTTAGCTCCTCAGCAAACCAAAAGACCCTGGATGGGGGCAGACAGATTTTTACAGGAAAAAAAGACCATCCAAAAAGTAGAAGGCAGCGTAAGTGGAGAAAACATTATGATTGGTTACAAAGTCAGAAGCATCATAGATGTGGGGGCCAATATCATTGTCTGGAATTTGGAATGCTGGGTTAGCAACAATCTCTCCTTCCATCTTGTTGCTGTGGAGAGTTCATTGGTAATATACACCTACGTGGCTGGTTAGTATCACAGTGATAACAGACCAGACTTTCTTAAAGAACAGCCAGTGTTGCAGAGATAACAGATCAGGCTTCTGATATTCCCTTACATTCTTCAAGGGTGGCAGATTTCCTTAACATAAGAGCAGAACAGTGATCAGCAAAAAAACTGAACTTCTATACTTAATTAAATGAAAGTTAAACTTCTGAATTTGTGAACTTAACTCAGAAACCGAAGACCTAACCCAAAGACCAAAGACAGCATACAGAATGTTGGCAGTGATACAGAATCCGTTACAAAAGTGAAGACAATATCAATTTGATTTTCTCCACTAGGAGTTTATGCACTGTTTATTACATTACCTAAGAATTCTAGAATCTACCGTACCAAGCGACATGTCTGTGTTCACGCTGTCTTTGCACTGTCATCTAACTTGTGATTATGCAAGTGGGGCTGAAATCTAATGCCTTCTCTCTTCAACTTAGTCGATAGAGTGTAGTCATACCTGATGAGGTTTTAATGTGTGACAGTGAATAGTGAACATCACTCTGACTGAGTCATGTAAGGAACATGTTAAAATGGTCTGAACAAACTAGCAGAATCCTGAGGGATCTAAATATCTGTCCCAAGAAGAATTTCAGCATATGGAGAGCGGAAAAAATTGCAAGACAGAAGCTGCTTGGGGAGTGATATTTCCCCCAGACCTACCCCCTGCAAGGAGGAAGAAGAGATTGATTTTTTTCTTCCTACTTCCCATCAGTCACAACATGTAGAAGCAAAGCTGAAGAATGCTGTAGTTCGAGAAAATTCTAACAACAGGACCTTTACCCCAAAGAGATTTTTTTTAAAAAGGAAAAAGCCATACATACAAAATATATTTTGTAGTAAAAAAAAAATGGAAACTAAGGGGGTGCCTATTAACTAGGAAATAGCTTGACCAGTTATGGTATATATTGTGCTGTAAGCAATGACAAAAGGAATAGTTTCAGGAAAACATGGAAAGACTTATATGAACTGATGTAGGGTGAAGAGAGGAAAAATCAGAGACCGATTTATACAATAACATTGTGAAAACAACTTTGGAAGACTTAAGATCTCTGATCAACACAATGCCCAAACATGAGTCCAGAGGATCAGTGATGAAACTTTTTATCTACCATCTGACAGGTAAGGTGAGAGACTCAATATTACTCAAAATGAAACATACATTTTTGGACATAGACAATGTGGGTATTTGTTTTGCTTGACTATACATATTTATTACAAAGATTTTGTGTTTCATTTCCTTCATGAAAGGAAGATGCGATAGATGGGAGAATGAGAAAATAAACGCTCATAAATTGGATAAAAATTTAATGTAAAAGAGAACTCAAGGCACAATTGAAGAAACGGAGACATGCTCCAGAAAGGCAGGGCTACAATGAAATCATTACTTGAGGGAGGAATCAGCTTTTAGGAATAGGCCTGCTGGCAGTAGAGAAGCAAGCTAGCTATGGAGAAGCATAGACCCTGATGAGTCTACCTGGTGGAGACCCTGGGAACTATGGAGAGTTGTGAACTGTCTGTGTAGCTCATGTATCCCACCATGTATATCCTACATCTTGTGTCACACTATTGTACTTCTACCATTATACTTCCAGTTTGAGCACTCTCTTCCCGTGTACGTTTTATGTATTTATGGAAGAATATTCATCCCAGGTTTATGGGGAGATTGTTTTAAAACTACTGTCTTTACTATGTAATCTTAGTAAATGCCTTTGCTAAGATTGTGTATATTGACAGATTGTTATTAAGAAGTACACAGGTTGGGGTTTGTGAGATAGATAGTGTTGAGAATGCAAGCCCTGGAATCTGAAGTAGCGGGCACACTCTGGGCACCTAACCTTTGAGTGCAAATTAGGGGAGTAGCTGGAGGGGATTCTACAATTATATTAATGAGGTACAGAGAGAATTTGAATAATTGAAAATTGTACAGAAACTTAATTTTAGCATCCATCCCTATCAAAGATTTTATTATGCCTGGAGTAGTTTTAGTAGTAAATATTAAATAAAAAGGAATAATATAATGTTAAGTAAAATATTAAGTAAGAGTAGTAAAATTAACTAACAACCCCATCCGGGTTTCCTTGTGAAAAGTACTTACTTAACAAGTTAGTAGTGGAATGACTAGTAGTAATTAGAGTGGGGGAGAGAGAGGAACAAATTCAAACATCAGATCGTTGGCTTACCCATAATAATTGATTCCTAACTATAATTCCACCCTTGGTGAAAGGATGTCTTGTTTAAGGATATACAGAAAGGTGGCTAATTCTGTATATTAAAAATTTATACAATAACAACAACATTGTAAAAATAAACCACTTTCAAAGACTTCAGAACTCTGATTATTGCAATGCTCAACGTGATTCCAGAAAACTCATGATGAAGAACACTGCCTGTCTATTGACAGAAATGTGATGGGCTAAATAGGCAGAATGAAGCAAATTTTCAGATATGTCTTGTGTGGTAATTGTTTTGCTTGACTTTGTATATTTGTTAAAAGATTTTGTTTTTCTTTTTTTCTTCCCCCAGGAAGAGAGGGAGGTGGAATAGAGAGAAAAGATATGTTTATTAATTGAAAAAAGCAAACTTAAATTTTGTACTTTAAAATGCACACAGAAAAATAAAGCACACAAAATGTTGCGTACTGAGAATTAATAAATTAATGTTGATTAAGTTCTTACTATCTGCCAGGCATTATGCTAACCACTGAAGATATAAAAAATGAGCAGTCCCTGCTCTCAAGGCACTTATAATGGAGAAGAAAATATATATAAGAGAGTGATGGAAGGAAGAGAGTTTTGGTCTGGGAAATCATATATGATGAGTTAATCCAAAGGGCATTCATTTGACACCTTCTTCCTAGAAGCATTGGTAGTGTTTGATTTGATTACTCTGCATAGAACAAGAGATGGAAAGGGCATAGGAGTGGGCTATACATGCACAGTAGCAGGAGTGACAGCAAAATTGCCTATGTGGGCTATGAAGTGTGGTATCTGGTCTGGGTTGGCCGGGTATAATGGACTAGGTAAATTTGTATTCACTCAGTGAATCACTCACCAATCAAGATGGCTCAGCCTCAGGGCAGAAGTTCCAAAGTCAAAGAGATTAAACTTCCCTAGAGATTGGAAAAGTATGAAGGTCCCATGCAGAGTATGTTGGTCCAGAAAGGGAGAAGGAGGAAAGCAGGAGGCAGGGCAGTTGGTGGCAGGGGAACCCATCGTTCATACAGAACCATAATGAAAGATTTTTGTCATATAATCTATAGTGCATTTTATTATATAATCTACCTTGCAAATTCTCCCTGTACCTCATTAATATAACTGTAGAATTCCCTCCAGTCTACTCCCCCAATTTGCACTCAGAGCAAAATTGTGATACATAAATGTAATGGAATAGTCCTGTGTTATAAGAAATAATGAATCTGATTAATTCAAAGAAGCTCGGGAAGACTTATTCAGTTTATAAAGAGTGAAGTAATCAGAGCCAGGAAAATAATATACTTGTGTCATTAATGATAATAACAAGGCTTGGCCCTAGAGAATGCACCTTCTTCCCCTGTTTGCAGATGTGGAGGACTAGGAGTATGGAATATTATGCATATGCTTTCAAACACAACTAATGTTTTGGTTGATTTTGCTGAACTGCATTTTTTCTTTTTGACAGTTTGTGTCAAGGGGTGACCCATTAGGGAAAGAGAAAAGGAGGAATATATTAGGAAATGAGAGTAATGGAAAAATAAAGGCTATCAATAAATAGATGTTTTTAAAGTATAGTGATACAGTGGTCAGTCCCCTCTCTCTCAGATACCTGAGTGCCTAGAGAGATTATTAATATAATGATTTAACTTTAACAAAGTGACCAGAGTATAAAATAATTTATAAAAAATTTGGTTCCTAATGTAATACCAGAGGCTATTGTGTTTGAACTCAGATTCCTGTGTCAAGTCTGAGGAACACTATCCTTGAACTGGCAGTGTTTGACCAGCACCGAAGGAAATTTGATAACTTCAGCTCCTTAATGTTGGAATGGAAATCCTCCAATGAAACCCTTGCCTACTTTGAGGATTACAAACTAATGCTGATGGTAGCCAAAGATGATGGAAGTGGACAAACCAGACTACATGGTAATTTTTATTAAAACTTTATGATTATAATAGTATTTTCTATGTATTTTCTCATTTAATCCTCACAACTCCATAAAGTAGGTAAGTGTAACAATCATTATAATTTTACATTTACCTTTCTGAAGCTCAGAGGGGTTAGATTTGCAAGTAAGTGGCAAAACTGGCACTCACATTCACCCACTCTAAATGCAATTTTCCTCCCTGTGGGAATTTACAGGATGTTACCGCCTGCCTGTCATGTCTTTGTACCTGTAGAAAGAGATTTCATTTCAAGTCTGATAATCAAAACCTTATCTCTTTTGTTGTCTTGGAATTGAAAAGTCATAAACAAAAAAAAATTAAAAAGTCTTCAACAAAAGACACACGGTATTTCATTTCTAGCTTTGTATTTCTAGTGAAAATGAATTTGAATCAATCATAACAAATGTTTGTTGAATTGAATTTACAAGTATTGATTGAATGCCTATTCTAGGCCTAATGGACAATATAAAAAAAGACATTAGACAACATTCTTGCTCACATAGAGGTTTTGATCTAATAGTGAGGATAAGACATATACTTAAAGAATAATTTAAAAGCAGGACAATTCAAGTTGCCTGGTATCCAGGGTCCCCACAATCTGGTACCCCCCGTTACTTTCCAGCCTCATTCTATCTAACATGTTCTCTAGTCATACTGCTCAACCCTCTGCTCCTTTCTCCACCCCTTTACCTCTGCTTATACTGCTTTCTAACCCCCTTCACACTTTCTAACTCTCTAAAGCACAACTTAAATGACATCTCTTTTATGAAACTTTCCCTGAGCATGCCAACTTGGTAATGACCTCCTCATATAAGTTTTTTGGCTATTTAATTGTTATATTGTGTATTATAGGTGTCTTCAAGAGGGTAAACTCCATGAAGGCAGATGGTTTTCTCTAAACTTTGTAATTTCTTGGTAACTAGCACAGTGTAGGTGCTTAATAAGTGTTGTTAATAAGTATTTTTAATTATGTAGGATAAATAATTAAAATGGAACAGCCTAATAAAGTTGATATGAAATAGTTATGATATGATAAATATGATATAGAGAATAAGTACAAAAGAAGTTAGAGAATCAGTAGAGTCTAAAGTCATCTGGGAAAAGATTCTTGGAGGAAGTGTGCTTTTAGTTAGACTTTGAAGGATGGATTGGCTATGGATAGAGAGATAAAGTAGGGGATAGATTTCTAAAGAAATCTGCAAATGCCTCACAGAGAATACTGCAGTGGGAAGCCAGAAAGGAAATTGGTCTAGCTTGAATAGAAGGATTGTTATTGTGAAGTAAAAGAAGAGATTGCTTAGAGTACTAAGGTGGGTCCACATTTTGTAGGATGATGAGTTTGGGTGGAGTTGTATTAGCTGGTCATTCTATGACATCTATGAGAAATTCCGAGGGGAATAGGTAATCATAGTTTTTGTGTAGGGAAGTGAAATGATGAAAAGTACTGTTTGAGGAAGTTTGTTTTGGCAACCTTAAGCACCATGAATTGGAAAAGGAGGACATCGCAAGGAAATAGCCATTTGTTTTTCTTTCCAACAAATTCTTGTACAGAAACAATATCATTTGTTTAATCTTTGGGAAAGTCAGCAGAATTAAGTCTTCCTCCTAACCTTTCTCCATTATTCAGTTTGTTTTTTATGAAGTTATTTGTTGTGTTTCCAGGGCATAAGATCCTGAAGGTACATCAGCTCAAAGGGACTGTACTCATTGGAGTTGATTTTGTGGGCTATTCATCACAAGACAGTCCAAAAGTAAGTAAGAACGAGAGAAAGACTTCTTAATACTTCTAAATGGAGTTTGATTGGTAAACTCCCTTATTATCAGGATCAGAAACTGTAGATTAAATAAGTTTGATGATTGAGACTTTTTACTTCAAGGACTGTTTCCCAACCAAAGTAAAATATCCAAGAACTGTGTCCCTGTATTTTTAGCACCTATAATGGTTAACTTCCCTGACTTGGCAGTGGGGGAGGTGGGTAGAGGAAGTTAAAAGGAGACATTTATTTTTAACTTTCTGTAGTTCTTATTACATTTTCAGGAACTCTCCAACTTGCCCAGGTCTGCCACTGTGGAATTGCTCCTGGTGGAGGATGTGACTGTGATGCCTGAGAATGCCATAATATATAATCATCCTGATGTGAAAGTAAGAGCTGCCCAGTTGTAACTAACTTGAGTCATGTTGGAGAGGAGTACAGATTTGTTCTTAAATCTAAAATCTTGATAAAGTTTTTAACATAGCTTGTAAGACAGTGACACCAAAACATCAATGAGACATTTGGTACATAGAAAATAATTAATTTAATTTAGAAAAATTTATTGTGGTAATCATCTTCTCTCTGAAGTAACATGATCCACTTAGTTTTACCATATCCTCTTAAGAGTAACATATAGATTCTCCCCCCTGTTAACACTTTATAAACTGATTTCTTTCCTATAGGAAATATTTAGTCTTGTGGAAGGATCTGGTTATTTTTTGGTCAATAGCAGTGAACAAGACATTGTCACTATCACCTACATGGAAGCTGAGAGTTCTATTCAGGTGAGTGAGTCCGAGACATGCTTCAGGCTTTTATCATGTCATTCTCAAGCTTGTCATCCAGAAAACAAATTTCATGTTGTTTTATCTGCTTCTTCCAAAATATTATTTCTAGCTAATTGGAATTCTTTCTAAGCTTTTTTAAAGTTTTAAAGTTTTCTTTTATTATGAATTTGACAAACTTCAACCAATATGAACATTTCTGTGTACAAAAGAAAAAGAAAGAGTGTATATTAAACCATGAATTTATGTATATATGTGTGTGTGTGTGTGTGTGTGTGTGTGCCCACAGTCCATTATCCCCTCTCTTTTAGGAGATAAGAAACATGTTTCATCATCAGTCTTCTGGAGTCATTGATCTGGTTCAGAGTTCTTTGGTGTTTCCAAGTTGTTTTCCTTTATAGTATTACTATATTCTATATTCTGGTTCACTCTGCATCAGTTTATACATATGTTCTTTCTGAGGTTCATCTGAATTTGTCCCTTTCATCATTTTTCATGGGACAATAATATTCATTTTGTTCACATACCATAATTTGTTCAACCATTCCTCAATTTATGAGCATTCACTTTGTTTCCATTTAATTACTACAACAACAGGAGCTGCTATAAATATTTTTCCTCCTATCTTTGATCTTTGGAGATAGGTGCCTTGTGGTAATATTGAAGATTAAAGGATTTATACAGTTTAGTGGCTTTCTAGGCATAATTCCAAATTGCTATCCACAGTAGTGGGACCAGTTGATACCTGCAGCAGTGTTGTACTAGCATGCCTGTTTTCCCACAGTCCCTCTACCAGTTGTCATTTTCCTTTTTGTAATCTTTACCAGGTTGATGGGTGTAATGTGAAAACTCAAAATTTTAATTTCCATTTCTCTTATTAGTGATATGGAGTATTTTTTTCACAAGTCTGTTGAAAGTTTGAATTTCTTCTTTTGAGAATTGCCTATTCATATCCTTTGGCCACTCGTAATTCTTACATATCACAATTAATTGGACACAGATTTAAATCTGTTTAACTCAACAGACAGTTATTAAGTGCCTGTTATATCCGAGACTCTAGGGATTCAAAACCAAAAACAGTCCTGCTCTCAAGGAGTTTACCTTCTATTGGGCTGATACAACATATACTTAAAATAAATAAATAAAGGTAGTTTGAGGAGAAAGTGCTCATTGGGGGAACAGAGGAAGATAAGGAAAGGCTTCGTGTTGGAGGTGGCACCTAAGCTTAACTGGGAAGGAATTTAAGGATTCTAAGAGGTGGTGGGAAGGGGAGTGGCATACCAGTCTTGGGGAACAGGCATAGAAAGGCGAAGATAGAAAAGATGGAAATGCCAAGTTCAAGGAACATTTAGTATACTAATTTGGTTGGAATGTAGAGTGCATAAAGGGAAGTAATATGAAATACATCTGGGAAAGCAACTGGAGCCAGATTGTGGAGAGTTACAAAAACCAGATTGAGGAAGTTGTATTTTATCCTGGAGGCAAGAGGGAGTTGCTGGATATTTTTGAGTAGAGGTATGCCTTAGTTATCTCTCTGGCTTAGGAAGAGAATATTAACAGTTGTGTGAAAGATGAACTGGAAGTAGGGAGATCAATTTAGGAAGTTGTTGCAGTAGTTCAGCTGAGAATTGATGAGAACCTGAGGGTAGTAGCCATGTGAGTGGAGGTAAAGGGAGAATTATTGTGAAACAAGGAGTGAAAAGACTTGGCAAAATCCTTGGCATTTGAGGATGGGGCAGAGAGGTTTGAAAGAAGAAGGAGTGCCAAACCCAACATTTTGAACTGGATGATTGGGATGATATAAATGAATTGAGAAGAAATAAGAGAGTTTGTAGGAAGGGAGAATTTAACAGAGAAATTCTGAGTTTGAAATGGCAATAGTACATCCAGGAGAAGTTATAGCAGGTGATGAGGTACTGAAGTTGAGGGAGAGTTTAAGGTTGGATATATAGACTTGGGAATCATCTGTTCAAGGATACTTAAGTATAACCCATAGAAACAGATGAAGTCACTGAAAGAGAGAAGACACTCCTCAATAGAGCACTGAGAAAGCTTGTGCTAGTGTGAGGAAGGGAGGAGAAAGGAGAAGAATGATGAACAAGCAATGGAGATTGAAGAGGAATAATTAGACATGGAGGAGATCTATAACAAGGGAGAAGAATGAATGCAAGAGGAAGGGGATTGTTGATAGTATCAAAAGCTACAGAGAAGTCAGGGAGATAAGAACTAAGGAAAGGCCATTGGTTAAGAAACTGTTGTTACTTTTTGTTATAGAGTCATTTTAATGGTTTCTGACTTTTCATGGCCTCATTTTGGAGTTTCCTTAACAAAGATACTGGAGTGGTTTGTCATTTTCTTCTCCAGCTCATTTTACACATGAGAAACTGAGGCAAACAGGGTTAAATGATTTGCCCAGGGTCACACAGTTAGTGTCTAGTCTGAGACCAGATTTAAACCCAGGAAGATGAGTCTTCCTGATTCCAAGCCAGGTATTCTATCCATTGTGCCACCTTGCTGCCCTTGTTGTTACTTATGAAAATACAAAACACCAAATTAACAAGAGGAGAATATTTAAATAAAACAATATCCGACAAAAAATTTGAACAGGACATAAATGAACACTCAAAGGGAAAAAACTCCTGGACGGAGGGATTTACAAATTCTATCAAACATTTAAAAGAACAATTCCAATATTATGCAAACTATTTGCAATAATAAGAAGGTGCTCTTTCAGTCTCTTTTTATGATGCAAATATGGTTTTGATAGCTAAACCAGGAAGAGACAGAACAGAAAGTTATAGGTCAATATCCCTAATAAACATCGACACTAATTTTTAAATAGTGCATTAGCTACAACAATATTCCAGTACAAGCTATGATAAGGGTTGTATTTACACTATAAATTTGGGCTTCAACATAACAAAGACTGTAAATATAATAAAATGTTAATATAAATAGCAAAAAAACACAGTTATGTCAAGATATGCTAAAAAGGCTTTTGATAGAATCCAACATCTGTTTTGTTTAAAACACTATAAATCACCAGAATAAAATGTATTTTTTCTTAATGTAGTAAATGATAACCTATCTAAAGCAAGCAATTTTTAAAGGAAGAAATCCCAGCTTTCAATAACCATATGAAAAGATTGCTCCAATTCACTAAGAATTGGGTAAATGCAAATTAAAGCAACTCTGTTCTGACTCATCCATCAGACTGGCAGAGATGGCAAGAGGAAAATGATAAATGTTGGAAGGACTTTAGAAAAATAGGTGCACTCAACCAAGCCCAATGCAACCAAAATTTGGAGGGATGTAGTAAATTGGGAAAGAATTTTTATGGCTAAGCTCAGGGATAAAGGCCTCATTTCTAGAATATATAGAGAACTGACTCAAATGTATAATCATACAAGTCATTCCCCAATTGATAAATGGTCAAAGGATATGAACAGGCAATTTTTAGAAGAAGAAATTAAAGATATCTATAATCATATGAAAAAATGCTCTAAATCACTTTTGATTAGAGAGATGCAAATCAAAATAACTCTGAGGTACCACATCACACCTATAAGATTGGCAAACATGACAGAACGAGAAAATGATAAATGCTGGAGAGGATGTGGGAGAGTTGGAACACTAATTCACTGTTGGTGGAGCTGTGAGCTCATCCAACCATTCTGGAGAGCAATTTGGAACTATGCCCAAAGGGCTACAAAAATGTGCATACCCTTTGACCCAGCAATATCACTACTAGGACTATATCCCCAAGAGATCATAAAAATGGGAAAGGGTCCCACATGTACAAAAATATTTATAGCAGCACTCTTTGTAGTTGCCAAAAACTGGAAGTCAAGGGGATGCCCATCAATTGGGGAATGGCTGAATAAATTATGGCATATGAATGTAATGGAGTACTATTGCACCATAAGAAATGAGGAACAAGAAGACTTCAGAGAGGCCTGGAAGGACTTATATGATCTGATGCTGAGTGAAAGGAGCAGATCCAGGAGAACTTTGTGCACAGCAACAACCACAGTGTATGAGAGTTTTTTCTGGTAGACTTGGAATTTCGTAATAATGCAAGAACTTATTAAAAAAAAAAAATCCCAATGGTGGATTTCTAAGGCAAAATGCCTTCCACACTCAGAGAAAGAAATACGGAAGTCATTTGCAGAATGTAGCAGATCATGTTTGTGTGTATGAGTGTTTTTGTGTATCATGTTTTGATTTGTTATATGATTTCTTCCATTTATTTTAGTTTGACTACATAACATGACTATAGTGAAAATGTACTCAAAAGGAAAGTATATGTAGAACCTATACAGAATTGTATGCGGTCGTGGGGAGGGAGGGGGGTAGTGGGGAGTAGGTATGGGGGGGATAAAATCTTAATTTTATGGCAGCGATTGTAAACCATTAAAAATAATAAATAAAAAAAAAGAAAAAAGAAAACTAGGTGCACTAATACATTGTTGGTAGAGTTGCAAATTGGTCCAGCCATTTGGGAAAGCAATTTGGAAGTATGCTGCAAAAACTATGCATACCCTTTGACCCAACTATGCCTCCACTAGGCTTATATTCCCAAGAAATCAGAGAAAGAAGGAAAGGACCCACATATACAAAAATTCTCATAAACCGTTCTTCTTGTAGCCCCCAAACTGGAAACTAAGGGTATACCTACCTGTTGGGGAATGGATAAACACATTGTGATATGTGACAGTAATGAATGTTATTCTTCTATAAAAATGACAAAATGGATAGTATCAGAGGAAACTGGGAAGACCTTTCTGACCTGATACAGAGTGATGTGAACCAAACTAGAAGAACAATTTGCACAATAATAACATTATACAGAAAAACAACCTTGATGGACTTTAGAATTCTGATTAACGTAATTATCTACCTAGTCCAGAGCACTAAAGATGAATCATACCACCCACATCCTTCCAGAGAAGACATGAATTTTTGGGCATGCCCAGTGTGGGAATTTGTTTTTCTGGATTATGTGTTTGTTGTGAGTGTTTTTTAATTTAAATTTCATTTAAAATTCAATTTTGGATTGAGTTGTCAGTCAATAAGTACTTATTAAGTACCAACTGTATGCCAGGCACTGTGCTAGACACTGAGGTACAAAGAAAGGCAAATTCAGTCCCTGCCCTTGAGGAGCTCAGAGTCTGATGGAGAAGACATGAAAACACCTATGTACAACCAAGATAAGTACAGGATACATCTGAGATAATAAAGAGAAGGAAGGTACTGGCATTAAGGGCGATCAGGGAAGACTTGTAAAAGATGAGATATTATGGGACTTGAAATTAGCCAAGGAAGCTCAAGGATGTGGAAAAGCATTGCAAGCATAAAGGACAGCCAGTGCAAATGTCTGGAGCCTAGAAAGTGGCCAGCATCACAATACTGTCATGAAAACCTAAAAAGAAGAGAGCATTGAGGAAAAGAAAAGGATTAAGAGTGTAACAAGCTATAGGGGTGTCAAGGAGAAAGAGGACTGAGAAAAGGCCATTGGATTTGGCATTTAAGAGACTATTAAATATCTTCAGGGTAGCTGTGTGGCTCAATGGATAGAGCACTGGCCTTGAAATCAAGACTTTCCTTCATGAGTTCAAATCTGGCCCCAGATTCTCTTATTAGTTTTGTTATCCTGGGCAAGTCACTTAACCCTGTTTGCCTCAGTTCCTCATCTGTAAGGTGAAGTGGAGAAGGAAATGACAAACCACGGCATGTTTGCCAAGAAAACCCCAAATGGGATCATGAAAAGTCAGACGTGAATGAAACGACTGAATAACAATCACAAATGTCTTTAAGTATTTGAAGGACCATTAAATACAAGAGTGATTAGATTTAGGGTTATTGATTTGGAGTTAGAAGAGACCTGACAGAACTGATCCAAGTCCTTCCTCCTTCATTTTACACAGAAGGAAACTGAGTAAGGCCCAGAAAGGTCATAAGGCCACACCATCAACGGAGCCATGATTTGAACAAAATCCTCTGCCTACAAATATGCTGTTCTTTCTACTGTGCCATGCTGCTGATTAGTCCCAGCAGGCAAAATCAGCAGAGATTCTTAGAAGTTGTAGAGGGGGGTGTTTAGGCTCTAGAAGTGCAGTGGCTGGCCTCAGGAGGCAGCGCTCTTTGCCCTCTAGAAGGGACCTTCAAAGAAAGACCAGATGACCACTTATCAGGTATAGGGCAAGGGGTGAAGGTGGGATTGGATGACCTCTGAGATGAAGTGAAGTGGAGGGAATCTGTTTTCAGTTGGGAAAAGGCACCCAGCCTGGTGAAGTGTCATGTAGGAACAAAATGAACTACTCTTTGGTCGTTTTTAGTAGGGCTCCTGAAGAGTTAAATTTCAATTAGTCAAATATTCTCCTCCCTTTCACCCTTGAGGAAGCAGATCTATTTCTAGTATATAACTAGTATCCCACTCTAAAATCAGCTTCATTCATTACCATATAAATGTTAAGTGTGGTTTTGTGAAAAGCTTTCCAGAGATGTTTACCTCCCCACTTAAAGTTTACATCACAAAAAAAAGTCACATGCAATTATTGAGAAGTCTCTTTGTAAAACTCAGTTACAATTCCTTTCATGAGTGGGGCAAGATGAATTAATTAATCAGCTTGCATTTATTAAGCATCTGCTATATGCCAGGTACCATGCGAGCACAAAAATGTTCATTTTATGTTTGGGTTAAATCTGTTCATACCCCTCTACCATCTCATTTGTTACAGGTGGTCCCATTACATCCTGGATTTCTCACCTTGGAGGTCTACGATCTGTGCCTGGCTTTCTTGGGCCCAGCATTGGCCCACCTTCGAGTGTCAGACATGCAAGAATTGGAGGTGGATCTGATTGACAAAGTAAGAAGTGTTTGCTTGCCACCACAACTAGTGTGGTCATCATTATCACAGCAGGAGTTTGCTATTGGGCTCGCATACTAAGCATGGGGAATTAATTTTTAAAAAAATAACACTATAGCCTCTACTTTTTAAAAAGAGATGAAATGTGAAAATTAAATTGTTTTGAAGATATGGTGAAATCCAAGAGCAGAATGCTAAAAATAGTATGCAGAGATTAAGTTGCTTTGGTTAAAAGAAGTGGGCAGGCAAAATGTAATGTGGCCCTGGCTCTTCTTTCACACCCCCTTGTACCACTTCTGCAGCTTGGGTCCTCACAGAGATGAGGGTGACGTGGGCTCTTCTGTGCTTTGAGAGTTCTAGGCTATTCCAAATACCCATTCCTAATTAAGTACTTCGGAAATATGGATCTAAAACTTCAGTTGTCCTCTACTATTGTCACTAGGCTTATTGTAAGTAATAATAATAATGATCATAGCTGCTTTATTCTTTTTATACAGTTGAGAAAATTGAGGCTCAGTGATTCACCTATGGTCATGTAGTTAGCAAGTATCAGAGGCAGAATCTGAACTCAGATTGCCTTGATTCCAAGTCTAACAACCTATCATGGTACATCTTGGTACCTTTCAACCAAAAAATATTCAAATCTACCATTTTCTCTTTACTCTCAGGTTGAGATTGGGAAATCTGTATTAGTGACAGTGAGAGTTCTAGGGCATTCCAAACGCCCATTCCTAAATAAGTACTTCAGAAATATGGATCTAAAACTTCAGTTGGCCTCTACCATTGTCACACTAACGTGAGTATCATTATCAGTAGTTCTTTCTTCCTATTTTATTTAAGTCTCTCCTCACTTCCAGGAGATTCTCCTTTCACATATTCTAACTCCTTTGAGTTTTCTCTGCCTTCTCATTTCTGTTTTATCATAAAACTTCTCAGTTCATAATCTGTCTTGTTATAAAAATAATCATCTGACTATAACCCCCCATCTGGGCCACTCCCCAAACTTGTATTCCCAATCACAGGATGCCTCCTCAGAGGGTGGCGGTTAATCTTGGATTCTAAAGTTACCCTGAAGGTTACTTTGTAAAGTGTAGCTTCTGAGACCCTACTGGTATACTTCCATTAACAGTCTTCCAGTACCACATTAGCTCTTAGCAAAGGCACTTATGAAGATGATGTAAAAACAATAGCTTCCAAACAGCCCCTCCCTTCAAAAAGCTGTGAGACATTCTCCTACAAATGCACGTGATGTCCACGGGAAGAGTGGACAAAAACTTTCAAGTTCAGTTGTAATAAGGTACATATTACATATAGAGAATGCGTGCCCAGGCCACTCATAATTCTGGGATTACTTACGTCAGGGCCCAGAAGGTTTTTTCCCCTGAGGGGAGACCCTCTCTGCCATCCAACTCTCCGGAGGCAGAAAGCATAGCCAGCTCTCTTTCCTGAGGCTGGGGAGGGAGGGGATGGTGTCACAAATCTGGAAGTTCTTTCCAACCCCTAGTAACCATTATCTCTCTGTGGCCATGTTTCTACTCTGCTCCCTATGTGTCAAAAATTGGCAAATGCTATAAATTAGGGATTGATTTATTGTCTTGTTCATTGTTCTAGACCAGGGGATGGAGAACCTGTGGCCTCCAGGCCACATGTAGCCCTCTAGGTCCTCAAGTTAGGCCCTTGAACTAAATCGAAACTTCACAGAACAAATCCCCTTAATAAAAGGACTCAACTCCGTCAAAAAGCCATACCCAAGGACAGAGAAGGCCACAGGTGGCCTTGAGGCTGCAGGTTCCCTCCCCCCCACCCCTTCCCTGACCTGGTCTCTTCCCATATCTCCACTCTTCTTGAACTTCACTCACAATGTGTATGGTCCAACTCCACTGACCTTCTCGCTGTTTCTCACACATGACCCTCCTATCTCCTGACTCGGGGCCTTTTCATTACACATTAAATACCTACTATGTTCCAGGCACTGTGCTAAGCACTGAGCATACAAATAAAGGCAAAAACACATTGTGAATAACCATGTATACCCAGAAGATATATAGCGTAGATGGAAGGCACACTTGCAAGGAAGCCACCAGCAGCTGAAGAAAGAAGTCCAAGGAGGAATGGCAAATGCTGTACAAAGGATCAAGGAATTTGACAGGAAAACGTTTTTGGAATTTGCAATTAGAAGGTTATTAGTGATGAGGAAAACAAATTTCAGTAGAGTTCTCATTTCTGTAGAGGTACTTTGGGCTAGAACAGTCTATGTTTGTGCGTAGCTTTGCTGGTAATCCCCTCATAGGTAATAGGAAATGCAGAACCATTAGATGGTTTGCCATTCCTGCCAGTCTGAGATGGGGCCTCATTATGTATTTGCTTATATGGTTGTTATTCTGTTAGAGCTCCAGGACAAGCCACTGCTTCTCTCGAGCTTCCTGCCATTGCCCAGAAATGTATCTTGGCTTTGGACATTCATTTCTGGTCATTGATCTTTGGCATTGCAAGCTACCAAGAGCTTTCTGAAGCTGTGAAAAAGCAGGATATGAAGTCCTTGGCAACTTGCCTACCTAACCAGGAAAGCCCATAGCTTGGGCACTACCAAGATAAGATCCCTTTTAATCCCTTGTACGATACTCCTGACAATTTATGGATCTCTACAGGTTCATGGAGGAACAAGATGAATACTCTGAAAGCTATATTCTTCGAGCTGTCACCATTGGGCAAACCACACTGGTTGCTATTGCCAGGGATAAGATGGGAAGAAAGTTCACATCAACCCCTCGACAGATTAAAGTAAGAAAATCATCTGGGTTAAAATTCATACTTTGTCCTTTTTCTGGGCTGTGGTTTGTTGCCCGTCTTTCTGTTATTGTTTGCTCTTTTTGAAAAGAAAACCCTAAAATGTCCTTTAGTCAAAAAAAAAGTGGTATCTGAAACCTGGGCAGTTAAAAACAAAACAAAACAAAAAAAAACCTGACTTGAATAATTACTTTCCTTTTGATTCTTTCTCCAAAGGTGTTTCCTCCATTCAGACTTGTTCCAGAGAAAATGACACTGATTCCAACCAACATGATGCAGGTAATCATAAAGGCAGAGAGGAATGAGACTCACTCCTCCCACTTCTTGTGGGCTTCCTCTACTCTGTTCCAAACCTAATTCTAACAGGATCTGACTAAGAGGAAAAAAACATTTTTTCCTAACTCTGACATGCATAGTACAACCTGGCACTTGAAAATCTCTGAGCTGTTTCCAGCTCATCCATTTACTCTGCAGCGAGTTTGATTAGCAATACACTGGTGTGCTTGGGAAAACAGGTGGTGAGAGAGACAGAGAGAAAAACTTGGGAAGTAGGATGTGGATTCTTGTCATCCTCCAATTGCTCATTGCTATGTTTAAATAAATTCCAGGTAATGTCAGAAGGTGGTCCCCAACCTCAGTCTATCATTCACTTCTCCATCAGTAATCAGACTGTGGCTGTTGTTAATAGGCGAGGGCAGGTCACAGGACAAGAGGTCGGCACAGCTGTGGTTCGTGGAACCATCCAGACAGTCAATGAAGATACTGGCAGAGTCATTGTATTTTCTCAGGTACATCTTTGGGGCTCTTCACTTGTTCCCTCTCCCCTTAACTTTCTGCCAGTATTGACATCATAGAAAGATCCTTTCCTTTCCCCTTTACCTGGCTCTCCTCAAATGGGCCCAGGTAATGTACAGTCTTTATCTGAAACCCTACAGTCCATGTAGCATCACTCTTAGTACTGCAAAACAAGGCACATCCCCCCAAGGAATTTCTTCTTTTTCCTTCCCAAACAATAACTTTGATAGTTTCTTAAGAAAGCATCATAACTTTCCAATATATTCTCTTATTGAAACCACGTTTGTAAAAGAAAATTTTTAATTATCTAAGTCACCTCATACAGTAATAGGCATCATTTCATGTCTGTAGCCTCCTCTATCCCTTTGCCAAGAAGAGAGAGGTATGTTTTTCCTTTTTTTCTATAATAAAAGTTGTCCGCTGTATTTTATCTGAGTTGAGCTTCTTTTTGACGATCTTTTCTTTTGCATTATTGTAGTCATTAAGAATATTATTCTTTTAGTTCTACTTTGCATCGTACATATTTCTAATTTCTTACAGCAAAATAATATTCCAGAACCTTTATGTACCTCTATTCGGCCAATGAGACCCTTCACACCCTGACCCTAACTTAACTTAACAAATTTATTATTTATTATTCCCCTTTCCTCTATGGTCCAGTAAAACTCAGCTCACAGATGACATTCCATCTCCCCTCCTCATGCCTTTGCACAGACCATTCGATGTCTATAATGCCCTTCCTCCCTCCTTACCTTCTCTTGAGAATCCTTCATATCCTTCAAAAGTCACCTCATTTTCTATAGGTATTCATGTGTGTATTATCTCCCCCAGTAGAATATAAGCTCTTTGGAGGAAGGGACTTTTTCATTTTTGTCTTTGTATTCCTAACACCTAGCAAAGATCCTGTCACGTAGTAGGCATATTGACTAACACAGCATGTCTGTTGATTGATCACAATTTGATCAGCCATTCCACAGTCAATGAACACCTACTTTGTTTACACCTTTTTTTTTTTCTACTGTGAGGAGTGCTTCTTTTGACCTTTTGTTATTAAAGAGACCTTTCCTCCTCAAGGAATTTCTTAGAGAAAAGTCACATTCTCAGCCCTAATTGGCATTTTGAGCTTTGCTTCTACTACCAAAATTAGCATTGTAGTTAGAGCCCTCATCCAAGCTCCTCTCTCCATGCTGTAGACACTCCTTTCATATTTACATTTTCTTTTCACCTTCCTGGGCAGGATGAAGTGCAGGTAGAAGTTGTCCAGCTTAGGGCTGTAAGGATCCTTGCAGCTGCGACGCGTCTCATTACAGCCACAGAGGTGAGTGCGAGGCCTCGCTGACGCGGTCATTCCACCAGTGTCAGCTGGGTGGGTGACTAGTATTATGATACTTTTTTTCTATCAGATGCCTGTCTACGTCATGGGGGTAAGCAGTACCCAGACCCCTTTCTCCTTCAGCAATGCAAACCCTGGACTCACATTCCACTGGTCAATGAGCAAACGAGATGTACTGGATTTGGTACCTAGGCACTCAGAGGTATGAATTCATCCATTATGTCACTATTTCAGAATCTCTTTACTATGCTTGTTATTAATGTATTAGGAGCTTAGGCTAACTCTTACAAACCTTGTTGGCAGAGAAGCAAATGATGTCGAGAATAAAAAAGTTATGTAGGAGCAACATGTTGTCTAAAGGAGCTTATCGTTAAGTGTTTTGTGACGTAAAATTTCTGTTGCACAGTCACAGAGAAGTTTGTCATAGTTTTCATGGTATTTGCCTCCAGCTGCAAGGTCAAAATCTTCCTTGGAAATACTCTGAGTTTTTGAGTCAAAGTGATACTAATTTTCTTTCCTGTATATGATGTTGAGAGCAATATGCTGATTTTTTTGTCGTCTGGGAATTTCAGTATCCTGTAGTTTTACTCAAAGAAATTAAAGTTTCCTTGTGCTAAACATGCTTTCTCAGCCAAAAGTAAATGAGTTACACTAGTCCAGCTCTGTGTCTTAAAGTGCTACTTTGTCGTATTACTAGGTATCTCTTCTCTAGCTTTAATTGACTTCTCATCATATTTTAAGAGTCTTTTTTGTCAGATAAGTCATGTGATTTTTGGTCATCTATCTGTCTCCTACTATGCTGGAGCCATATAAACAGATCTATATTTTAGGTTAAATAAATCTATATTGATTTATTACTCCCCAGTGAAACAAAAATATTTTAAAATAAAGTTTGAAGGGAAAAAAAGGCAGAAAGTTGATTTGTGACTTGGTAAGTAGCACTGAGCATATCTTACTGAACATAGATCTCATGGGCAATATTTCTTCTAGTTTTTAAATTTATAAGCAGATGTTACAAAACCAGTAAACTATGAAGACCAAGTGTGTTTACAGAATTGTTTTAGTATTATAATCAAATTAAATGCAGTGAAGTTCATCAGACACATTTGGCAATAGATTTAAATATATTTGTGCTGAACAGTAGTTTGGCAAAAGTAGGAAGAAAGATAGAAGAGCTCATAGACCATGATGACAATTTTACCTAATCCTCACTCTCTCCCCAGTAACATTCTGACCACTTTGATTTCAAGGGTCCAGGCTTAACTTCCTGGCCTGAGTTCAAGTCAGGGCTGGTCCTACAAATATGAAAAGCTGCAGGAACTAGAATTGTGGGAACATTGCTGGGGTGACCAAAGAGAAAGGAGGGTAATTGAGCAAAGCCAGAAGGTTTCTCCAGGAGAAAGATATAATTTGTGTAGCATTGGGGGACTGAAATCCTAGAAAGGGGAGAGAGGACACCAAGATGAAGGGGAAGGAGAATATCAGAAAAGAAGGTAGAAGACACATACTTCAGAATTTTGCCTAAGGCTCACGCTGCCTTATAATTTCTTCTTTCAAGAGACTAGATCGAAGTAAAAGCCCTTCCCCTAACCAAGTACAGCTTAGACTCCTATCAGGTTCTACCACGATCACTATCACTTCTGCTACTGCATTGCCTTCCTACCAGAATTGGTGAATGCAGAAAGGGAAAGAGGGAAACTAATTTCTGTAGTCCTAAGACTTTAAATTTCCCATTCAGCTATGCCCTTGCCTCTCTCTTCAACTTTAGTAGCAGATTGCTTCCCTCTTTTCCTTGACGCTATTGGAAGAATTCCTCATCTCATCTACCAACAAACTGACTCTGGTCTTTATGAATATGAAAGAGACATAAAAATTATTGTGCAGCACATGCAGAAACTATGAATATATTAAGATATTTTATGGAATGAGGCAACTTGTGGGCAAAGCTGAGAGGCAAAAAGACCATGACAAAGAAACAAGAGAAAAATAAGTTTTTGTACTCCAACATTTAAAGGTACTTATTTCCAACCCACATTCTCCCCTTCTTTTCATTATGGTAGAGAGGAAATGGTCCAGGGTTTTGTTGCCCTTGAACATCTCTTGTCCCATCTCTGCTAGGTTTCCCTACAGCTCCCAGAAGAGAATAATTTTGCCATGTCAGTTCATACTAAAGCAGCAGGGAGGACCAGCATCAAAGTCACTGTGCGCTGTATGAACATCTCTTCTGGACAATTTGAGGGGAGTTTATCAGAACTATCCGATGAAGTCCAGATTTTGGTAAGTGCCTAAACCCTAGGAGTTTCTTCATTTTGTGGCACAAAGGCATAGGAACTCACTTTCTTCATCATCCTTGGAAATTTGTTTTGAATAGAAATCTAGAAAGAGGTGAATGCCAGGAAGGTCTCCAGGGTAGGCTTCTGACCCCCAATATCTTGACCATTTTTTCACTCATGTACTCCTTATAGTCTATTCCATTTCTGTGTCTCACTCATAAGGCTTAGTTCACATAAGGCCATAAACAACACAGTGGCCCAGTGGAAGTCAGAGCAGGAAGGGTAGAGTGGCAGAGAACCAAGTTCCTGAAATGATATGAATGTGTGCCTTGCACAAGGATCTTGAGGTTTATTGTTCACATTTGTTCCCATACGTAGTTAACCACAAAATATTCTAGCACAGTGAGGAGATAATTATAATACGTAAAAGAATTCTTAGACTGAATCCAAGTACCCTTATTTTTAAAACCCAAAAGAAAAATGCCTCATTTCAGATATCCATTTCCTGTTCCTTAGGACCCGGGAATGATTTTTTTTTTTTGTCAAAAGATCAGGTTTCTTAAAATGTGAGTCTACCTCTTTTCACCCTTGTAACCTTACAGAGCAAGTCACTTAGCCTCTCTAAGTCCCAGTTCCTATTTTTAAAAAGCATAAAGTTATCTTTCGTGCCTATTTTACAGAATTCCTGTGATTATTGAGAAGGTTTGCATAAGTGCCTTAAACGGAAGGAATCCTGATTGGCTTGTGACCTTTCCTGGTGTTTAGTGCTTGAAGAACTTTTAAGTCAATCCTAAATTATATGATCTTCCTTTTATTAAAAAGAGATTGGGGCTGATCAGAAAAGAAAAGAGACTTTTGTTACACAGTGGGGAAGGGACTATACCTGTACCAAACTAAGATTCCCAAAATATTATTTTGCATTAAATGATTAATGTGAAAAATTAAGAGAAATGTAGAGAGATTTGTATAAACTCATACAGAGAGAAATAAGCAGAACCAGGAGAAGAATTTACAAAGTAACTTCCACAATGTAAATGAAAAGATCGTTTAAAGGAAAAACAAATGTTATTACATAATTGTCTTTCCTTTTTACAACGGAGAATGAAGTCTGGAAGATAGGAAATGACTGATGGAAAACAAAAGCTATCTGCCCTACCTTCACTTCTTTGATTCTTCTATCATTTGACAAGCATTTATTTTATTTTAATTGAAACTTGAAGAAAGCCAGGAGGCAAAGATGGTATTCCTTTGAAAATCATTTCATCTTTGATGTCAAAATTTGTTGCAGATGATGAAGAAATCAGCAGATTTATGACAAACTTAAGATTCTCCATACAAAGTTAGCATATACTTTGATACCTGATGGTGACTTTAGTGTGGAGATGGACATATAGGGCAAGATGGTGCAAATATGAATAGGAAAGTATGGTTCGGGATCAAGAACTGAAAAAAGTCAAAAACAAAACAAAACAAAAACAAAAAACATGCAGACTATTCAGAAGCTCCTTAGACTTGTATATCATGAACACTAAGTGTCCAAGTCAAGAGTCAGATGGTGCTAAATGAAATAACATCAAAAAACTAATTTCTATCCTAACAGACACAAAACCACCGGTTACTGATTGAGGATTTGTTTTTGAATCAGCTGTTCATGTCCAGTGAGATCATCAGCCAGTTAAAGGTTAAAATCAGTACTAATGTAACAAGAGTAAAGAGTTTTCTCCATAGGAGTATCTGCTTTACATTGTACTGAGTAATGGCAAGACAGATAGATAAAGGACAGGCAAAGCACATATGCCTCAATAGTTGGGCAACCAGTCTTTCATGTCCCTGACACAGAAGCCCTGCAGGAATGGCTATTCAAAGTGCACTCCCTCTGTATGCCAGCAGATGGTGCTCTGGGTTCAAGCTGTACCAAGTCTCAGCTCAGCCCTCTTGCACATGCACAAAAAGGGCTTACTAGGATCCTCTGATTCCCAGCAGCTAAGCCTGAGCTCAGTATATTACAGGCTAAAGGTATGAATGCTTTTCCTGACAATTCATAGTTTAGCAAATTGGCTCAGCCCCCATCTCATTTGAGATTTTCATCTCTTTCCCACTAAGCATGACTCAGAAATAATACTTATTACATATTGAATTGAATAAAAAATGAAAGGAGCAGCCTTAAAAATCCTAAACTGCTGACAACCACTTTTCTGTTTTTCTCTGACACCTAGAGGTTGCAGGGAAAGAAAACACTGAAAAATATAGCACCTGTAGCTAGAAATAGCTGCCACAATGAGGTGTCACCCTAAATTAGAAGAGAGAATAAAGATAGAAAGAAGATACTGGTCATAATTACAGTCACAGCAGTCTGACCTATTAAAAAAAAAAAGCCATAGACTGAAAAACTGGACAGAAGTAAAGAATGTGATCATCATTACTTCTTAGAGAAGTTTTAACATTGCAAAACAGTCACCAAAATGAGAAGCCCAAAAGGTTCCACAAATTACCTCACTCAGCAGACACTTGATTTCTTTGCCAAGTGGAAACAACCAACGAGTATGGTTTAGAGTATGATGTTATTTACAAAATGTTATATAGGGTGACAAAAGACTACAGTGTCAATTTTTTTGTATTTTGGATCTCCAAGAAGCTTATGTTTTATTGATAATTAGTGGGTGGGAATGACAATATGTAGACAAATAACCATATACTCCAGGGAATCTGTGTTTTTGAATATGCTCCTAAACTCTCTGGGTCTCCATTCCATTTCTATAAACTGAGATAACTAGACTCAGTAACCTCTAAGGTTTCTACCAGCTCCAAGTGTATATTGACTCTTATTCATATCTTGACACAAGCTCACTTCAGTAGAACTACTCAACATCCATTTCTCTTGATACTAAGAAGCTACCATAGGGGAGTGAACGGGCTTTCCATTGACTATCTCTAGCTCTAACCACATAAGAAAGCCATCTTCTCTCCTCATCCATTTTATTTATTGATATTCTCTCTAATTCTCCTTTATGATTTCTTGTTTAAGCCTGTTCACACTACCACATATTTCTCCACTGTCCTCTGGCAAGCCTCATTATCAGTTCTTCAAAGATTTTAGTGTTTCATGCCTGGTAGCTATCCAGGAATATCAGAAGTACATTGGAATGGGCCTTCATTTCAGGAAGAAGCTTGGAGTCTTTAAAAGACTTTTGCAAATTTTCCAATACTGTAACGTTAAATTCTGCCCAATTCTGAGCCCAACCCATTGTCCATTTTGATGTCTGTCCAATAGGCATTCACAAACATACATATATGTTCACATGTAATATATTCACACACATTAGTCCATAGACTATATCGAGGATATCCCACAATGATAGCCATTGATAGCCAACCTAGCCATTACCATTAGGACAAAACATGAAAAATGCTTATTGTTCATATTAGAGTATGCAGTTGGACTGTTACAGATTGTGTGAGTAGGGGTGGGTGAGGAAAAGAAAAAGAGGGAGAGGGGAGGACTAAGGAGGATAGAGAGAGGTACAGCAGGTAGACAGTGAGCTGGGCTTAGAACTGAATAAGAGCTCGACAGCAGGTTGCATCATATTTGGGAAATTGTGCAGCATTGTAAATGATTCTAAGCTGTTTGTGGCTGCAAAAGCATGTATTTCCAATTCCAGTAGTCTCTTGATGATGCTCAATGGCTATAAATCATACAACATTATGTTGTCAAAAGAATCACAGTTACATGCGACCCAAAGAGCAGTGGGGAGAGGCCTAGTGAGTGTGAGTCAGCAGCAGCACATCACCAATAGTCACCTAAATGTGAGACATAGTGTAAGAGACCTCAAGGATATGCGTGACTAGAAAAAGAAGGGAGCGAGCTGTGCAATGAAATTAAGGGAAACAGATGGACTGCCTGGTTGTACACTAGGACCAAAACAGCAGTAAAAATAGGAATAACAGCTTGTATTTCTGTGGCACTTTAAGGTTTGCAAAGCACAACCTTATATGTTAGTTAGTTGTCCTCTCATCTGATACTCACAATGACCCTATGAGGCAGGTGTTCTTGTTATCCTAGATAATACAGATGAAGAAACAGAGACTCAGAGATGTTAGGTGACTGGCCAGGGTTCACGCTCATGCAAAGAGAAAATAGATGTGTCACTTTGCAGCTGTCATTATTATCACAAGAGACCACTTGAGAATGAGGAAGGGGATTGGTCTTCCTGACACCTACCTTGTATTAAAAGGTTTTCCAGATCCACATTAATAGATATCATCATGGTGAAAATGTTTCAATCTGTATTTTTCACTTTTTTAAAAACGATGCTTTCTTATCACAGGTGTTTGAAAAGCTCCAACTTTTCTGTCCAGAATGCCCAGCAGAGCAAATTCTGATGTCTATGAATTCTCAGCTCAAACTGCATACTAACAGGTAGTTAAAAGGAGGGGAGAGCTCTACCTGGTGAATTTCGCTTTAAATACCTTCTTCAAGATATTTGACTCAGGAAGACAAACCCTGGGTACAACTTTTTAAACATACTTCATAAAGGAATTTTATTTAAAAAATTTAGCACAATCTAAGGGTGAGCCTTCACCTGAGACCATCAGACATCCTGGAAATGGGATAACCTTCTAAGGGCGCAATCTTAGAAATAATCCTAAAAAACTTTTCTCATTCCCCTTTAGTTAAAACAGAACCTAACTGAAGGCCTTCATTTAATCTGCCTAGGGAAGGGGCTGCCTTTGTAAGTTCCAGGGTTCTCAGGTGTTTTCCCAATTCATCTGTCATCGAGGAGGATGGCCAAGGGCTCCTGAAAGCTGGTGCTATCGCAGGTACTGCTGTATTAGAAGTCACTTCTCTGGAGCCTTTTGGAGTCAATCAGACAGCCATAACTGGGGTCCAGGTGCGTTCAGGAACATTTGATGAAATGCTGCATGACTGTATAATCTTAAAGCTACATAATTAGGAGTGTAAGCTTTTTTAGTATTTGATATCTTCCTTAGAGAGTATGGTTAAGCAATCACGAAAAGAGACTGATTCTGGCAGATGTTATCAACTGTCAAGTGGCAAGTGATCTGAGAGATCAGGGTATTTCTGAGGGCCTACCAGCAAGTCCAACATACCACAAGATCCACTGGTTTCGTCATAAACAGCTATAGTGGAAAATATCCTTTGTAGCCCCATTATGTCACATAGTACCTGGCACAGAGTAAGCACTTAATAAATATTTTCTGAATTGAATATCAAAAGTAAAGCCTTTGCCTAAAATGCACTTTTGTCATTAGAACCACAGAATTTAGATCTGGAAGGTCATCCACATTTCCGACACAGTTCAGAAAATGCCTTGATAGACTCTCATTCATTGGATATTTGCTGAGTATATACTATGCAAGGCCCTGTATTGTGGAGGATACAAAAATGTATAAGACTTAAATATCCCTCCAGAGCCTTCACAGCATCCAGCCTTTACTCCTAGGCTGTTGTTATACAGCTCTACTTGTTAGAAACTGCTTTATGACTTGGAGCCACAGTCTTTATTGTCTCTATATGTCAAGTATTCATGCTGTCCAGCCTCCAGGTAACCCTGCTCCTTCCCTGCCTCAGTTGAGAACTAATGGTATTTTCCTTTGAAGAGCAATAGCACCTGTTCTTCCCTGTATGTCTTTGTTTTGATAACACATGTCCACCATTCTACCTTACGTTCCCTGCTGCACTAAGAAGCTTTACCTCCCACAGGTGGCACCAGTGACGTACCTGCGGATGAGTACCCACCCCAAACTCTACACCGCTCCAGGAACAGTCCTATCAGCATTTCCCTTGGGCATGTCTCTCACCTTCACTGTCCAGTTCTATGACAGCATTGGAGAGAAATTCCACACACACAACACACAACTCTACTTGGCCCTGAATCGGTAGGGAATTCAGTGCATCATTGAGTCCTATGCTTAAGTTCCTATAAGTTTATTCCATGTTGTACAGCTACCCAACTGAATTCCTTTTCATGTTAATCACCTGACCTCTTTTGTGTGAAGCTAAGAATATGACTAAAAAGACTTAAGGATTTTAGCATGGTATTTTAAGTGGAAAACTTTTAGAATACAGTAGCTTCCCAGGTCCCAGTACTTCTGAATTCAAAGGGATCAGATGTCCAGGATTCCTTTTTAAATTTTTACTCAGTAAATTCCATAGTGTCTTCATCAAAAAGCTTTTATTGACCTCTTATGAGTATTGCTATGCTGGATACTATATAAAGAAAATTTATCTGTTTCTTAACATCTAGTTATTTATATTCTTAAGATGTTAAAAATTTCCTCTAAGCCCTGAGCTACTAAATGCCATGTGGTATACATTCTGCCTGGGAGAACAGGATTCTGCTCATGCATTTTTAAAGATGTCTCCTTCTCAGCTTCTGCTATGAATAGATCACTGGGCCTGGAGATTGGAAAACCTGAGCTCAACTCTGACCTCAGACACCGACCAACTGTGTGACCCTGGGCAAGTCATTTAACCTTTGTCAGCCTCAGTTTCCTCAATTGGAAGATGGGAATAAAAATAGCACCTGCTTCCCCACTGTTGTGAGGATCAAATGACATATTTGCAAAGCACTTAACACAGGGCCTGGTCCATGGTAGGCCCTTAATGAATGCATGTTCCTTCTCTATCTACTTTCAGGGATGATTTGTTGCTGATTGGACCAGGGAATAAGAATTACACTTACATGGCGCAGGCTGTTAACCGGGGAGTGACCCTTGTTGGGCTCTGGGACCAGAGACACCCAGGCATGGCTGACTATATCCCTGTCACAGTGGAGCATGCCATTGAGCCTGACACCAGGCTTATCTTTGTTGGCGATGTCATCTGCTTCAGTACTTACCTCGTCAACCATGATGGTTTGTATCCCCTTTCCATCCCATGGAGAATTAGAAAGTGGCCTGACTCTGAGGGCTTTTTCCCATCTAATGAAGTCCAACAAGCATATTTAAGTTCCTACTACATACAAGGTCCTATGCTTGTCCTCTGGAATGAAGAGTCCTAGCATTTCTGAGGATGGGACTGGAGAGTGAGTGGGCATAAGCAGAATCACTTCTTTCTCTGTTTTGGGAATTTCACATCAACTGGTACTTCTCATTTCTCTCTACAGGTGCTCAGCCTATGACATTTATTAACTATTTGTTACCATGCACAGTGCCTAGCACATAATGGGTTTTTAATAAGTGTTTCTTGAATGAGTGAATGAATGACTGTACATAGCCCTGCACTGAGTATCACTGAAAGCTATGGTCACTGTTCTAACTAATTCAAGCAAACATACTTAACTATCATCTCTAACATGCCCAGCACCCCAGACAATGGGTATACTCTGAGAAGAGTAGTAACTAAGGATGTAGGGTGGAAAAATAAATTCTATGGGCAGCATCTACAGGATCCTAATTTAAAAACTTGGTTTTGCATGTATTGGATGTCATGGAATAAAATTAAAGGCTCAATTTCAATCAGTCTTCATTTTGATAGGGTTTGAGTTCTAAAGGAGGAAAACCACTTATGTTCAGCAAAGAGTTTCTAGGCTAAAAAGTGTCATTGAGTTAGATGAGATCACAACAAAACATTGTTCTTGCCAACAGAAGGGGCTCTGTGGTTTTGCTCAGCTCTCAACAAATCTAACATCAGACCTTGGATGGGAGGATGGTGGCTCCGTGTAGTTTTTCAAGAAAGACTGAAACGGGGTATAGTTATGACTCTGCAGCTGCCTGTGGGAATTGTGTGTGTCCATATCTGCATTTGGGAAAAGCATTGGGAACTTGGTTCAGCAAGGACTCCATTTCTGACATTTAGTGCAAAAGTATATCTTTTAGGTCCAGAGCACATCTCAGTCCCTCAAGACCTGAACTGCTCATGGTAGCTGCTTAGGACCAACCAGTGGGCACGTCTGCTTCTAGATTAGAGACACTGTGATTGTAATACTTCTGTAATATCACAATCATAGATTCCTAGAAGTTGGTGTCTGTTGTTAATGGACAAGAGGCTTCTTTTATCCTCCCTTATTATGCATGTTCTGGAGTTTCCCTTATGTTCACAATAACTTCCACTATTCAGAATGGGTAAACCAAATGGCCTCATGCCAGTTTATGTCATTTAAAGCAGTCTTCCATATTCCTTCAACTTCTGAAGAAGTAAGGTAGAGTATACAAGCAAGATTTTCTGCCAACCCCCTCTTTTTTTAGTCTTCCTAGTAGTTAAATGTAAATGTTAGCCCTTGATAGTATCTGAAAAAGTATAACTAGAGTTCTCTCTGAACTGCATAAATAGCCTTTATTATCCTTTATTTTGAGGAGGAAAGGGGAGAGAGTGTCCTCCAACTCACTAGCCTGCCTTATTATCCTATAGGCCAATAGGTCTTATATTATTAAGGAAGGGGGAAGAAGAGATAGATAAAGTAATCACAAGAAAAGATTTTCAAGAAAATGGAATATATCTTTCCAGAGGGGAGATGTATGTTCTATGCCAAAAGTCTTTGGATCTGGAGCTTCCTGTTTCAATTCTGTGAATAAGGTACTGGGATCAAGGTGACGTGAAAGGCTTTTTCTTCCTTTGAGGTACATCCAGGGCTAAAGCCCAGGGGCACTCTCTTTTTGGTTATTTTTGCTAGGTGAACCTGGGACATGGATGATTTCATCTGAAAATATTCTGCAAACAGACATCCTCTCTGGGGCAGTAGTGGCCAGGAGTCCGGGAACAGCAACTGTCTTTTATGACATTCCAGGAGTAGTGAAAACCTATCGAGAGGTAAATCTTTAAACACTAGGAGTTAAGACACCAAAATGATTACCACAGTGTGTCAAAATAATTGCTGTTCGTCCTTTTTCTCGAAGAGAGCCAATGGCATGAGGATGGTGTCTTCGAGTCCAGTGGCGAGACAAAAAGTCATGACTGACAATGGCCCTGCCAAAGTAATATGTACCATTGATTCCATCCTATTCAGAACAAACCCAAACAATATTATCTAATGTTGAGGGGGGAGGTTGTATTTTTGTTGTATTTGTTCGAGAAAATATGCTCCTCCACGGAAACTAAGCAACAGAAATTAGCACAGAGGCCAGAGTTGAGATCCCTGGCAGGAAAAAATGGAATGATTCAAAGAAACAGAAACTTGAACAGAAGAGATAACCTAAAGCCATCAGACTTTATTTATAGAAACATGAAACAGCCATTGTTAAGAATCTGAATTTTTGGGACACAATGAAATAACTTGAACTAAGGAAACTGAGCTGAGCATTATTATAACAATTAGACATTTGTTAGCTTACTGTTATTATATTAATGTTCTTCTTGATGATAAATTTGAGTTTTTTTAGCTTTTGTGCTTAGGCCAGTGGTTTAGCTCTTCACTTTATAGACTGTAGTGAGATCTAGTAAAAAAAAAAAAAAACTAGACAGAATTTATACTAGTCATCCTATCACTGATGGGTTCGATATTCTTGGGCTTGAGCCCTAGTTTATCTATACAATGCATCTAGTGGAATCCTAGGATCTTGAAGAGACCTTACAGGTCATCTAGTACAATTCCCAGATGTCCTTGTTGTCTGTTGATATGAGAAAAATATTTTGTAAGCTTTACAGTGCTATTGAAATGTAAGGAGTTGATATTAGTTATTGGAAGGTCTTAACAACCTTGGAGATAAGAAAGAGGAAACACTTCATGCCATGTAAGTTAAACAGATTATTGATACCATTATTATCATTATCATACATTCAGTTCTTTCATTCATTGGAAAAATACTTGAATGCCCACAGTATAAAGTAATATTGGACTGAGGAATGTAATGCAAAAGAGAATAAGACACAGTTCCTACTCTCAAAGAGCTTAAACTCTACTGGGCAGGGATATGGCGGAGGTGGAACAAAATAAATACTCAGAGAATAAGAACGTAAGGCAGATAGAGGAGGGAGAAATACTTTGTTGAGAAGATGAAGAAGTAGCATTTAAATTAGAACTTGAAGGATGAAGCGGGTTTTGAGAAGTGGGAATGGTGGGTGAGCAGAACAGGATAGCAGGACTTGCTTCTAGAATGAGTGTTGTAAAGGTGAGCAGGCTGTGTGGTAACCAGTTTGGTAGTTCCTATGTAGGTAATTTGTAGGTAGAGGAACTGATTTTTTTCTTAAGGATAAGGTGATGGTAGATATAATTGACCTTTTTATATTTTTGTTCTGAACTTTAAAAAAAAATCCTCATTGACTTGCTTTTCTTTCTTTCCACCTTTCTTTCCTTTCCACCTTTCTTTCCTTCCATCTTTTTTCTTTGACTATCTTAATCCAATTTCCCTCCTACTTAGGCGAGCAAAATAAATCCCATCTTGTCTCTGTCCAAAAATGTATATCTTATTCTGTATCTTGACTCCATCACCTCTTTCTCAAAAGGGAAGTAACATGCTTCACCTTCAGTCCTCCGGAATTGTAGTTGGTTCTTGAATTGATTAGGGTTATCAAGTCTTTTCAAGTTGTTTTTCTTTATGTCATTGTTATTGAACAAATTATTCTTTTGCTTTGGCCACTTAATTATGCATCAGTTCATACAATGTTCCCTAGGTTCTCTGAAACCACCCAGTCTGTCATTTCTTGTGGCACAGTAATATTCTACTACATTCATTCACCATAATTTGTTTAGCCATTCCTCAATAGATGGACTCCACCTTTAGTTTCCTATTCTTTGCTACTACACAAAGAACTGCTCTAAATATTTTTGTACATATGGTTTTTTTCCTCTTTTTTTGATCTTTTTGGGGATATTGTCCTGGTAGTGGTATAGCTGGATCAAAGTTTATGCATAGTTTAGTGATTTTAGGGGAATAGTTCCAAATTGCTTTCTAGAATTACTGGATCAATTCAGAGTTACATCAGTAATCTATTATGTGACTGATATTTACATGACAATTGAAAGATTACAAAGATTTCCTTTACATACATTATCTTATTTGAGCCTCACAGCAGTCTTAAGATGGAGGTATTAGGTGTTATTATTCTCGTTTTTCAGATGATGAAGCAGGGTCAGAGGGATTACATGACTTACCCTTGGTCACACAGCTGCTAATGACTGTCCAAGGCAAAATTCAAACCTATGTCTGTCCTGAGAATGAGTATTCCAATAGAGGTTTGTGGAATCCCTGATCTCTTCTTTGGTTTGGTGATAGGTGGTTGTTAATGCTTCTTCAAGATTAACTCTCAGCTTTGACCCCAAGACCTACCTCACCAATACCCCTAATTCAACTGGATTCAGCCTCTTCATCACTGCGGGCAGGAGTAGCGTTAACCTCAAAGGTCAGGAAGGTGTCTGGATCTGTGTGAGTGCCCCCATCTTTCCTGTCTCACCTTAGTTGTTCTCCCCTTGGAGCAGATAACCGCAAATCTCTTCACTCTTCTGCTTCCTCCCCTTTACTTAGGGTGAGTAAACAGCTGAATAAACAAGTCAGAGAGGATTGTCATCAAAATAGGTGGAGGAGGAAAACTATGAAACCTTCCTCCCTAGAGATGTGACTGTGACATACAGACGTTTGTCTTGAATAGTTGTAATCCTCCCTGAAAGCAAGAGGGAGAATAGATGACATTTGAAAATTTATATTTTGTCATCTTTCCTTAACTGTATTTATTTCAGTGATTGAAAATATGATTCATGTCTATTTTTTCCCTATAAAAATAGGACTAGCATTTTATTTATTCCTCTCTTTTTGCTTCCTAGGTTCCTGTACCTCAGCTCAGGCCTTTGCCATCACAGAGGTGCTTCTTCCCGAGACGCTCATGCTGTGTCATGTGCAATTTAGTAATACAATGCTCGACATTCCAGCCAGCAAAGTGTTCAATGTTCATGCAGATTTCAGCATTGATAAAGGTAAGCTCTGCCAGTGATAGTCAGTTTCCTCTTCTGTTTACTTCTCCTCATTGAATAGAAACTACAGTAATTCTCAGTATCCTCTGAGGTACCCCAGTTAGCATAATATTCAATTAACATTTTCATCAAGAGCCTACCATGGAACCTTCATGCATATTATTCATACTTAAACTCTCAAACCTGGCATCCAAAGGCCTTGTACTCACTGCCCACTAACCTCTGTCCCACTAACCTCATTTTTATCCTCCAAAAACAATCAGTATCTTTGCCTTTTGTACATGCTACTCTTTTTTTAATGCCTTCCTTTACTCCTTTCCATTAATCCATACCACTCATTTCCTTCAAAAATGAGTTCATTTCAACAAGTGTTTGCTAAGTACCTCCTACCTACATAACCTGTGCTAAACAATGAAGGGGAAACACGAAACTTAGAAATAACTGGTGGCACAGTGGATACAAGGCTGGCCCTAGAATTAGGAAGTCCTCAAGTCCAACCTCAGACACATAGTGGCTGTGTGACCCTGGCTAAGCCACTTAATCTTTATTTGCCTCAGTTTCTTCTACTGTAAAATGAGAATAATAATAGCACTTCCCTCACAAGCACAGTGCCTGGCGGCACATAGTGGGTGCTATATAGAGGCTTATTTTCTTTTCTTATTCCCCCTGTGCTGTAATACCCACCTCACATATGCGTGTACATACATACATATATGGATATATATGATGATACATACAGTACCGCTAAAAAGGAATATGTGATTAAGTGCCAAAATGGATGATAGAGCTAATAAGTGCTGTAGGAATTGGAAGAGGAAAAAATCCACATTGGAATTGGCTAAGAAGATGGTGTCTGAGAATAGAAT
The DNA here is from genome assembly GCF_028372415.1 of Notamacropus eugenii. NCBI lineage: Eukaryota > Metazoa > Chordata > Mammalia > Diprotodontia > Macropodidae > Notamacropus > Notamacropus eugenii. Next base: position 377,989,028 of record NC_092873.1, on the reverse strand, counting down.
TTGCATTTGCATTTCTCTATGTGGCTTAAAATACCTGAATAACAAACTGGTTCCTGAGCAGGGATGGAGAGCAACGAAGTCTGATAAGAGTGTGTTGCTTTGCATTTTGCAAATCTCATTTCTGGGGCTTTTCAAATAAAAAGACTTGAGGAGGGAGAAAAATGCTTATGTACTTGCACCAAAATAGATACTGTAGAATAGCTATGATAAAGAAAGAACATCAGAAAAAAGAGAACTGATGAACTCTGAGTGCAAACTAAAGTATAATTTTCTCACTTTATTTTTCTTGCTTTGTTTTGAAATATAGCTATTATAGAAACATGCTTTGCATGATTTCATATGTAGAATTGATATATTGCTTGCCTTCTCAGTGGGTGTGGAAGTGGGAGGGAGAGAATTTAGAACTCAAAATTTAAAAAGAAAACAATGTTTTAAAAAAATAAGTAAATTAAATATATATATTTTAAAAAAATAGTCAGGACATGCAGAATTTCATAAGAAACAAAACTCAAGAAAGGATTTTCTTGAAACCTATGGCTTCAAGTATCCACATACAGATGATCAAAGTTTAAGCAATAGGCAAGAACTCCAAGCCGGAGAGCTCAATGCAAGGAGCCAAATTTGACCTAAGAGGTGTCACTGAGACTAGGAAGGGTATATCTTGTTCAAAAGAAACAGGATAGGATAAGGAGGAATTCAACCATATTATCTATTAAAAACATATATTCATGTGAAGAAAACTAGGAACCATAGTGAGAAAATTTGATGGAGAATATTTGGGTCAACATCATTGGAGGAGGAAACAGAAGCAATTTTGTCATAGCATATTAGAGATCACCTGCGCAGAAAAGAAATAGATAAGCATCCCAAGCCAGGAACAGAGACCTGATGTAGTAGTGATGGGGACTTCATTATTCCAGACATCTATTGGAACTCTCTTTCCCAAAAGCAAACAGCTAGCAACTTCTTCACTTCCCTGAATGATAATTTCATCCTTCAAAAGATGGAGCAGCCAACAAAGAATTTTCTGTTCTGTGGCTGATTCTCAGTAACAGAAATGGAAACAGTGCAAACCCTAGAGGGGAAATAACCACTCCCTCTTAGAGTCTGGGATTGAAGAGGAGAGGAAATTCAGGAATGATCTTGACCTGCACTTTACTTAGATTTTAAGAGAGCAGAAAAAGTGAGGTTTGTCCAGACTACAATTCTCCAGGAAAAATAAACCCAGGCAAGATGGGAAACTGTAAAAGAATGAAACTCTGAAGCCACAAAAAGAAACCATTTTGTTGACAAGGAAGAACATGAGGCTGACGGTTAAGGGTGATATGAAAGCAAGGCATCTTGTAAAAATAATGTCAGGAGTGCTAATGTTCACAATAACCTGAGGCTGATAAGGAAAACCAAAAAAATGTCTTTTTTAGCTATGTTGGGGAAAAGAGAATTTTAAAAAAGCTTGTTTCTTGAGGCAGAAGGATAACTCACAAGAGAACTGTTTATCTATTTTGCTTCTGTTTGCATTAAATTGCCCTTTATGAGCGCAGGTCACCTGGCCCAGATTAAGGACATCCTTAGGTCACACAAGAGCTAGTAGGTGTGCTCCTGTTAGTGATGTTGGAAAGATCGTGTGAAGCACAACGTTACTTCAGGACTCCAGAAGATCACATGTCTCCTCCCTCTTCAGAAGGGAAAGAACAAGATAGAGTCTGCAAACTACTGTCTGGTGGATTTAGCTTCAAGTTCTAGAAAATTCTAGAACAGATCATTGAGAAGATAGTTATCAAACATTTAGAAAAGGCAGTAATGATCCCAAAGAAACATTGTGGCTTTATCAAGAACAAGACATTCTAGATGAACCTATTTTCCTTTCTTAGTCTGCTAGATTAGGGAATACGGTAGATGTAGGTTGGCTAGGTTTTTAGCAAAATTTTTGTTACATTATCTCATGTTACTCTGATGGGGAAAAATGGAGAGATGTGGGTCAGATTGAAAGTACAATCTGATAGATTCAGAGTTGGTTGAATGGTTGGACTCAGATAGTTAATGGTTCAGTGTTTGTTTTGATGACTTGGATAAAGATATAGATAGTGCATCGGCTGGAAACGATCCCTAATACATTGGGCTAAGTAGTCATTATGTAGGTCATTTCCCACCTTGACCTACCAAAGCACTGAATTGAATCCAATAAAGTGAAATGTAATAAGGATAAACGTTGATTCCTATACTAGGATTATAAAAAAAATTCACAATTCAAGATGGGGCAAGTGTGGTTAGAAGCTTTTCTGAAAAAGATCTGGGTCTGTCATGAATGTCAGTAATAATCATTCCCAAACACTGTGCTAAGTGCTAGGGATGCAAAGAAAGGCAAAAACAGGATCCATGCCCCAGGGAGCTCCCATTCTGATGGGAGAGACAATGTGTGCACAATTATGTGGTTTCAAAATATATGCAGGAGAAATGGGAGGTCATTTCAGAGGGGAAGGCACTAGCAGTGAGGCGAACCAGGACAGCCTTCTGCAGAAGGCAGGATTTGAGCAACTCAAAGGAACCCAGGAGGCGGAGATCAGAAAGGAAAGCTTTGCAGGCATGAAAGGCAGTCAGGAGATGGGGAATTATGGATTACAAACTCAGTATGGGTCAGGAGTTCATGTGGGAGCCAAAAAAGCTAATGTGGATCTTAGGCTGCATTAACGGAGGCTTAGCTTCCAGGAATCAGGAGCTATGTGTATGTTTTGACTGTTTGTCCACTGGATATTGAATAATTGCCTAGGTAGGCTTTTATCTGTTCCTTGTAAATTGTTTTATTTATCATATTTATCAAAAATAAATTTTCAGTGATAACTTCAACAAATATTTATTAAATAGTAACTATGGGCAAAAATACCATGCTAGCTTCTGAAGAAGATCCAAAACTCAAATAAGAAACTGTGGCTTGAGTTTACCATCTGATGAGGGATAAAACACGAACATAAATACTAAGTAATTACAATAAACACTATTATATAATAAATTAGAGAAGTACAAAATAAAGTAATAGATGGGGAGATATTGGGGGATCGGGGAAGTTTCCATGGAGGAAGAGGCATCAGAACTGTAAAGGATCAATCCAGAAGCATTTTATTAAGCACTTACTTTTCGCCAGATATTGTTCTGGGTGCTGGGGATACACAGGCAAAAATGAAATAACCCCAGCACTCAAGGAGAGACAATACATACATGGGTAGGAAGCTACAAAGTCAATGTAGGGAGACTGTGGTAGAGATGCCTTAGCAGCTGGAAGATCAGAAAAGGCCTCATGTAGTAAATGGCATTTGAGCTGAGTTTGGAAGGAAACTGCCAGGATTCTGAGAGGAAGGGGTAAGAAAAGTCCACCACATGAATGAGGGCCGGTCTGTACAAAGGCATAAAGACCAGACAAGGAGTGTCCCCTAGGGGGAGCAGCAAGCAGTCCCTCCCAGGACAGCTGAGTGGGTGGAGGGGAGGGAGAAATAGATAACCAGGCTGGGAAGGTAGGTTGGAGCCAGGTTTTCAAGGGTTTTAAGTGCCAAATTGATCCAGAGGTAACAGGGAGCCACTGGAATTGAATTCACCTGGGGAGTAATGTGGTTGGACCTATACTCGTTTAAACAAGTATGTGATTGATGTGTTGGGGTAAGGGAAGGAAAGAAAGGAACATTTATGTGCCAGACACTGCTAAGTGCTTTACAGATATTCTCATTTGATCCTCACAACAACTCTGGGAAACAGGTGCTATTATTTTTATCCCCATTTTCCAGTTCAGCAAACTGAGGCAGATAGGTTAAATGATTGGCCCAGGGTCACACAGTTAGGAAGTATCAGAGGCCATATTTAAACTTGGATCTTCCTCACTCCAGGACCAGTGTTCTCTCTCCTCTGTGCCACCTACCTGCCTCTGTGTCATTTAATGGATAGACTTGAGGCAGAGACTCCAGTTAGGAGGCTATTGCAATAGTCCAAGCAAGGTATGATATGTCTGAACTCTGGTGGCAGTTGTGCAGATGGAAAGAAGGGGATAGATATGAAATAGAGGCCTCTACTTGGGTGGTGGTAATGGGAATACAGAAAGGAATGAATGCAAGAGATGTACGAAGGTGGAGATAACAGGACTTGGTCATTGTGATTTCACGTGAGAAGTGTGATAGAGAGTTTCAAACTTGGGGAATATGAATTGTCAAATTTATGGTGCTAATAGGACATATCTAGGTAGATATATCTCCTGGGGTGTTGGAAATACAGATCTGGAGTTTAGAAAAAACTTAGAGAGAGAGATATGTACACACACACATACAGACACACATGAATACACGCATTGTTATTCATCTGACCTGAGGGATCATACTGTACATGAGGTTTTCTTGGCAAAGATACTAGAGTAGTTTGCCATTTCCTTCTCCAGTTTTATTCAGGCAGGGGTTAAATGACTTGCCCAGGGTCACATAGCTAGTGTCTGAGGTCATTTTTAAACTTTGGCCTTTCGGAGTTCAGGCCCAGTGTTCTATCCACTGCACCACCTAGCTACCCCATATATACATACATATATATATATCTATGTACACATATACTCTATTTTTCCCCAAAATAAGTGGTAGTTGAAGTCTTGGGAATGAATGTGATCACCAATGGGAAAGCATATGTAGAGAAAAGGACCAAGGACAGAACTTTGAGAAGAGGATGAGAAAAAGGAGAAAGAACAGTTAGAAAGCAGGAGAATTGTATCACTGAAACCAAGGGACTGGCCTCTGCTCCTCCTCACATGTGATATTCCATCTCCCCTCTCTCTGTCTTCTTTGGTTAACAATATCTGTGGTAATTTCATTTCCCCATATACAGAATGAAAGCCTGCTCGACTCATGCCACTTCACACATGAGCTCTTTCCCATTCCTCTAGATTCTGGTGTCTCCCTTCCTCCTTTATCTGCCTCTGGAAAATACCTTGTTTTTACTTGTGTGTGTAACAGGTGGTGTGCATGTGACAATGGAGCTGCAGAAGCCATACCTATTCATACCTTACTACTTTTTGCAAGCTATAGAGAAGCAAGGGAGTGCAGCATTGTGTCTTTGTATGTGTTTTAATTTACCATTTGATTTAAATTATTAAAATTTTGATCTTAAATACCCTAAAATATGAACATTTCCATCGACTCAGCAGACCACAGAAAGAGGGTTGTACATTAAATAGATGGGGTGCTCTGGGCCCCAGCCCTAAGAGCATATTCCTGGAAGCCTCCCCATTTCTCAGTAGGCCCCTGCCTCTGAGATTTTCTCTTGTTGCAGAACACATCCTCTTATCAGAACAGACAGAGGGGTGCCAAGCCCATGGATTTTTGTCCCTGGCTGACCCAAGGACTTCCTCCTGCCAGATCCCCTAGGTCCATGCCTCTGACAACTCCCTCAGTGTCTGATATACTCCCTACACTTTTCCATCCATTGCTCCCAAAGACATCTAGATCCCTAGATTACCTAATTAGTATTCCTGGCATTCTTTTCCCATGCCCCTTTTCTGTATAAATCCCAGTACTATTCCAGTTTCAGTCTCTCGCAGGTTCCCTAAGGACCTTTGACCACTTTTGCTAAAGGTGTTACAATAAACTTTTTGCCACTTGACTAAGAGAAGATTTGAGTGGGTGAATTTATTCCAGGCAGCTCTGCCTTGGCATTCATGGGGTCCCAGCACCCCTAAACCTCTTCAAAACCATGAATCAGCATTTTATATCATGTTCTTTTTTAGTCTGTAATAAATTCCACAATACTGCTTTCGAAGCTCTCCTGCTTGTCTGTGCTTCCCTCTGTTCTCTGGACATTACTTAAAATGTTGCATTCACCCTCTTCTTTGGGGATTTATTTTTGTCCCCCTAACTAAAAACAAAAGGAAAAAAACCCTTGCAGAAAAGTTACACAAAATGAACACACCCAGCCATTATGCACATTGAGACCATCGCCAAAATCTGGGTCAGGAGGTGGGAAACACACTTCATGGCAGACCCTCTGGAGTCCCAGTGGTTTCTTGTATGGAGCAGAGTTCTTAAATTTTTTAAGCGTTTTTTCTTTACTATGTTTTTATCATTGTTCTCCTCATTCTGTTCATTTCACTTGACATCGGTCCACGTGACTCAACCTTCTCTGGAATAGTGGCTTCTGTCCTTTCTTCCCATGCTCTGATATTCCATCACATTCACAGACCACTGTTTGTTCAGCCATTCTCCACTTGATGGACACTCCCTTAGATAGCTTTCCTTTTCATTTTCTCCTCAGGATCAGGATATTGGTTTTGCTTGCAGCTATTCCCTTCCTTCTAATCCCACCCACCAGCCCCACCGTTGCATTTGATGTATTTCTATATCAAAATGTTGGGAGAAGAAGTGTATATTCAACCCTCCTTTGTTCATTTCAAATAAAACTGAAGTTCTTCTACTGTCCACTCCTCTAGCCCTTGTATGTTTATGTGATGGGCTCTCACTCACCTGTTACAATTACTTTTATTCTTCTAGGTTGGATTTCGGGGCATCTCTAGATCTATGATTTTTTTTCATAGTGTAGTGGTCAGTGTCTTCATTGATTCACTCTTCTCTCTGGCCTTAGTTCCTGAATTAGGGCTCTATGCCAAGGCCAGCCTTTGCCTCCTGCTAGGATTTTGAGTGGGGTGATGGGCCTCCTCATTCTTGCTCTGTGTAACTTTAATTCCTATGCTAACTTCCACACGCTAAGGTCAGAGTTCCTGGATCTTTGAGGTTCAGGGTGCTGAATTTGTTCTTCTTCTTGCAAAGGGATATTTGCTTCAATGATATGGCGAAAATAAAGTACAAGCATTTGCCCAAGATCTACACAGCACATTTTCTTCTACACCACTTCAGTCTTTGGGGGAGCAGACACAAAGCTTAGCTCAGTTCTACATTGTACTGGGCCACCAAGTTCATATCTAAATATGGCATGACTTCAGGGTGAGTCCTACTGCTGGCCTGAGATCCCACAGGTCACTCATGAAATCATTGTTTGGTCTCTGGAGCATTAATTCTCTAAGAGCTACAAAGCCTAGCCTGGTTTCTGTTTCTTGCATTCCTGTGGCTCACTCTTCCCACCAAGGTCAGAAATTTCACTCCCTGAACCTAAAATGGAAAAGAGAAAATTAAAAAAGCCAGTGATGAAAACTCATTTTTCCAAGGGCCATAGGACTTCAAAGGGATAAGGCCGTAGGGCCCTTCCCTATACTGCATAGCTCCTCACTGTATGATATGAGAGAGCCACCCTGAGTTCCCCTAGAGGCTAAAGGAACAAAGAGCCAGAGTGCTGGATAGTTAAGATCCACCTGTGGCATCTCTGGACAGAGTTCTAGGGGCCTCAGAGCCCCTGGCTGCCTGTGTTGTCTACAGGTTTAGCTTTATTCTGCCACACTGATCACTTCCAAGGTACCCACTTTGTTTTACCAACTACTCTGGAGCTTTCTGGTGGGGGCAGGGAAGGAAGCTCCATTCTTGCTATCTCTAGATGCAAAGATTTATAGGCTATTCAAACTTCTGGCCCATCTCTGGTCATAGTGGAAGGCTGCCAGCTTGTATATCTAAGCTGTCCCTGACTTTGCTAATGGCCCCCTGCTGATTTTTTTAGCAGTTCTAGGATAGAAGACATTTACTGTAGTTTCTCATATTTCTTGATCACTATTCAATGTGAAGCAAATCTCAGATTTTTACTAAAGTACTTCTAGTAGGGCTGGGCAGTCTGATATGATTCATGCAGCCATCTTGGCTGGAAGTATACAGCATGTATTCTGATTAACCAAGTGCTGCTAACCCCTCCCTGGGTGTCAGCCTGATGACTCCATCAGAGTATTCAGTGCATATGCTCAGGCTTTCCCAACAGAGAGAGTATCCCCACTGCTCATCAGTTGTTGCTCTCCCATAAGTTCTTAGACTA